>NC_061095.1:1898518-1973703 GCF_015104395.2 Macrobrachium nipponense
TGTCTTCACGGTGTTTAGCCTCCATAAAGTAATTGATAAAATACTTATACTTAAATTCTATCAAATTGACAGCTAAGTAAGATTCCACGCTCGAAAACTATTTATTAATATATACCAACTTTTAATTTGTCACTTTGGGTTTTATATACAAGAAATAAAAATAAAAAATCAGGTCGAGGCGTTGGAATAAAAAAAAACAAAAAAAAAAAAAAAAAGACGACAACGGGGTTAAATTTAAATATGGCGTGCAACTCCCCTAGACTTTATTTCGCTTATGCTTTGGCGAGGGTGAAAGCAAGACTTTTTCAATCTCTCTCTCTCGTCCATGGTAATACACATACATTAACTGCATACACACACACACACAAATACCGTATTTATCATATATATATATATATATATATATATATATATATATAGTATATATATATTTCCTGATAAGAGATTTCTCTCTCTATTTCTAGATTGTTTATTTGTTCGTTAAACAATTAACTTCTCATTTTTGCTTTAAATTGTTTATTCATGCATCAAATACTTTTATTTATTTATGGTAAAAATCTGTCTCAGTTGCTACTGAGCGTTTATATGATATATATATATATATATATATATATATATATATATATATATATATATATATATATATATATATATATATATATATTATACTTTGTTCCCCTTCATCTATTTGTCTTTTCACGATTAAACAGTTAATATAGCTCTGCTTGGATCAAAGATCTCTAGACCTATAATAAAATGCATTGCTCCGGGATCCCATTTATCACGGATCTCGAATCCATTACATACCACTTGATCCAGATCCGTGGATAAGCGACCAGCAACTGATATAAAGACAGACAGGCAGACAAACGAACGAGCAAACAAACGGATCTGGATTTAAACTTAGCCTCTCCCCCCCCCCCACCACCACTCTCGAGAGGTTACCAACAACTCTAGTGGTCTTCTGTTTAGGCCTAAGGGTGTATATATGTATGGCTCACTCCTGGGCGAGGAAACGAACTATTTTTTTTTTTTTGTCAGTTTTCTGCTATTATTTATTTAAGTTAGTTAGTTAGGATTTTACTTCACGAGTTACCAGTTATCTTACGTAAAACTGACTATGGTACCAGTTATCTTACGTAGAACTGACTATGGTACCAGTTATCTTACGTAAAACTGATTATGGTACCAGGTTATCTTCTTACATAAAACGTAAAAACTGACTGTTGGTACCAGGTATCTTACGTAAAAAACTGACTGTGGTACCAGTATCTACTTAAAACTTAAAAGCACTATGGTACTAATTACCTTACATACAAACTGACGACGGCACTCTATAAAACTGTCGGTGATACCCTTCAACAACTTTATTTATGATAATAATGTATCCCAGCTCTCTAAACTATATACCTAAATCATTAATTAAAAAAGAGGAAATTAAATTAATCGTTTAAAAAGTAACCCCCAAAGGAGGAACCACTAAATTGGGCATCGCTTAGACCCGGCACCGATGCCGGTTCTTCGCGACGCCTCGATTTCCCAAGAAGAAGAAGATAGAAGAAGACTTCGGTTTCTTTCAAACTTACCTGAACGGTCAGCAATCCTTCTTCTTCGAGTAGCAGCAGCAATCGCTACTTGAGGAGGAGGAGGAGGAGGAATAGTAGGAGGATGGGGGAAAGAGAGAGAGAGAGAGAGCAGCCCTGATGCCCTGTCTCCACACACACTCACACACCCGCCACTACTGCACTCACAAACGCCCCCCTGAAATCTGCGGTAAACATGAGTAAACCCCCTCCCTCCCTCCCCCTAGCTGGTATTTCCCTTCTTTATCTCCTCCTCTCCTTCTTCCCAACGCCCCTCGTGCCAGCCCTTGTGACACCTTGCCCACCTTGGCACCAGACACCCTCCAATTATCCCCTCTCTCTCTCGGCTTGGCATCCGCTTGGCTTCTACCTGCCAGCTGTCTTACGTCATCGCGCCCTCGATGGGGATGGGCGCCTATACCTATACCCCTTACACCTCGCCGGTGGCGCATTTTGTGACCTGTCGAGGAGATGGGTGGCGGGGCATGTGGGGCTCATGTTTGTTCCCGGCCCACAGCAGGTCGTAACATCCAACGCACAAAAGTGCACATTTGAATTCAAATCGATTCCTAACGGGCTGATAAAGATGCTTTACTTCTATGTTGTTTCATATCTTGTTCAGGAATGTGGTTTGTGTGTGTGTCTGTGTAGGCCTAAGCTGTAAATGATGGTATACTATGTCCTCGTAGTTCAAGATCTGCACCCTGATTTAAGACTCAACGTATGATTATCAGTAGGTCTAAAGCGGCCCACACACGCTCAAATTTTTGGTCAAATTTTTTTGTCAAATTATTTTGTTTTGACGGTTTGACGTTCGCCCTACACGCTCAACTTCCTCATCAAATTTAATTTGCTCCCGCGTCTCATCATGGATGCATATACAGCGTTGGCTCTGGCTTAGCGTTGAAGACACACACAAACGAAAGTGGGCCCAGCAATGGTATTTGTGTCGTGAACGATTTGGTCATGCTCCTTTATTAAATGAACTGAGAATTAGTTCCAAAGTTGTGGTAAACTTCTATAAACATCAATAAGCTCAAGAATAAATTTCTTTTCATGTTTTGTTGGAGCCATGATGACGATGAGCCGCGCACGTCCTCCTCAGATTATGTCTAATCACTAACTAATTTGCGCAAATTATTGCTAGGTACCACACACGCACAAATTATTTGACGTTGGCTCAAAAAATGTCTACTGAAATCAGATCAGTAAAAAATTTGACATCAAACCTTTTAGGCCATCAAATTACGCCACACACGATCAAATTCATGTCAAATAATTTGACATAAAAAAATTTGACCAAAAATTTGAGCGTGTGTGGGCCGCTTAAGACCCAGTGTACTGTAAATTTGCTCTTGAGAAACTTGCCTGGTCCATCTTTTCATTTTCACAAATAACTTGCATATTGATAATTGCTTTCAAGGTTTGTAAACAAAAGTCTATCCAGAGATTGTTAATTTTAATTTTTTTTTTTTTTTTTTTTTTTGTTTTTTTTTTACCTCTATTATTCGGACAAATTGAGATACTTTATAAAAATTCCGTAATTCTGATCAGTATTTGCATTCAGATCTGCCTAGACTTAATAGGTACGATTCCCCTGGTAGTACTAGAAGGTCCATTAATTCTTACAGTATTTTCCTTATTGAAGACCACAACTAGACGACTCTCTAGAAGAGTGTTGTCCCAGCCGGCGTTTACCAAATTGTAGAAAGATCTATGATTTGGTAATTTCAGAGGAATTTTTTATTGGTCAAGATAACTTGGGATGATTTCATAGCAGCAAAGAGGAAGGAGTTAAGGGTAGCCATTCGACAACTGCTGTGGTATAATCTAGTAATATAATTTACCTTCAGCACAAAACCGATGAAGTCTTTGGAACTAGTTATAGAAATTAAGAGGAGAATGGGAGGAATAAGTGAAAGGGTAGTGTGAGAAATGGTAAAATATAGTCACTATTACAAAAAAAATAAGGTAATTGCCAGGTATATCCAATATAAAGGCAGTCAGGTTAGGGCCTTGTCCTAAATCCAAACACACAAAATTAATGAAGTATTAGACAAAATGAATACGAATCGACACTTGAAATCAAACCCTTACGAGTAAAAAAAAAAACATAAACAACAAGTAAAATCATTGTCATACAAAAAAAAAAGTAAAAAAAAAAAAAAGATGAAATTAGAACCTATTCTACTGCATCTAAGAATGTCCGGTGCGCGGAACTGTTAATAAAAGGTAACACTAAAATCAAACCCTTACAACATTAAACCACAACTAAAATCAGCGTCATATAAAGGAAGAAAAATATAAATCACTTAAAAGAAAAGAAACGATAAAATTAGGACCTATAACTCCTGTCTCTAAGAATGTGCCCGGTGCGCGGAACTGTGAAACTGAGTAACTGACATGTGAAGACGAATGAGATCAGCTGATATTAGTAAACAAATATCAACAAGTCAATACCATTCAGTTTCCAGTCATTTACGGTATCTTGTTTAATTTTATCGTCGTAATATTAATTCTGTAATAATATATGACATATAAATTCAGTAGAAATACCTTAATTTATGACAGTAGGCATACTAATGTATAAATTACGAACCCCTTTTGAGTGATTGATTAGTAATACTATTTACGCCTACCTACCTAAATATCTTGGGCCTAGTATCTGTCACAGTAGTACATCTGCATTTAGGTATTAGTATTACTAACCTCTGATAAAGTTTCACTAATTTAAAGACGAAATAAAAGTAGAATTCAAAGAGGGAATGTCATTGTTTATTGTTACAAGGAGGGGTTTTTACGGGATTCTTCACACCCCCCCACGCCATGGTCAGGGCACAGTGCCTAAGTGAGGTTAGGAAGGTAAGGTCCGGTTAGGTCAGGTCAGGACGCATTATTCTATGAAAGGTTAGGTTTGTTTATCGTCTGCAGAGTTACCTAATTCCCGTAATTCTACGTATACTGGCTACTGCCCCCCCCCCCCCCCCCCCGAAGATATAGGCCACTCTAGCCAAGGCCTAATGGCATGCTCAAATGCGACGTGATACTACTACATAATAGTATTACATTAACCAATTGTTTGCACATTTGCGTGTTACTATTGCATTACTAATATGTACAACTCTAACCGGGGGATGTACTTTTTTATATATGTATAGGGTAAATGACCAAGCAGCGACGCAGCGGCCACCTCTCTTGGAATGTGGCCACTTCCTGAAAAAGCGCTTGAATTGTGCCATTATTTCGTAATTTAGGAGGGAAACGCTTACTTCGAGGAGAGCGTAGAGGTCTCGGGGTGTGCTGCCAGGATGGGCAACAATTCTTGATTGATGCTCATGGCAACGAATTCAGGTACTATTCCGGGAAGGTGGACGCATTCCGGGATCAGTGGCCGCTATATCGCCGCTTGGTCATTTACCCTAAACCCGTACATCAGATGAAGGTGTTTATATTTGGTTAGTAGGCTAAATGTTTATATTAAAAATTTTCTCTATTTACAAGTGGTTTCAGCCTTTATTATGACTAAAGTTTAGTAACTCTATTACTTTTACTGTTGTATAATGAGGGGTAAAGCTTTTTAGATCTGTGTCTTAGTATTACTATCTACTTTAGAAAGAACCATGATTAGTGGGTGATCAGTTGCAGCCAAACTCACTTTATGTTGTTCTGTTAGCTGTAGGCAGTAAAGCTTAAGTGAACTCTGAAATACTTAAAGTTAATGGAGATAACATATTTGCCTCTCTCGGTCTCAGAAGACGAGCAGATCTCAAGAAACCCATGATTGGTATGCTTTATCATACATGAGATAAGTGTTATCATTGACTTAAGATTACAGATAGTACTTTGAGCTATTGGTATCTTGATTGTGCTCACATTCATCAACTATTTAGCTCTAATTTTCTCAGGAATTTGTAACATTTCAGAGTGCAGTAACTCTATGCGATCACTTGTTTGTTGTGTTTACAGAGACCTATAGAAGTGACCTTTCACTCAAGCTAATGATATGCAAAGTGTAGTCCTTTGCAGATTCTATAGAAGGCTGCTGATTATCGGGTAGAATAGGCGTTTGATGTGAATTGCTTTGGGAAAAACCTTGACTGTTAAAGATTGAATTTTATAGTGACAGAGTGAACAATAAGATTAAGTGCATCATATGCTACTAAGTAGTATTCAGGTGTAGATAGAGTAGTGGATTTTTATGTTTGGAAATGAGTAAATTTGCATAATTAAAAATTAAAATTGGTATCAATGCTTCATATTCGAGATACCATAGACTTGGTACTGAGGAAATGTCTCAGCAATTGGAATAACATGTTATAAATTTGCTGTATATTTTGCTCATTCTGCTTGTAAAACTAAAAACTTGAGAGGTTAAGATCTGATGTCTCTGCTGTCCCATTTATTTGTCTCAAGTTGGTGCTTCTCATTGTGGTGTACTGTTCATTGATAAAAATTTTGGATGGATGAACTGTACAGTGGAGAATTTAATTATAATATAGTCTGTATAAAATTTTCCTTTAAATAAAATTTACTAGACCCTTAGTGTTTTCCACAATTTAACATTGTGACCACTTTCTTTCAGGATTAGTATTGGCTGCATAAGATAACACCATGTCCGAGGAAGTGGAAGGTGTTCAGGTGCTTGTGGATGCTCTCGTGAAGCAAGGTGTAGAGTACATGTTTGGGGTAAGTTACTCTATCTAAGTGCTTTATGTGTTGAGTGAAGAAAGTGTAGAGGTACAGTATTTGAGTTTAAACAGCGAGTCTCTCTTGACTTGGAGATAGCTAATAAATGCAGATAGTTTAAAACAGTTTCTGTAATGTTATCAAGCAGTTAATGCATAATACTTGCATACTCCATTCTGTTAATTAATTTGTTTGTGTAATGCTGTGTGTACATGTCTCTTGACAAGATTGAATTAGATCACCATAGATTGTACTGTAGTATTTGCATCCCAAATCGTTTGATTTTTTTTCATTGTCAGTGAAATCTTGCCTTGTTAGATTTGTGATTCAACTAAATTTCACAATTACTGCATGGTACACATGCTAGGCTTAGTAAAGAGCAGGTCATAGGCCCAGTCTTTCTAGAATATTTTGAATGGCTCAATCTGACATCATAGTTTGTATAAGATGTTCCCTTTTATAATTGGTCTGGTTAGCTATATGCAAATATTGCAATTTGAAGCTGATATATTACTTTTTCAATGTAATTTTTCAGGTTGTACTGTACCTATCTCAGCAGTTTTTAGACAGTTATTGTGTGTGATGTTTTCTTATGTGTGGGTAGTTCAACAAAACGCTTTGAGATGCAATATTTTTTATGTTACAGATTGTTGGCATTCCTGTTGTTGAGGTAGCAGTCACAGCTCAACAGGCTGGAATAAAATATGTTGGAATGCGGAATGAGCAGGCTGCTTGTTATGCTGCACAAGCAATTGGTAGGTGCTTCTTGCTTGTTATTGGTAAGAGATCATTTAGGACATTAACGTAATTAAACCTAGCATTTAATTGAGCTTTATAGATGAAGTACTGTACATTATTTTGGGATAGCTGAAAATTTTGGTGATATATCATTGACATGAAAGAACGAATACCTCTGTATGCAAAGTTGACTTTGGTGGGAATGCTCTGAAGGAAATAAGCCCAGTAGTTTGTCCTTTGTAATGAGTATGGAAGGTGTTAGAAGGTGTCTGATGTTGCAGCCACCTATAGATGCCTTGTGTTGATGAATATGATAATTTTGTCTTATTTTAGAAGAAAAAGAATTCTTCTCCTGGAAGGTTGTCTTACATATTACTATATTACAAGTTCAGGATTTGATGATACTCATTTTACATAAGTGAAAGCATGTATGGTTGTATGTAGTAAATCCCATGTTTACCTAGAAACAATTTTTTTAATTACAAGAAGCTTTTTGCAGTGATTGTGAATTTCAGCACTTAAAAACTACAGTATCTGAAAATCCTGACAGCCCAGCATGTATTAGTACTTTGTAAATAGAATGAGAAGGAAAAATTTGGAAATATAGTGCAATCTATAGGGATGTTATGGGGTTCAGTGGGGAAAAAAAAAAAAAAAAAAAGGTTATACTAGTGCTATCTTGGTAACTTTTGAGAAAAGATCCTAAATTTGAGATAGCTCACTATGGTGCCCAGGTTTGAATTCTGTAGTATTTAATTCATTCTACACAAAGAAGACTTTTTCTTTTTCCTTTACACTTACCCTTATTTTAATTTTATAGCTACCCATGATATTTTTTTTCCAGGCTATCTGACGGGACGCCCTGGTGTGTGCCTTGTTGTATCTGGACCAGGCCTTTTGCATGTTATTGGAGGTCTTGCAAATGCTCAGGTGAACTGTTGGCCAATGATAGTAATAGGTGGTTCTAGTGATGTTGACCAAGAAGGCATGGGAGCATTTCAGGAATGCCCTCAGGTATGTGACATACACTGGATCTTTTACATCAAGAATAGCTGGTACTGTTTATGACAAGGTGATTCTCTTGGACCTTGCATTTCAGACTGTCAGATTCCCAGTCAAGATTTTTCCTTGAAAGGCAACTTTATCCAGTTTTTACTGTAAAGTAAATTTTTAAATATAGTGAAGAGGATTCATTGATCTATGCTTGTAAAATCTGTAGGAATTTGTCACGTTGAAGAGTCTTTACCCTCTTCTTATTGTTCCATTGTATTAAGATTGCGTAGTAGAATTGTTTGATTACCTAAGGAAGTGAAGAGGATTCATTGATCTGTGCTCGTAAAATCTGTGGGAGTTTGTCGCGTTGAAGAGTATTTGCCTTCATCTTATTGTTCCATTGCATTAAGATTGCTTAGGAGAATTGTTTGATTACCTAAGGAACTACTACACAGATTATTTTTTTTAAACACAAGGGAAGTTTGTGTGAATGAACACTTAATGATGGCAACATTTTCTTCAGGTTGAATCTTGTCGTCTTTACTGCAAATACACTGCTCGGCCACCCACAATAGCCACCATTCCCTACCACGTTGCAAAGGCTGTTAAATGTGCAACATACGGAAGACCAGGAGCTGCCTACTTAGATTTTCCTGGAAATATCTTATCTGGCAAAATTGATAAGAGTTTAGTACAAGACCCACCAAAGTAAGCATGTTCGTGTGTAGGCTATTACATTTTTTCACATTTCTTCACTTTTTTTTTTTTATAAAGGAACGAACAGGTACTCTTGGAAACTAGATATCGTAACGCAGTGGTCAGTGACTTCCTTTTTCTGTTTATTTTTCTGTATTTTGGATCGTTATAAAAAGTAGTTTAACCAGACCACGTAACTAGTGTTGTTTGTCTTTGTTTAGTTAGAATTTTTTGTTTAAATTTTCTTACAGAAGAAGGGAGTTTAAAGTATTCATTTATCATCATAATTTACCAATTAACTCATTCGAGAGCTTATGGGTGTCAAGTAGTATAGAGCATAATAATAACTCATTAAGTATAAGTCTTGTCGTTTCCTATGAAAAGTTATATGCTTCATAGAAAACCAGCAGTTATGGCAGCCTCTTGTAGTTTCCGAAGAGCTTTGTTTTGAATGGGAAAAGTAAAATAATTTTGTGATTATTTGCTTATTCCAGTCATTATTAAGGCTGCCATCTCTTTATTAGGCCTGATAACATAATTTTTGACAACCATTCACTCAATAGACGGTAATATTTCAATATTAAATTTACAAGAATGTAATTTAATTTTAGATGAACTGTTTAACGTTTTGTAATAATTCCAGAGACTTCTCAGTGTGTAAGCCTACAGCTGGTTACCAGTGCCTTCATTAGGAAAGAAAGATATACTACTTAATTTAGCATATTGGTAAACAAGATAATAAGTTTTTAGAATTTGTATTTTCTTGACAATTTCCATGTCATTTTAAAACATTTAAATTTTTTCAAGGTGCCTCCATCCTCCAGTTACGCTATGCACCCTCAGAAGCAATAACAGAGGCAGTCACACTGTTGTCTAATGCACAGCGACCACTAGTGATAGTAGGGAAGGGTGCTGCGTATGGCCGTGCAGAAAGGAAGTGAATGATTTATTGAAAAAAAACTGGATTACCATTTCTGCCAACTCCTATGGGTAAAAAGTTATTAACATACTGATTTCTGTTGCAGCTGTAGCTTTAGTTTATGTTTCTTCTTCAGAGCTTGTATTTCTTTTGCTCTCTAATGTTCCACCTGACAGTGAAAAGCTTTTTTGTCTACCAAACCAGTACTACTTGTATTATAATTGTTTTTAAGTGTCATATAGCAAATACTTAACATACCATTATTCTTATTATCTTTCGTAAATACTTCTTATTAATTTCTGTCTTCATACACTTGACAAGTTAATAGTAGTGGTACCTCGAGATACGAAATTAATCCATTCCGAGGCGGCCTTCGTATCATGAGTTTTTCGTATTTTGAACCGCATTTTACATGCAAAATGCCTAATCCGTTCCAAGCTCTACAAAAACAACCCAGTAAATTATATTTCCAGGCCTACAACACATGTTCTAGGGCTACGACGCCGATCCGACGGAAGAAATATGACTCCAAAAAGGCAAAATACTGTACATACTTGAGTAATATTCAACTGCATGTAATGTTCAACCCCATTTTTACTGCATATATTAGGACTTTAGCATATGTCCCTTAGCAATAAGCCTACTATGAGATTCAGGGTCTCTGTAACACGGTTTTTTGGACTTTGCTCCTTGTCAAAGCATCGGATGTAGCTGAAAGTTGACATATGTATATAACCACACACAAATTTTGTCAGCATTATCAATAACCTAAACCCGATTATGTTTTTGATTTTTATAGAGTAAAAATGATCTAGCCGACGCCATGGCCAATGATTACGAGCCAAGAGTCGAAAAACATTCATTACGTAAGCAAGGTAAACAAACACCTTTTGACTAAATGTTGCCCTGCCCATCCACCAGACAGAAATGCCATCGGCTCTGAAACCCAAAGACTTTATGAATGGCGGAACGATACATAGATGTGGGTGGGGTATCAGTGCTAGCGTAGTAATACTACTGTAGCAGTAGTGCCGAACAGTATAGTAGTAATATACATGAATTAAACGTTTAGACCAACTGCTGGGATCCTTGAAGATCATTTAGCACTTCTTACAACTACTCAAGAAATTAGTTTTTATAGCCAGAAGTTAAATTTTCTAATCCAACAATGCCCATGGTAGCCTTCAGTGTTGTCCTGAATTATAACGAGGCGAAAGTGGGTGGAGCCTCATGAAGTCACCATTCTGACGATAATTATTGGTGAAGGTTTAAAGCCAATATACGGTACCGGCTATTTTTTTCAGTAAATAGGTAGATAGCCAATAAATAATAATTGCTTGACATTGGATATAGCAGTTATCAAATAAACAAGCTTGCTTACTATGTTTTTGGTAATTACCAACTATTCCCTACATCTTTTGTCAATCTGATTGTGACCTATAAACTAGACTGTAATTTCTTTGGAAACTTCTTTGGGAGTTAGACTAATAATCAGAATGTTTTTGTATTTATTAACATATTTTGTTGGTTTGTTCATTATGACAATTATCAGTGAGGAGGTTCCAGAGTTCATAAAGGTGTACTGCTTGCTTGGTATTTAAATTTATATGTCATTGTTGCCAGAGTTTATTTAGCCTTCGTTTACGTATAGCCAATCATCCATCGAGAAAGAGGGAAGAAATGATGTCATAAGTTACGTAACGAGTGCGTTCGAAATCTTTTCTCTGAGTAGTTGCCTGTCCCTTCAAAAAAGGTCACTTTTACATTATAAGTACCAAATTTATTCAACCTACGTAGTGCAGAATACACTCAAAAATTTTATGGGTTGATATAATATGTATTCTGAATAAGCGTTATATTTATGAAATGCATAGATAAAAAGTTATTGCGAAAAAACCGTGTTACAGAGGCCCTGAATCTCATAGTAGCCTATGTTAGCAGTTGCTACTGTAGCCTAGTCTATGATTCTGACATCTAAACCTAAGAAGCTAAAAGCTTAGAATATGCCAATAAAACAGAAGAAGAATTCTAGAAAATACGTATTTATTGGCTTCGATGATAGCAGTCTGATTTATTTTATATTTTATGATATCTAATTCACATTTTTTTTATTAACTCTATTGCATGTACTCATTTCAAATAATTATTAAGTAACCATTAACTATAATAAACAAACAAAAAAAAGTTTCCAAACTTCTGTTTACATCCAGCACTTACGAGTACCGAACCATCGCGAAGCAATCACTTTTCCTAGTAGTACACAGTAAGCCATAAATTTTCATTATCTCTCTTCAACTACTGAAACTACCAAACAGTATAATAACCATTCATTTCTATTCTTTATTCTATCTTTACCTAATGGTTTTTTTATTAAATGTATTGCATGAATAAGTTTTTCAATTTACAGCATCCTTTTACCAATAGAATACGTACGTAGAGCACAAGGGGTAGATGCTGACCAATAGGAGAGCAGGATCTTATGGGGTGACTAGCATCAGGAACCAATGGGAGAACGGGAGGATGGTGGCGAGTTTACTCAGTTGGCGGGGCGCTAGTTTTAAAATTGTTCTCAGTGGTCCGGGCGAATCTCGGGACTTTACAGCAACAACCTTTCGTAACTTGAGCAATTTTCGTATGTAGAGCCGTAAAATTTTTCGTATTTGCTTTCGTATCTCGAGTTTTTCGTAAGTTGAGCCTTTCATATGTCTAGGTACCACTGTATATTGAAATGCTCTCAGGAACCAGTGTAGTGATTATTTTTTATTATTGTAGTGAACTCCACGTCAAACCTCATTAAAGGAAAAGCTGTCATATAAATCTTTATTATTATTATTAATATGTAATTCAGTGAGATGACCAAGTCACATTTGGTCACTCATAATCTCACAAGAAAAGGAAGGAGAAAAAGAGAATAATATTACAGAACTTGAAAAAATTATTACCACATATACGTATGGTATTCGTAATATTTGGATACTTGCAAGTCAATAGTAGATTTTTTTTTACAATATTCTTTACCAAAGATGCTAATGAAAATGGATAACAGAAACTGTTTACAATGAACCTGAATATTTTAACAGGTAAAGGTGTTGTGCCAGATGATCATATTCAGTGCGTATCAGCAGCCCGCTCTAAAGCATTACTGGAAGCTGATGTTGTGTTGCTTTTAGGCGCAAGATTAAACTGGATTTTGCATTTTGGCCGATCTCCACGATATGCTCCAGATGTGAAATTTATACATGTAGGTACTCCAGAAAGCTGGTTTTGCCATTTTTTCCAAACCTAACTTCGTAAAATTACTTCAGGTGAAGGTTTTAACCATAACTTTAATTTAAACAATGTTTATCCATAACTTTAATTAAAAGGAAGTCCAATAATCTTTTATGTGTGATTTTTTCAAGCTAATTTAATTAATTTTCCAAGCTAAACTAATGAGTTAGTTTTTTAGAAAGGGTTCAAGTAATTGAGATTCTGAAGATATATTGTACTTAGCTGCATGATACTTTTAGAATGCGTTTTGAAGTTGTACATAGTTAAAACAGATGATCCTACCTTCTGTCTGACAAACAAAAGACTGTGAATATGGGAACATTTGGGTATGAGTGATGGGCTTGTATAGAAAACTTGTTAAAAAGAGGCTGTTTTCAAGTTTAAATTCATTTAACCTTCCAGGTAGACATATGCCCTGAAGAATTCCACAATAGTGTTAATGCAAGTATAACCTTGCTCGGAGACATTAAAGCTATAGCGGGCCAGTTAGCCTCAGCTGTTTCTGGATGTCTTCTACTGAGGAGTTCTCCTTGGTGGGAAAGTTTGAATGGAAAGTCCAATGCTAATAGACAGGTTAATGAGGTAAGTGTTTTAGGTCCTTGTTCATTTTCCTTGAAAGTATTGCAATTCAATATTTTTTTGTCCAAATATTTAGTAGGCAAAGTAAATCGTGTGAAAGTACAAAATGTGTGTTTTGATACGCTAGAAATATAAGGAGGGCCGAAAGGACACTGGAAGGAACCATTAGTACCATCTGCAGTGGTTTGTATAAGGCACCTGTACTGTAGGTGGTATCCCCAGTCTTACACTAAGATACATTAGTACACTTCCAAGATAGATATTTTGGTTGGTTTCAAACTTAATGTACAGGCTTTTGAAATGTACAGAATATGTTGGCGTATAATGTTTCATCTGCTTTGTGTTTTAAAAAAGAATTTTATTTTAGATTAAATATTCAGAAACCCATTTAAAACTTGACAATTTTTGTGTTTTGTTTTCATAGGCAATGGCTAATGATACTGGAGAACCATTGAATTATTATGCGGTTTTAAGTACTGTTAATATGCTGACACCAAAGAATGCTATCATAGTAAGTGAAGGTGCCAACACCATGGATATCGGACGTACCATGCTACTGAACACGTAAGTTGATCTTCTCGGTCTTTGTATTGAACAGTGTGACATGATTACTAAATAGGTTGCATTTTTTCTTGCCTTGAAGATGGTTATCGAAACCTGGAACTATAGCTCATATGTTCTTTCCATGGAAATTCAAATAGAAAATATTAATAAAATGTATGTTAATGTACCTTTCAAAATGATAGCTAATTAGTTTTATTGACCCTAATTCACATGAAAAATAGATCCTTAACAAGGCTATATTTACAGGTTTCCTCGTCATAGACTGGATGCAGGAACGTTTGGCACAATGGGAGTGGGCTTGGGTTTTGCCATTGCTGCTGCCCTGTGGGCCCGTGATCATGCTCCAGGCAAGAAAGTTATTTGTGTCGAGGGAGATTCTGCCTTTGGTTTCAGCGGTATGGAGATGGAGACGATGTATCGATATGGCCTTCCAATTATTGTTGTCATAGTCAACAATAACGGTTAGTTTAACACTTTTGCAGTGTGTTTATCATTTCAAAATGATTGTATATTGCAATAGCTATGTGAACGATTATTTTGCTGTGTTTAAGTACAGTAACACAACTGCTTAACCAGGTACCAAAGGCAAGTTCAAGTTTTCAGTATCTCGCCATTTGCTTTAAAACCAAAACTGTCTCCTATTTTTGCCAGAGTAACGATGTTTTGAGCTGATAAGTTTGATATTTGGCCACTTTTAAGTAACTTTTCTTATAAGTATGTTATGTATATACAGTATTAGGATACTGCTTAGTTAGTTTTGCATATTATCTGTATGGTTAGACCCTTTGTTACTATTTGTAGCACATTTGCAGCTTTTCACCCTCAGAGGAGAAAAACAGTTTTTGTTTTTGTTTTAATACAGGAGTACATATATTGGAGACTTCATTCTACTAATTTAGTTCAATAATAAAGACAATAGTTAGACCTGCATCTTAATTGCTAATTGTTTTGAGTGGTTACCTCTTAAATCTGTGGCACTGAGTGCAGTATGTAGATGATTAGATTCCAGATTCTTGATTTGATGTTTATTACCCTTTCAGTGGAAGTTTTTTGTTGTATGAAAATGGATTTGGTATTTGTTATATTTGATTTGTATGTTTAATTTTTACAGGTATTTACAACGGGATTGATGAAAAAACATTCAACGATGTTAGAGATGGGATGGATTCTACCATAGCAACACCACCAAACATCACTTCTTCCTTGCGTTCACTACGAACGCATAGCCACAGCTTTCGATGATGTGGGCTATTTTTGTAAAAGTATAGTAGATTTAAGAGGTGCCTATATACAGGCTTTATCCAACAAGGATAGGCCAACTATTATCAATGTGATGATTAATCCAATGGCTCAGCGTAAGGCTCAGGACTTTGATTGGCTTACTCGATCAAAACTATGAGTGACACTTATTGTTGTCTTGTTAATCACATTTAAAGTTTTATATTTTTACCAAACAGAGTTATATATTATTAGCAGTTTTATTCTGATTTAAAGTGTAACAGGATATATTTGTAGGGAAGTTTATGCAAGTCTATTTTTGTATTAGTATTATTAATCTCAAGAAGTATAATGCACAATTTAAACAAATTAATCATGTGATTCATCAGTACTTTATCATAAATATTGCTTATAACTGCCATGGCTGATTTTAGTTATTAATTTAGTTACTGCAGCTCTCCTGTTATTATTAAGAAATTAAACACTATTCCGGATATAAATAACCCATGACCCACTCTTAAAAAGACAAAATATTTTTAGGTTTTATGCATGACACTTACCTGGCAGGTATATATATATATAGCTTATCCTCTTGACGCACTGGCAGAATTTGCAAAACTCGCGGCAAACCGCTAGTACACTGGTAGTTCAGGTGATGGCCACCCCGCTCCCGATTGGTCGCTGGTACTTGGAACTATTCCCGTTTCCTCAGATTTTCTCTGCCAGCCGAACCGGCAACATCGTTGTTGGTTCTCTGTTGGAATTTCCTGCTCGTTATCTGACTTTTGGATATTGGTATCGTATTCAGGAAGTTAGAGTGGCAATCGCAATTGATGGAATTTGTCTAGTATGTCTGATTCAGGAAGTATGTTAGAGTTTGTGTGAAAGAAGGGTGTAAGGTGAGACTGCCGAAATCATCGTAGATCCACATACTATTTGTAAGAAGTGTCGTGAGTTTGTATGTACGTGGGACAATAGGTGTAATGAATGTCAGTGTCTGAATGAGAAAGAGTGGAAGGCTCTTATGAAGTATGTGGAGGAGTATTCGGAAAAAAGATCGGGTTAGAAGACTTCTGTATCTAGGAGTGAAAGATCGGGATCTTGTTCGAGTAAACCTTTGGATGATTTCCTTGCATGTGTCTTCTCCAGCTCATTCACATGTAGATGTAGCACCTTTTCCCAGGTTTCTCCTGCTCCAGTTGCTGTATCTGAGGATACTACGGATCCACAAATAGTGAAAGTGTTCGCTGCCCTTGCGTCCATGGAGACCAAATTAAACGGTTAACGGACAAAGTGGAAGGTTTGGTTTGGAAGTGTTTGGTGACAGTGTTGTGGAGGGGGCGTCTGATCGTCTCTCTCCGGGCTCCTAGGACCTAGACCTCTGTCAAGCTCCCAGACCCAAGGGAGAAGGCATGTCGACAGTCGAAGGGAGGCGAGAGGGGTTGACATGCGATCAGGCGTCCCTTCAGGCAGTCCTGTTGAGACGTCCCAGGCTGCTGCAGTACGCCATAGAAAAGGCGATACTGGGAAGATGTGCCGTTTACTCTTCGGATAGTTCGGCCTCGGGAAGGAGCAGGCGATTCGCGGAGGTATCGCGTCCTCTCAAGAGGTCATACTGTCCGTCCTCTTCACAGGAGGAAAGGGCTTTCGACCAGGAAGGGTGGAGTAGCCCTGAGACTTTTTCATCGGAGGATGAAGAAATGATCCCTATCAAAAGGAAGAGGATTTCACGTCGGCTGGAAGTCGCTCGCCGCCTCGTGTGAGCCCAGGTGCGTCCTCGTCTCCTCATCATCAGGAGTCTCGTAAGGAGGCGGGACGAAGGAGGTGCTGCGGGATATGCAGCAGAGATTGGCAGTAATTGTGCAATCATGGGAGAAGCCCGAACAACCTTCGGTTAGACGTAAGGACTCGTCTCTCCCGGTTAAGTCCTCCAAGAGGACGCAGGACGTACAACGCGATCCAGGACGCAGTGCGTCCTGTAAGAAGGACGAAGTTCAGGACGCAGGACGCAAGAGGAGAAGTGATGGACGCAGCGTGGACGCATACGCAGTTCAGGAGGACGCAGGACGCAGGCGGCAGCAAGTCAAAACATTGTCTCGACAAGGAAGAGAGGAGTTTTGTAGGGAGTCAGTGCCGCATTCGCTTTCTAAACAGCAGCTGCATAAGGGACTCTGATTGGGAGAATCAGCAGGATCTTGGTTTTCAAGATATTTCTTCGCAGGAGGAAGAATTTGCGGAGAGTACGGAAGAGGACAAGACGGAAGCGCCTTCTTCGGATTACAAGAGGCTAACAGAGTGCCTTCTTTCTCTGTTTGAAGGAGATTTTCAACCTTCAGGCCCGCCATCGCCTTTGTCGCAATTTTCAAAGACGAAGAAAGCCAAGAAATCGTCGTTTTTGAAAATGACTTTGTCCATTTCGGCCAAGAAAGCCCTTCAACGAGTAAATGAGTGGTTGAAGGAAGAAGAAAGAGTCGGGCAAGACTTCTTTTGTTTTTCCTCCGGCCAAGTTGGCTTCGAAGTCTGGTGTTTGGTATGCTACGGGGGAAAGTCTTGGCCTGGGAGTACCTGCCTCCTCCCAGGGAGATTTTCCTAAACATAGTGGATAGCTCCCGTAGACATGCTTTGCATTCAGCCAAAGTGGGGGACTTCTTGTGGGAGTTCGACCATTTACTCAAAGGTATCTTTAGGACTTTTGAGGTATTAATTTTCTTGACTGGTCGTTGGGGGCCCTAGCTCGGACTTCGGAGATGGAAGAGTCGTTCAGTATACCGAGTTAATAGTTGTCGAGAGAGAAGCATCATGTCCTGTATAGATAAGCCTTTGAGAGATGGAGCTAATGAATTGGCTTCAATATTCACAGCAGGCGTCTTGAAGAAAAGACATCTCTTATGCTCGTTCGCTCCTAAAGGAGTGTCGAACGCGCAAAAGTCGGAGTTGATGTTCTCTCCCTGTCAGGACAGCTCTTCCCTCAAGAGATCATTAAGGACATATCTCTCTCCCTCACTCAGAAGGCTACCCAAGATCTTCTTACGTCATCTTGTGAGGAAGTATTTACCTTCTAAGGTCATGAAGAAGACTACGAAAGATACGAAGACAGCACAGCAGCCCCTTTCGGGGTAGGACTTGTCATCCGACCAGCATTTAGAGGGAAAAGAGTTTCCAGCCAAAAGAGGTGCTAAAACTTCAACGAAACAATGAGTCAAAAGTCCTCCAGACTTGTGTAGGGGCCAGACTTTTGGACTTCTGGGAAGTCTGGCAAAACAAAGGAGCGGATCCTTGGTCCGTAAAGGTAGCGAAGGAAGGGTACAAGATCCCCTTTCTCAAGAAACCACCTCTCGCTACAGCTCCGAGAGCCCTAGGGGCTCACTACATCGATTTAGAGAAGAGAGAGGCTCTTTGGCATCAGGTCGTCACCATGATGGAAAAAGGGGCAATAGAACCGGTTCTGGATTGCGAATCCCCCCCCAGGTTTTTACAACCGTCTGTTTCTAGTACCGAAATCATCAGGAGGTTGGAGCCGGTACTGGACGTAAGCCAGCTAAACTTGTTCGTAGAAAAGACCAAGTTTACGATGGAGACGAACGATTCAGTACTGGCAGCGGTACGACCAGGCGACTGGATGGTAACACTGGACCTTCAGGATGCGTACTTCCATAGTCCAATTATTCATCCAAGGTCCAGGAAATATCTGAGATTCGTAATCCAGGGAAGGATTTATCAATTCAAAGCCCTGTGTTTCGGGCTGTGCACGGCGCCTCAAATTTTTACAAGAATGATGACGAATGTGGCGAAGTGGCTCATTTGGTATTTGGCCGATTCAGAGTATCGCTTCTACACTCGACGATTGGCTCATAAAGAGCACAATCAAAACAGCAATGTCTGGAGGACACGAATGTAACATTGGATTTAACCCAGCAGCTGGGTCTGATGGTGAACCTGGAAAAGTCACGACTGATCATCTCAGGAAATAGTTTATTTGGGGATTCGGATATCCTCAGTGGACTTTTCGGGCTTTTCCGTCACCCGAAAGGCAGACCATGTGTATACGGAAAGTGGAAGAATTCCTATTGAAAGACCAATGCTCAGCGAGAGAATGGATGAGCCTGCTGGGGACACTCTCTTCGCTAGAGCGGTTCATTTCACTAGGGAGACTTCACATGAGGCCCTTACAGTTCTTTCTGAACGAAGTCTGGCCAAGAAGATCGCAACCAGATTCCTTCCGGTTTCCAATTCCTCCAAAGATAAAGGAGGAACTAAAGTGGTGGCTAGTTCCGGAGAGGTTGTCAGAGGGTACGTCACTCCAGCAGAAGAACCCAGACCGGATATTATTTTCCGACGCGTCAGACGCAGGCTGGGGAGCGACGCTGGGCCCTCGGGAGGAGTCAGGCCTTTGGAGCGAAGAAGAAAAGGCATGGCACATAAACAGGAAGGAACTGATGGCGATCTTCTTGGCTATGAAAGCGTTCAGACCGTGGATCAGCGGCAAAGTAGTGCAGATCAACGCGGACAATACCACAGCTCTGGCGTATATACGGAAACAAGGAGGAACTCACTCGTTGTCTCTTTGCAACCTGGCGAAGGAGATTCTTCTTTGGTCGCAGAAAGAAAACGTCACCCTGCTCACCAGGTTCATTCAGGGAGAGAAGAACGTCAGGGCGGATCTGTTGAGCAGGGACGGACAAGTGCTTTCCACGGAGTGGATGTTGCATCGTCAAGTATGCCAGAGACTGTGGAAGCTTTTGGGGCACTCCAGTAGTGGATCTTTTCGCTACCAGCGCGACGAAGAGGTTACCGAACTACTGTTCTCCGATCCCGGACCCTCTTGCAGTCGCAGTCGATGCCTTCCTACTAGATTGGACGGGGCTAGATGCGTACGCTTTTCCCCGTTCAAGATTTTAGGAAAGGTAATGAAGAAATTCAGGGAAAGTCGAGGAACAAGGCTCACCTGATAGCCCCATACTGGCCGGCCCAAACGTGGTTCACAGAGGTACTGGAATGGACAGTAGATTCCCCGAGAAGTCTACCACGAGAGTAGATCTTCTCAAACAACCCCACTTCGACAGGTTCCACAAGAACACCCTCGCTCTGGTCTGACTGCGTTCAGACTATCGAAAGACTTGTCAGAGCGAGGGGGTTTTCTAGAGAAGCAGCGAAGGCAGTGGCAAGAGCACGAAGACCATCGACTATCAAAGTGTACCAGGCGAAGTGGGACAACTTCCGTAGATGGTGCAAGAATCGGAAGATTTCTTCATCCAGTACCTCTGTGACTCAGATTGCAGATTTCCTGCTATACTGAAGAAAGAACTAGGTTTGGCTAATCAGACGATTAAAGGGCTATAAAGTGTATGTTGTGTCTGCAGTGTTTAGACACAGAGGTTTAAAACCTCGTCCAATGACCGCAGATCTTAGAGATCTCCTCAGATCGTTTGATACAAAGAAGGATCGACGGTGCAGAACCCCTTCTTGGAATTTGGACGTCGTTCTCAAATTCTTGGAGACGGATAAGTTCGAACTATGGGCAGTGCACCGTATGCGGAAAGAAACTAACTAAGAAAACTATTTTCTTAGTAGCTTTAGCTACAGCTAAAAGGATTAGCGAGCTGCAAGCTATTGACAAGCAAATAGGTTGGAAACACAACAAAGCAGTTTGTTCGTTTCAACAGGAGTTCTAGCAAAGAATGAGAATCCTTCGCATCCATGGCCAAGATCATTTGAGATTTGAAGGACTGGCTGATCTGGTAGGTCAAGAGCAAGAAAGGGTTCTTTGCCCAGTAAGAGCCTTACGGTTTTACGTAGAAAGAACAAGAGGCATTAGGGGAACTTCAGGTTCTCTGTGGTGCTCTGTTAAAGATCCTACTAGACCTATGTCTAAAAAACGCAATGGCTTTCTTTGTCAAGAGAAGTCATTAAACAGATGCTCATTTGCTTTGTCAAGAAGAATGCTTCGGTGTAATTAAAGTTAAAGCTCATGAGGTGAGAGCAGTAGCTACGTCCTTAGCATTCAGAAAAAATTTAGCCCTCAAGGACATTATAGTATTCAACGTATTGGAGGACAAACTCTGTGTTTGCCTCGCATTACCTTAGAGACGTGAAGACAACTTTTGATAATTGTCAAACGTTAGGCCCGTATGTATCCTCAGGTACAGTACTGGGCAAAGGAGTTTCCACCCCATAACCTAATAACATGCTAGGTTTTATTTTAATTATTTGGTTATAGTGTTTTTATGGTTGTCTGAGGAGGTTAAAGGACCAAACTCAGTCTGGGTGATTAGTGTGTATTATATGTGTGTGTGGTTCAGGTGACTAACTTTCCTAGCATGAATGCCGTGGTGAATGAGGGCTAGGGTTCTCTGTCAACGAATTGGTCACGTCCAGTTGTCAGGCCCTTATTGTTAGCTTCTCAACAAACAGGTCACGTCCTAGTTGAGAGCTACTAAGGTTTAGCAGGCTAAGAGGCAGGACCTACGAAGTCAGCTACTAGCAGGTAAGGAACATAATACATAGTTCTAAAAATTTTTGGTTAAATTTTTGAATTATGACGATGTTGCTGTCTATGACCCACCTCCAAATGTGTCAATCAGCTATATATTATACCTGCAGGTAAGTGTCATGCATAAAAATGGTATTGTTATGATACAATAAAGTTTTATGCATACTTACCTGGCAGGTATATATAATTAAACAATTCCCACCCTCCTCCCCTCAGGAGACAGGGTGTTCAGAGAAAATCCTGAGGAAAACGGGAATAGTTCCAAGTACCAGCGCCACGGGAGCGGGGTGGCCATCACCTGAACTACCAGTGTACTAGCGGTTGCCGCGAGTTTTGAAATTCTGCCAGTGCGTCAAGAGGATAAGCTATATATATACCTGCCAGGTAAGTATGCATAAAACTTTATTGTATCATAACAATACCATATTTGTCTTAGGGATGTTAGTCACTATATTTTTTTCTAGATTTGCAATTTTGGAAGAGTCAGGCAATCATTCCATACAGCATACATTCGTAAATGTTGTAGAATGTTACTAAGAATATGTGGGTTTTCAAAGTTTTGACTGTATTCCTGCTGTAAAAGTAAATGATGATTATCTTCAGATGTTTTAATGGTCTTTGTCAGGAATTGTGGCATTGAACAAATGAAATGTTAACTGAAAGTGCCATTGTACATTGAGATTAAAAGAGAGAAAATTTTGTGATGCTGCCATAAATTACAAATGAAATACCACTGTATCTACAAAATAGGTGCTCTTAGTAGTAATAAATATAAATCAGACAAAAAATGGAAATAAATATGCCTACAAAACAGAGCCTTATACAAGACTATTTACAAAGAATTCAGTGGCAATCGAGGGTGCTTAAGGAAGTGGGAGTTGAATCAAGTTTTAAAGACTAATGATAGATAGGAGAAGCTAACATCAATAGTATGGTTGTTGGACGGATTAAGAGTGGTAATCTGTATCATGGTTGGGCTGAACCAGCATTTGTTCTCAGTGTTCAAGAGCCAGTTTGTTTGAAAGCTACCCAAGGAACTGGGTGGGAATACAACCTGACCTTATTTTGTGCCAGTCCGCAGTCTTGCAAAAACCAGGAACCTTTACAAGCAGGTAACACTGGAGTGGACATACAAATAGAAAAGGGGTAGAAAATGCAAAGAAAAGGCATTGGAATTGTTTCGTAAAGGATTTTATCAAAAGCTAGAGCTATGAGTCTAAATACCTAAGTGATTGCCAGACTTATGGTTTTGATGTGCTCAGGGGTTAACTTACAAGGCGAGACTGTGTAGGAGGACCACTGTTGGAGTGTTTGCTTTTGTGGGATGGGTGGAACAAGAGGATATTATTTAGCTGGTTTTAGATTTGCTAGGTGGCAAAAGTAAGATTATTAGGGTAATTGAAACTAGGAAAACCAGAAATGAATGTGATACATAGGTGGCAGAGGAATGGAAACAGTAAATAGCATGTCATGGTAGAGGATGAGACAAGAAATGTAGCCGAAGAGTGGAAGCTGTCGAGATGATAAGTGTACATAGTAAGAACAGGTGAAAATGCAAGAAATGTGGAGATACATAGACGTGGTGAAACGGTATATGTGAGTGAAAATATTTATTAGACTTTTGCGAGACCGCTTATGTAGACAGAAAATCAAATCTGGCGTTCTTCGAAGGTTTGAAGAATGAATAGTTCATTTTTTTTTCTTATTTATCCCGGAAATTTTATTTACCAGACGTATTTACTCCATCAAATAAAGTGTATTGGATAGAGAAAAAATAAATATTCATTATTCAAAGCTTCACAGAACACGTAATTTATCCATTTTATTAATATTCATATAATAAAGGTTCATCCATTTGATCAATATTAATTATAGTAAAAGTTCTTGCTTATTAAAAGTACAGTAGTAGTAGTAAGTGGTGATTCGGTTCTTTGTAACGGTACCTGTTTAAAGTACCTACTCTTGCAAATTACGTCCAATATCGAAGGTAATTTCAATAATGGAACGAATTTAAATCGTAAATAAAGTTACGTAATTACTTTTATTAGTTAAATGACTGAAATGACCACTGAGTAACTAATTAAAGTTACGAAAAGCTTAATAATAGTCTGGTAAAGCCAGCAGGCCAGACCAGCAGCCGATAATATGGCGGTAAGCTGTAGCGATTTTGAACCATTATTCGAGGGTTTTTGACGGCGTAAATGAGTCATTTAGTTCAATTTAAAGGTTCTATGAGTCCCACACATTGTGCAGTAGGCTAGTTTAGATAATAATAACCTTATTTGATTATAGGACCAGCAGTTTAGCGGTAATTTGTGTTAGCAGTAAGCCAGACCAGACTATCATAGACCCTATGCTAATTTTAAGCTAGGCTAATACTTATAGACAAACGTATATTTCATTCACAAAGCAGTAACGTAAACCGGTTGTAATTTGTGTGTTTTATTTATTATTATTGCCTGGACAGCGCTTATAAGTCATAGGTAGGTATTTGTATGCTACACACATTCAAAACTCCTAATACTAGCCCTATACCTAGCCTATAGCTACCTAAGGGAACACAGTGAGAAAGGATGAATATTTCCGGTTCGATAATTGAACCAAAGGTAATTTTAGAATATAATCGAAGCACTTTGGGAAATATATATGGTTCTATTTTGTCAACACTAGAAGAAGGTAAATAAGAATAAAAACTGTAGCCTAATACCCCTAAATCTAGATACTTTTAACCTAAACTTACATTGGATGCGATGTCCCTCATAGAAAACTAGGGTTAACAACCGAGTGGACTAGCTGCAGCCACCTTAACTGTGTTCGGACCCACCTTCAGAAAAAGTGCTTTTAACACGTCCTGACAACAGAGATGGGCACCAGTCACGAGTCTCGTGTCTCGAGGTGTTGCTCCCATGACCTGTGACTCGTGACTGGTGCCCATCTCCAGTGTCAGGACGTGTTGAAGTACTTTTTCTGAGGGTGGGTCCGAACGTGGTTAAGGTGGCCGCAGCTAGTCCACTCGGTTGTTTACCTTAGGATGCGATGTCTCGCTTAGAAAACTATAACCTTCCTTTTCAAGAGAGACATCGTAACTTATCCTACCTATTCTAGGATTCGTCCTTAATCAAGTGTAGGAAATCTTATGAACCTCCCATTTAGAACACGGCAAAAACGCCAACCTAGGACACAATAAAAGCAATGCACAAACTACCTGGTTCTTGTGCAATATTTGGCCAAATAGGAACCATGAGCACAGAGAGGTACCCTTGACATGTAAAGCGTAAATGGATACAAATAATTAACGTAACCAGTGAAAGTTTTATCATTAACTTGCTCTGTATAATTGTTATTAATTTAGTCTTAGCAAGATTTGATTCTAAAAACTATCTAAAGACCTACTGAGATTTTTTTGCTATAGCAGTCAGTGATTTAATAACAAATCCAGATATTTGTCACCGAGTATAAATGTTCTAAATACAGTGGTCCCCCCGTATTCGCGGGGGATGCGTACCAGACCCCCCACCCCCCCCCCCGTGAATAGTTAGAACCCGCGAATGTTTGGAACCCCTATGAAAATGCTAAAAAACAGCCTATTTTGTTAGTTAAAACTCAAGAAAAACCCACTAAAAATTTTCATACTTGGTAAGAAAAACCCACTAAAAATTTTCATACTTGGTTTTTTAATAGTTTTATCACAAAAAATGCATTTTATGATGAAATTCATAAAAAAAACCAGGAATTTGTGGATATTTATCATAGAAAAATACCGCGAATGCGCGAATTTTACCGCAAATAATGCAGGAAAACATTCCCCAGAGAAATCGCGAATGGTGTGATGTCCGCGAATCTGGAGAACGCGAATACCGGGGGGTCCACTGTATATATAAATGTTCAGTTGTAGAAGGTAGATGCTCTTACGTTTATTCCTCATGAAAATACTTAATATAGCCATTCTTTTCAGGTTTATTTTTTTTTTTACAGATGTGACATAGGCACAACATAAACCATCTGTCATGTTTCCACAACGAAACACTTTGTCAGGATACACAATAGCTGAAGAAAACATTGCAACGTACCAAGATCTGTGCAAGGAGCTTTCCAAAACTACCAGTGTATTCTGTTACAAACCACCTTCATCGTATATCTTGAATTCCCAAGAAAAACAAACGCAAACATAGCGATGCTGAAACAGAAGCTGGACAGAAGGACAAAAACTCATCCATGGTGAAAAAGAAAGTCATTCCAGGCAAAAATATACGAAGGAAATCGTCCGAAATCTCAGAACTTGCCGACATCAAGACTTTACAAAAACATTTCATAAGTTCACTCGCTAACGTTAGTGCTCTTGATACTGGGTTATTTAAGAATGTGAAACCTTCCCAGGGGTGTTTGTGCCTGTGATTCCTCTGTGATAAGTGAGGATGTGTTAAAAAATTCAGCATGCAAGAAAAGTGAAAAAGTTGATGATAATATAGCGTCTATAATTGGCAGTCTTCTTTTGCTACCAAAGGTATGTTTTTATTAACAATTCTCAGATTGCTTTTTAATTGAAAGTATTTATTGTTATTAGATAATAAAAACATAGTTTATTAAAGATTAAATATCCCCAGTTTAACTAGAGTATTTAACCAAATGTATACACAATACAGCAAGTTTGGTAAGTACAGCTTCACTTAGTTTCTTGAAGTGGCACTATTTTGGGATTGAGTAAAAAGATTCATTAACCTTGAATGGGTTTTATAAGGTCCCTCACTAAAGGGATTTGATGTGATATTAACATTTATTTGTCCCAAAATAGGATAGTGTGACTGGAAAATCTGCAGTAGGGCTGTTGTGTGACTTACAGAGTTATTTGGGTGAGGTTGCAATGTAGAGTTCTTTTTTGAGCTGTACTGAAATGGCTTAAAAGGATGGTACAGACTTTGTCTCACCACCCACTCACTAACCTTGGAGATATCTTTCGCTGTAGAGCGCACAAGTAAAGAAAATATCCACACTTAATAAAATCTTTTGCCATATAAAACAATTGTTAATTTTATATACAAGAGGTTTTTGCTACAAAATAATCCTTTGAGCATTGGGTGGCACTGCATATAAAAATATTTTTACCTAATCAAAAGTCGCTTATTGAATTTATCTTTGCAGATGTATCACCTCTCCAGTAAACTTGTCCCATCGTCGTGCGATGCTCTCTGCGAATATGTGCGTCACCATCCAAAAATATCCGTGACCAGCTTATTAGTACCTTTCCTTCAAATTTGTCCAGAAACCAAAGAACAGCATGTAGATTTACTAATACAGTTGACAGAAAATTGTTCATCGCCTCTATCTTCACAGCTACTAAAGTAAGTTTTTAGGTTCTTAAACTAATTTACAATATATGACAAGAGTGGGCAACTATAGTGTTATTCACCAGTGATCTTTTTATTTCACAGTAATTTTGATGTTACGTATGTGAAGTCTGCGGTTGGAAACAAAGTATATGATATTATAATAATTAACACCTCAACAGATGCTTTGGGGGGTGGGGGGTCTAGCCATTCTGATTAGTAACAAAGACCTTATGTTATTTCCTGCACTTGAATATACTTAGAGATAACTTATAGCAAGTCTCTTCCCTCTCAACTGTCAAACTGCGTTAACTTTCCATGCTCCAGTTTGCATATCTCATCTGAGGACAAAGTCTGTAGACAAGCCTAACTAGAGTCCCACAATGCTTTTCAGGTCTTGTACTTTAATAAGGATTACTAAAGGCTGTCTAGTTTCAAATTAACATCCTTTTCAACTTTTCCAGTGCTCTATCCTCAAGAGAAGTCGTGAGTGAAGTTGATTTGGACATTTTCCAGCACTTGTGCAAGAAAGTTGACCCACAATCGGAAACCAATCATACGGCAGTTCTCACTTTTCTCGGGAAAGCTGTGAAGAGTCACCATGGATTAGTCAAGTATGGCCAGTGCCTTTTGTACATTGTTAAACACATGGGTAAATTCATCACAGATGAAGATGCTCTGCAGTCTGTGGTCAATGGCCACACCTCTGGCATGAAAAAAGGCATACAGATCCAGCTCAAGAAAGTTTTGCAGAATAAGTGATACTGGATTTAAGCATCTGAGGTACGTTTTAGGTTTGGTATGGACAAGGCTTACCATGTTTTGTGTGCCATGAAAAACAAATCCACACACTTAATGTGTCACTTTCCTTGGCAGTGTTGGTTTTCATTTAGAGTAATTCAGTTGTAGCATCAAGTTATTGAAGAAAATATAAAATTTAATGAAAAATTAAGATGGGTATTTCTTTTGATGAAAATTCTTTGAGCTTTTAAGGTTGTGTGACAGACTTAATTTTCTTTTCTAAATGTCATGAACTTACCAAAAAAGTTAAGCTGGACATTTATCCTGACTATTCTCAGTAATGCCATATACTGAAAGCCTCTTTCATGTGATTATTAAATTTTATGTATTTTTAATATTGGGAAAAGTAGTTCTCATGTCAGTTGTACTTAGTTTGTTTCCCTTTTGAGAGGGCTAGGTGTAAGAAGACTTCTCTCTAAGCCTTTTTTTTTTTACCCCCCCCCCCCCCTACCCCCCCCCCCCTGAACCCCATATCAGTTTAGGGTCTTTATTTTAATTTTTCACTATTTCCTGGATCTTCCTACAATTCTCATTCTGCTGTTTAGTTATTGCTTTTTTCACCAACTGTCCCCCACCACTTGCCTGTATGCAAAACATTGTGATGTCTATCTACTCAAATTTTCTCAAATCTCTCCTCTCTTTGATACCTTGTTTAACTTTCCTCTTCTCACTCTTTGATACATTTCTCAGCCATTCCATTTGTAATATTCTCTCAATACTGGCTATGAATCCCCCCCCTTAAAAGTTTTTGCCACATCATATTCTCCTGCACAGAGATAATACTCACCATTTCATCCACACTGCTTCAAAGGTCAGAGCCCTCCCTAAGGTAACTGAAATGCTCTTCTAAGATCTCACAATCATCTCCATCCACAAAATGCTCTATTACAACCTTTTAATTCTTTAATTCATGCCAAGAGGATTTCAGATAATATAGTGCAGTAACAGTGGCGTCTTTCCGAATTTTCTGCATTGAACATTGCTTAAAACATAACTTTCGTTAGTATTTTCGGTTCTAAATGCTGATAAATAACTTCATATTACACATTGGTTTGGTTCTAAATGCTAATAAATAACTTCAACCCTAAATATAGTTTTTACATGAACTTACTTTGCTGGGTTAATTCTAATAATGAGCCCACAACTAATTAAAATTTAGGCCATGAAAGTACTAAAAATTACTTTTACAAATTTATTTAAAAACTGGGAGAATAAGTCATTAACACGTACACAATGGTAGACATCCTCGCATCCGAATATATATATATTTATAAATATATTACAGGTAACTACAGTAGATGCTAGCTATGGCCAAGAGGGCTTTTCTCCCTCAGCCAGTTCCCGTCCGAATAGTGCAGATTTGTCTCTGAAGAGGAAAAAGAAAAATTAAGCAATTTATGAGCTATTTTAAGCAACTGGCCATTGTCAGGCTACACTATTATGCATAAAAAACACCATGGTGATTACATAAATACAAAATCACTATGTCAGCTTTATTAATTGGTAACTGTAACTTTCATTACAGTGCCTGGAATTGAGCAGTATGAGCCAAGAAGTCATCAAAAGAAGTCTTCATCTCAACTAGGAACCTCTTATCACAAGACAAGAGTTGACTGTGAAGCTGTGCGGAAGAATCCAAATGGAAAAGGGTTGGATGGACACTTAGCGTAAAGCAATACGTCCTTACGATGTACACACCACTTGTATAAAATGCTCAATTGCTACTTCGACCAGGAAGACCATGTGCAGCTGTTCACAGTTCTTATCTGACAAATCTAAGAAAGAAGTCTGTAAGGGTCACCAAAATATGTCGCCCAACACTTGATAAGCAGCTAACACAAGGTGAATCTTTGTGGATCTGAAAGTCAAAGCTACATACTAACTTCAATGTGGTTCATCAACTCTGCTGTACTAAAGGTTTTCTGCAGTGGCAGCATTTTCATCTTGCTTGAGTTTCATTTCAGGCTGTTCTATGAGCAAGAGTCTGTGCTGACAAGTGCCAGTTTGAAAAACAACAATAATAGGTTTTCTACTAAACAGCCACTATTTGCTCTATTCTGCACTCCAATTAAAATCCCAGAATATCAATCCAATGTAGTAAATTCCTTGGGTCTTCAGATAAGTCAAGAAATTCTCTGCATTATCCTCTCACTGTACAGCTTCCAGTGGATCTTTTTGTAGCAAACCTTTAGAGACAACAGGCTTGATCACCTGGTATGCAGATGCATAATCTACTTTTCTCAAGGGTCTGAAGCACATAAGGTTACATTTTCCACAAGAAAAGGCTGTAATGGTAAAGGGAAGTGAAAGTTTATGACTCATCAGTCAACTGATTCCTCATTATGAAGACTTTATTTTAATTACAGTATAAAGTGAGGCCCCTGCTCATTCTTTAAAGGCATGATCATGGCTCAAATTCTGCACAACTTACCGACATGACTGGAAGGGAAAATTGTAACAGAAAAAAAGTTCCAATGAAAAGATCCTCCTGCAATGCTATTCCTGAATTTGCATTGGCCTAACAATACTGGCTCTCCTGCCTCTTAAACCGATACTGTACGACATTTTTCACCTATATATTTGCTCCATAATAAAATTATTTTTGATACCACACTTGATATTGTAGATATTTTGTTTTTCCCCATATGATATGCGCTGCATAATTATTTTGATACAAATCATTATATACTGTTAAAGATTTCCAGCTTCTTTACCTGTTTGTAAATTGTGAACTCTATTATTTTTGCATTCCTTGATGTGTGCCCACTGGTTAATGACAGTGGGCACTAAGATGGAGGGGTAAAAACATGAATATCATGCACCTTCCTTTCAATGTATTTTGGTAGTCCATCACTATCTCTGCGAGTACATACTCTAACTTGTTAAAAAGATATCCAAATACTATCCTTGCTTGTAAAAATTGGAGAAGCTAAATATTCCTGCATGTTTTTCCTACCTAATTCCTAGTCTAAGCCTGTACACGTGCATGAGTTAGTAATTTACTACTATGAGGAGCAAGTTATTATATAACTGCCTGGTTATATTAATAAATGTACTAATACTACTGTCTTGTTCTTAAACTATTTTCCTCCACTATGTACTATACACCTATAAACTCAGTACGGAGTGTTAGAAGACTAGAGACAAGGAAAGATTACTCAAAATCCTACACATATGACTTGGCCTACTCCCTTTGGTAACACATGAGAGGCATTTTCTAAAAATGTTGTGTAAGCATTAGCAACGTGATTTCTAAAAATGCTACATAACAGTGTTAGTCTGCATGTTTTTAAAGGGTTGAGAAAATTTTTGCAAGAAGTGAAAACATTGCTATGAGTGTGGTGGTTTTTAAAGGGTTGAGAAAATTTCTGCAAGAAGCGAAAACATTCTATGAGTGTGGTGTGGTTGTTATTCTAAAGATTAAAGGAAAGTTTGGGATTGTGTGACGCATAAATGAATGCAAGTGTTAATATTTTTGTTCACTGAATAACTTGGCAAACTTACTTCCACCATAGCTGATGGTGTTTAATAAATATAACATTCTGCAGCCTTACTGAAGATGACTACTATGCATGCTTAATCTGACACATCATTTAGTGTAAAAAATATTTTCCAACTGTAATCCTATTTTTCACATTAATTGTTGTTAGTTTTATGTTTTCCTTAGTATCTGGTTATCACAGAATGCAACCCAATCATACAGGTAAAGATATAGATAAGTACGATAGAAGGTACAATACAATTTACAGCTATTACCTGCGTTAGAGCAACTGTCAACAGGATTTCTCCCAAACAGGAGACTTCACTTGCCAATAACTATCCTTGGCTAAACTATTTTGTCACTACAGTATTACATTTGCAAAATAGAGATTTTCTACTGTATGGGCAAAAGCATTATTCTATAAAAATAGATATAATTTTATATGTACTATTCCTGTAAGCATTTCTAATTACTATAGTTTAAATTCATTTGCACCACATGAAGGTACGCACTTACTAATGCGCTCTCGGCCCATTTCCTGCCAAAGGGGTTTCATGATAACATTTCAACCCTTCCTCTATACCATGGGATTATACACAAGAGCACATTACAGCACTGGGGGAAAAAAAAAAAAAAGGAAAAGCTATTTTGAACTTAATCTCGTTTTCCACAAGTATTCAAATTGGCACGAGAACATTGGGCCGTGTGTACCCTCATATGCAATAAAAAATAAAATTTGTCGTTACACTTTAACCAAAATTTAGATGGTAAGATAAAATAGTAACTTTGCTCCTTCAGTAAATTATCTAGATATTGCTAATCTGATCAACAATTTTATTTTTGTTGAATCTGATAAACCGACAATTTTTTAAGGGAATAAGGTTACTCTTTAGGAAATCTGAGTTAACCTTTAAATTAATTGTTCCTGTTAGCTAACGGGACTCAAGAAAATAAAGTTTGGGGATTTTCAGTACCATTGTACTTAAAACCAAGTGCTATTGTACAACTAATCCTTTCTACCTGATTTCTCAAGACCTTATGCAGTGGAAATAAAAAAGTAAATTAAACCTCACCTGAACAGAGTCATGCGTTCCGTTTCCAGACGATCCAAATACGAACCAATCATGAAGCCCAAGATGGGGACGGACATATACTTGACTAAATTTGGAGGAAGTTTGAAGTGTGCGAAGAACGTCATCTTAATCCTGAGAAGAAAAGGCGATATTTAAAAGGGTACTACATAATATGTATCCAAATGAACCATTACAAAGTACAGCTGGTATATATCAAATATTCAGTATGATAATGGTGCCTAAGTCAATAAACAGGAATAAGATTTGTAAAAATGACCAACTTTTTTCAAAATTGACATAAAAATCACTACTTTTGCTAAATAAATTTTGTCATGTTGTGAAACAAATTTTTATTATTAAATGACCAAAACTTAAAGTGTAATCACATGGAATAAAAAATTTACTTGCCAAATCCTAAGCAACTGTCTAACCATTAAAAGAATTCTGAACAGAAAATACACACTAAAAAGGCCTTAAATTACTGAATACAAAAGAAATCCATTATTTTTAAGAACATTGACTCATATGGATGTTTTCCGATTTTTTGCACTTCTAAGCAAATGCAGTGGTGCTACAAATTGACTATTGGAGTCTCATCTAGTGATTTGCTTATCTAGTGGTAACAACTTATTTTAAGACTCTCAAGTCACCAAACAGATGTTACCCTGCCTAAAAAATATTGGGACATCCTTTATACAACTTAATGGAAAAACAAAAATACAAAAATAAAAAAGGTACCTAACATAGACAAGCAGTCATAACGAAAAACTCACTGGACCGAGATACCTTAATTTTGTTGAGTTTGAGACAATGAGAACAATGAAACCTTCAGGTGTGTGAAGCACTTAAACATGACAAAGTTCTAAGTCTAGAAATGGAATTCTGTGGCTCGAGTCCAGACATACAACAAAGTTCTCCAGATAATTTACCTTAATAATGAGCCACTAAGTAAACATGAGATGTGGGTACCTAAGCCTATTACCTAAGTGACAGAAAAACTGATAAAAAATTAACTCGTATAGTATATATTTCAATATCACGCCAGTATAAAATGGGAAAGATGATGATGGTGTAATGTTGGTAACGTACAATCTCACCCCACCCCATTTTAATTTCCGTATAAGATTAAGATTTGTATAGGTATAAACACGGAGAGTAAAGCAAAATTTTCTAAGTCATCAAAAAACAAGAGCAAATGCCAATATAAAAAAAAATAAATAAATAAACACTAACATAAAAAAATATAAAGGAGCCAACTTAAAAAAATATAAAGGAGAAGTGAAATACAAGAACTTCAAATTCTGACTATGGTTGGATAGAGATGATAGATTTTTAAACTGAGAAGGCAGAATACACTAGCCTAGTAAGGACCTGGGAAACTTAGGTTACGTCAGCCAGGTGATGACTTGGTGCCCCAGGTTAGGTTAGGTGTGGTTGTCAAGTCGCAATCCCATTAGGTATCTACCTGACTAGACTATACAAAGTCCTAAGTTAGGTTAGGCAGGTGGCCCGGGAGAGCAAAGTGTCCTCCATAGCTATAAATTGATCCAGTGGCCCCATTATAAAAAAAATTGGTATAAAATTATAAAAAAATAGGCATAACAGATAGTAACTACATATAGGTAGCCTATACCTAGTGTCAAAAACAACCTATTAGGAAACGAAACAACCAGTCGAGGTTCGTAAATACCTAAAGTGAATAAAAAAAATAAAAAACAAAAAACTTACGTCCTCCACCGGGTAAAGTAGTAAATACAAATATATAAAAGACGACCTACCTACTTAACACTACTACTAGTTAACTGGTACTAAGCTATACCTACCTATTTAACGGCCGGTTCACGACCCTAGACGACCTTTAAAATTAGTATACGTAAAACGAAGTTGACTTAATAAAACAACCCATCAAGCTTCTTAAAAAACAGGATACAATTAAAATAAGATGAAAAAACTTACGATAATCACAAAATAAAAATTAAGGTAAAATACCTAGGTAGGTAGTGGCTACTTAAACCTATGCAGGGAGATCACCGCTTTTCTTGGCTTTCCACCTCCTCGTATTGTACAAATCGGCGCCAATGGCCACCGCAGTCAACAGGGGAAAGAATATAGTCACTGTATTTCGCCTGAGAAGTCCGAAAAAACTCTTTCTAGGCGCCATGGCCCTTTTGGAAATCGGTGAAGAAGGTTCTACTTACGCAACTGAGCGGACGGTCAATATGGCGTCAAAGAAAACGGGTCTTCGAGGAGAGAATGTTTATGGCGTTCTTCTTCTTCCGTTTTTCTTCCTTTATTTTAGTTTCTCTCTCTCTCTCTTTTTATGGAGGAAATTGACTTTCAAAATGTCTATAAAAAAATCAAGATTAATTCGATTTCGGCTTCTCTTATAGGTTATTTTTCTTATAAAGATGAAACTTAATGGGATTAAGTTCCAAATTGCTTTAAAAATAAAGATAAAAAGGATTTTTTTCTTCCTTTATATTTCAGTTTCTCTCTTTGTGATGCAGGAAATTAATTGACTTATAAAATGTATCAAAATAGATAAATTGGATTTTCGGCTTCTCACATAGGTTTTTTTTTCTTTTAAAGATAAAACTTAATGGGATTAAGTTTCAAATTGCTTTAAAAATAAAGATAAACAGGATTTTTTCTTCAATTTTCTCTTTTTGATGAAGGAAATTACTAAATCAAGATGATTTGGATTTTTTATTTCTCACAGGCCTTTCTTATAGATTTTTCCTTATAATGATGAAGTGGGTGTCCTATTAAGTTTCTAATTGCTTTAAAAATAAAGATAAAAAATGATTCCTTTCTTCCTTTGTATTTAACCCTTTAACGCTGATTGGACGTATTATACGTCAATATATATTGTCTGCTGGGTGCCGATTGGACGTATCGTACGTCGATATAAAAAAAGTATTTTTAAAAATTCGCCGAAAAATACTTATAGGCCTACCAGGCTAAACTTTTGAATCACGCGCCTTGGGGGATGCCGGGAGTTCACGGATCAAGCTGTTGTTTTGTTTACAAGCGTGACCCAGGTGCACATGCGCAAAATGCCTCCTTCTCGCATCAGCCAGCATCAGCGACATGTCGTCCGAGAGCGATCTTTTGCCGCAATCGTGTTTTGCCAAACTTGTGCGAGAGTTTGAGTATTTGTGGCGGTACAAGACGTACATAGAGATGTCTCAACAATGTATGGAGCGCGAAAAGCGCGTTTTACCCGTCGGAAGGGATCATGTAAGACGTATTTTGGACTTGGATGCTGGCAAGGAACCAAGTACCCAAGATGACCTTGCACCTCAACACTGTTCCGTGCTGCCTCGTGTGGACGAAAGTGCTCTAGGACCACAACGTGTGTCTCGTGTGCCTTTAGTAATCCCTAGGAAGCATTGGGGTGTCCTTAGGGGCATTTGTAGGCATTTGGGAGGCCTCCAACCAAAGGGCATTGACGACTACTTATTAGAGCTCGATTGGAAGCATGTCACAAGTCCTCATTTTGATGGCGGTTGGTCATCTAGTGATGAGGACATCACTCCCGATGTTAGTGATGGTGAATATTTGCCCCCAATGTCCGTTTGAGGGTCACATCCCGAAAGTGAGCTCGAATTTAGTGGTTTTAGTGCGTATGAGGGGGAATCTGAGGAGGAGGAGGAGGAGATAGTGTCGTCTAGTTTTGTCGCCGATGACGACACAGAAAGCGAGGGCCTAAGTGAGGGAGATAGGCCAGTGGGGGGGTTTTGAGTGCGAAACTGTGCCCGAGCATGTGCGTGTGCACGTGCATGGGCACGTAGAAGGTCGGAGCGTCGCACCAGCCAAGGTGAAGGTTGGTCGTCTGAGAGCGACGAGGGGTGGTTGGAGGACCCCACCCCACCTAACATGCACCCATTCACGGCAGCACCTGGGCTCACCGTACCTGTTCCTCTCACTGCTCTGGGGTTCATTCAGCTGTTCCTTACGCGGGAATTGCTGGAATACCTGGTAGCAGAGATGGTGGACTATGCTTGGTACTGCCGTGACGAAATACGGACGACATTGTCATATCGCTGGTGGGGCTGCAACCTCACCGACATGGCGCATTTTTTGGGGCTCCACATTTTTTTGGTATAATGCTTGCTGCCGACGTCAGGCAATATTGGAGGCGGAATTTTGTTTTAAGTACGCCCAATGTGCCCGGCGTTATGCCCGTGATAGTTTCCTGGCGTTGGACAGGTATTTCAATGCCTTCAACTGAAGGCTCATACCCCGGAGTAACCCCGATCGCCTCATCTTAGTCCGCCCAGTGTTGGAGTACATTCATGAACGGTGCAAAATTCTCGTGGTTCCTGGCAAGAACCTTTCTTTGGATGAGGTGATGATGCCTTACAAAGGACGTCTTAGCATTAAAGTGTATTTCCCCAAGAAGCCGAAGAAATATGGAGTGAAACTTTTTTTTATTATGGAGTCCAACGCTGGATACGTTGTGGACTTTTCGGTGTATTTCGGGGTCTTCTCCACGCTGCGTGACACTGTGTTCAGTCTTGTGGATCGTTTCCGTAACCAAGGATACCACCTGTTTATGGATAATTATTATAACTCGGTATCCCTGACCCAGGAACTGTATGAAGCAGGTGTGCAAGTCAGTGGTACCCTTCGGTTGGTGTGTGGGGCCCTGAATGTCCTCAAGAGGTTTGCTAGCCATCCGCAACATATGGCAAGAGGAGAGACAGAGTGGCAGCGGAAGGGAGCTGTCTTCGTCATCTGTTGGAAGGGGGTCCGACTCGTCCCCATGATTACAACGAGTCATAAACCCATCCAAGAGGAGATCGTGCAGCGGAAGAAGACACGTCGGCAGGGCCGAGTTATGTATGAGGAGTTTCGTGTCGAGCGGACTACTGTCATTGGGCACTACAATAGGCACATGGGAGGAGTTGATCTCTTTGATCAACTCATCCAGTATTATCCCTTTGCCAGGAGAACCAGGAGGTGGACACAGAAACTCCTCAAATATATTCTTCAGTTGGCCCTCCAGAATGCCTACATCCTCTACTGTGGGTACTACAGTCCCGATCTCTGGAGGTTGTCCCACATCCAGTTCCTCGAGGTAGCCGGGAATGCCCTCATCCACTTTAATCCCGATGAGTGGCCTTCCATCACTGGCCCCCTGCCCCGAGCTACAGATCTGCCCCTAGAGGAAAGGGCAGATATTAGGAGGGCCAACTTCAGTCGTCCTGCTCCTACTGCTGCTGCAGCCGCCCCTGCTGCCGACACCCCTGCTGCCGCCGCCCCTGCTGCTAACGCCCCTGCTGCCGACGACCCTGCTGCCGCCGCCCCTGCTGCCGATGCCCCTGCTGCCGCCGCCCCTGCTGCCGCCGCCCCTGCTGCCGCCGCCCCTGCTGCCGCCGCCGCCCCTGCTACCGCTGCCCCTGCTGTCGCCGCCCCTGCTGCTGCCGCCGCTGCTCAGATGACTTCTCGTCAGATAGCGGACCCTGTGTGTCGGCTGCAGCCAGGAGATCACACATTGGAGAGCTCCTACAAGGGCGCAGGCAGAAAGGTGAAAACCGGTGCCTGGGGTGGGCCATATGAATGGCAGAAGGATGAGGAACCCCCCGGTTCTTCTGTCGCACCTGCAAAATAGCTCTTTGCAGGTTCGGGGAGTGTGACAGCAAATACCCACAATGCGGTCTTTTATTGAAGTGTGCCTGACGTACCGACAGCGGAGGGCACACGGGGCCGCCGAAGGGCGGTGGCCCATCAGCAGTAAGGGCGCGTGTCTCCCTCCTCCACTGTACCTCGTCATGTTGAGAGGAAAAAAATGCAAGACTCTTCAATGGAGGAGGGAGAAAACAAGAACAGTACGAAGAGTCAGGATTACGAGTGAGTATTCTGCATTTATTTTATATTTAGTTTAATATTTATTACAAGTTTTATATATCTGTATCTATTGATGCATTTTACATGTTATTTCATTTTATGCAAAAAGAAAAGTTTCACCTGCATTCCTTTTAGTTATGTATTCGTATCAGAATAGAAAAATGTAATATATATATATATATATATATATATATATATATATATATATATATATATATATATATATATATATATATATATATATATATATATATATATATATATATATATACGATATATATATATATATATATATATATATATATATATATATATATATATATATATATATATATATATATATATATATATATATATATATATATATATATATATATATATATATATATATATATATATATATATATATACTACGTATATATATATATATATATATATATATATATATATATATATATATACGTATATATATATATATATATATATATATATATATATATATATATATATATATATATATATATCTTCTTCCTAGCTTAAACCATTTTTATATGGGGTCGCCATTGCGAATGAGTCGTCTCCACCGATTTCTGTCTTGTGCCTCGTTCTCATTTATACCTTTCAATTCCATATCTTCCCATACACAATCACGCCATCTCTTTCTTGGTCTTCCCTTCTTCCTTCTACCCCGCACTTTCATTTCCATCGTATGTCTTCCAACATGATGTTCCTCCCTTCGTAATAGGTTGTCCATACCATCGAAGCCTTCCTTCCTGTATTTTCTTCGATATTTCAGCTACCTTTGTCGATCCTCTTATATACTCATTTCTAATCTACCTTCCCTTGTTACTCCCGACATCCATCTCAAATTCTCATTTCTGCTACATCCCCATCTTCTTCTCCTCTGTTTCCTCATACTTCCTGTTTCTGTTCCATATAACATTGCTGGTCTGACCACCGTCCTATGGAACTTTCCTTTCAATTTCAGAGGGACCTTCTTGTCACAAGAGTACCCCTGATGCAGCCCTCCAGTTATTCCATCCTGCCTGAATTCGGTGTCTCACCTCTTGGTCCATGCTTCCACTATCCTCTAATACGGACCCTATGTACTTGAACTTCTGTACTTTCTTTATTTCTTCCCCATCCAATCTTATGCTACTTCCACCATCCTCAGTAATACTAGAACACATATATTCGGTTTTTGATCTGCTTATTCTCATTCCATCTCTCTCAAAGTGCTGCTCTCCACCTCTCCAACCTCCCCTCCAACTCCTCCTTCCCCTCTGAAACACAACACAATGTCATCAGCGTATATACACCATGGCACTGCTTCTCTAACATCCCTGGTCATTACATCCATCACGATGTTGAAGATGAATGGGCTAAGTGCTGACCCCTGGTGTAGTCCCACTCCTATCTCAAATCCATCCGTCTCTCCAACACTACTCCTCACTCTAGTATACACATTCCTGTACATCTCTTGAATAATTCTGACATACTTGTCCGGCACCATCTTCTCCCTCAAACATCTCCATATTTCTTGCCTTGGCACTCTGTCATAGGCCTTTTCAAGGTCTATGAATACCAAATGCAGGTCTCGTTGTTTTTCTCTGAATTTCTCCATAGCTGCCTTATGCAAAATATTCCATCCGTTGTGCCGCTTCCCTTCATAAATCCTAACTGTTCCTTCCCTATTCTAACTTCCTCTCTCAGCCTGCTATCTATTATTCTTTCAAAATCTTCAACGTGTGAGACATTAGTTTTATACCTCTATAATTACTGCATTCCTGGACATCACCTTTACCTTTAAATATAGGTATCAATATGCTTTCCCGCCATTCTTCTGGATATATATATATATATACGTATATATATATATATATATATATATATATATATATATATATATATATATATATATATATATATATCTATATATATATATATAGTATAGTATATATAGGCCTATATGATATATTAATAATATATATATAATATAGATATATATGTAAGGCTAGTTTTTTTGATTAATAATATATTGCCATGTGTTCTCAGTGACCTATGGAATGTGGAGAACAGTGCAGAGGTAACGACCTGAGAGTAGCTGACAATGATTCTAGGGGTGGCGTGAGATAAAAATGATTTGTTCGACAAGTCAATGCACGACAGTTTATGAACTCTTCTCAAAGTGCCTTTGTGAAACTGGATGCAGCTAGAACCGTGAGGCGCTATCGAACTGTGTGTTCGTATGTGCGTGTGCGCCTCTTTCTGTTAAGAGTGTCATACCCAAGCCTATGGGGGGATTTTGAGAGGGCTTCAAGTCACAGGCAAAGATGCCGTGGCGTTCGCCGGGGGAGTTTTTTATTAACAGTGTTTAAGTGTCCGGTTGTTTGGGTAAGTGTTGAAGTGCTTTAGCCAAAAGAGTGGCTTATTATCTGTTGACATTTTTGTGATGATATCCAATGTTTAAACCTCTGTCTTGTCAATCTTGTGTGTGTACTTACCGGGATGTGTTCTGTATCTTTGAAACAGACGGTTCAGGAATGCCGGGTGACAAAGGATTCCAAGAGGGGTGTAGACTTTTTGGTGACCAGACATGTTACATTTATGGGGTTTTTTGAGTTGGTCTGTAAGACTGGATTACTTGATTGATTGATTTATTTATTCTTGTTAATAAACATTAATGTTATGATGCGACTCTCTCATTTTCATTACCTGTTAGAATGGAGAGAAAGAGCTAGAGAGAGAGAGAGATTCCTTGGAGAGAGAGAGAGAGAGAGAGAGAGAGAGAGAGAGAGAGAGAGAGGGATTGCCGAGAGAGAGAGAGAGAGAGAAAGGCTGTGAGTAATGCGGTGTGTGGGTCTGCCTTCCGCTCGTGTCTCACGCTTACCTTATGAATAATGGGGGGGGGGGGGAATCCCCCCATTTTTTACAGTGGTGGCAAGCGGTTAAGAGGGGGTATAAAAGTTTTCTTTCTTTTCTATGCCTAGGAACGCCAATGTAGAGATGGGTGGCCAGTTAGAAAAGAAAAGGGGTTATGGCTTAGCGATAGTTTTCGAACGACAAAGCTTTGTGGGATTGTGGAAAATTGTTAAATTGTTAGATCTCAGTTGCTAAGTGAAAAGGGGTAGAGAAAATATCCATCCGTGGGATGAGGGGATGAGGAAAGAAATTTCTATTAGGGTCATCAAATTTGCTCGTACCGAGATTCTTCAGGGCATGAGCCGTGAGACAAGCAACTCAGTCTAGTTCATGAGTGAGGGTTGCTAGGTGTCATCTCGCCGATCGCGTTTGTATTGTGCCAACAAGATTTACGTGTTTTACGAGAATTTCGAGTTCTTTTTTTTCCCATTATGGAGTGGTGAGTGTTAAACTATTGTTTTGAAGGAGTGGGTTTTTGTTTAAATATTTCAGGGTTATGGGATTGGTTCAAGAGGTCAACAATTTTTCTTGTCTTTGCCCCATGGTGACGTATTTTCTTTATTTGCACGTGTTTATAATAGATGTATGCATTCGTCTTTGTTTAAAACATAGGGGTGTATTTTTCTATGCATGTGAACTGTGCTTTGATAAGCATATCTGGCTTAGAGACACTGCGGCCACAATTTTACAGGCTCAGCACATTTCTGCAGAGAGGCGCGTTGCATTGCGAGGGTACTGGCATCCCTCGGGGGGGATAGTTGCATGGAGGGTACTACTGGCCTCCTTCCCTCGATAGATGGTGCAGGGGAGGGCACTAGTGTATACCTTGGGAGGGGGTCCTCAGACACTGTTCAAGGGGAGATGGGGGTACTACTTTGTATGCCTCGGGCTGTTCTGTCGCTTGACTGAGGGGTTGTTCTCACGGGGGGGAGAAATTTTTTTTTCTCAGTGTGGGTGAACTCCCCTTTTTCTTTTTTTTTCTTTGTGTTGGGGTATGGATTTGCCCTTGACATTGGATGCTAAGATATCAGCTGATTGATTAGTGATGAAGTGAAACGCCCGTAGAGTCTTTTTTTTTAGAAAAGAGATTTTTTTTTCTCCCTTGGATGAAGAGAAAAGGAAATAAAAAGAGAATTAAAATGCATTGTGTGGATATATGTTTTACTTGTGCCTTGAAAGACAAATATATTGGGGATACACAGATTATTTTTTTATTGTGTTGGAGAAATTACTTTGATTGGTGTTGTATCTGTGTTATGTGGAAATGGTGTTCTGTCATGGTGTATGCTGGAGAAATTGTATGTCATAGGATTCAGCAATACTGTGTATGCTATTTGAATTTCACCCTTACTTGAGATCTTTGCAAGAGAATTATTGCTATGGAGAGTTATTATTATTGTTATTATTAATAATTGTTATACTTGAGATGTGTTACGGGAGGGTTGCTTAAGTATAATTATCATTACGGGAGAATTGTTTTACGAGAGATTTGAGATATTTCATGGGAGATTATTCAATAATTATTATAGATAATTATTCAAGGAGAATTATTACAATGAATTAATGGGAGAGGTCTTGTCTTAATTATTTGTTGAGTTTTTGTAACTTTGGAGAATATTTTCAGTGATTCACGGGGATGAGTTTTGCCGAATCTTGATGAATCTGACTGAATCTTGGTGAATTGTGGTGAAACTTGCTGAACTTTTGCTGAATTTTTTGCTGAATTCCTTGGAGAATGGACAAGCATTAACATTGGTGATATTTTTTGTACTGATACTGATGATTTTGATGATAGCAATTTTTTTTTGGTGATCTTGCTGATGATGATATTTCTGATACTGATTTTTTTTTTATACTAATACGTGGGCGTTTTAATGCTATCAAGGGAGGTGAAATCTTTTTTGAATATTGGGAGGAACTAACAACACATTATTTCTTTTGTTTTCCTCTTTTTTTATGAGTTCAGCAGATTATTGTTTGACATCTAGTGAGTTACGGGAGATAGTGAACAAGGCCGTTGATTTTTCTTTTCTCCTTTTTTGGAAGTTAGCCATAGCTGACACAAGTTTTTTTTTACCAAGGGTGAATTTGAATTTATTTTTTCTCTTCAGTTAGTGTGAATATTTTTTGATATCTCAGTTCATGACTTAGAGTCATTGTTCGGGAACGTGTTCGGGTTTTAGCTATTTGATGCTATAGAGAAATTTATGGGAGAATTTTTTGCACGTTTTGAATGCATACGTAATGGCACTACATTTCTTCTCTGGATATTTGTGTTCCAGACATTGTGAGTTTTCTTGCACAATACCTTTGTCGTATTTGTGACAACTTTGTGAGAGATAGGAAACTTGGCTAAGTTTTCTAGTGGCTTATGTCGTAGTGCATATGGAGAAGTCTTTGCTAAGACACTGTGAATTTGGAGTTCTGTTATAATGACTTGTGGCACATGGGTGATTTTTTCTAGAATTTTCTAGACAGTTTTATTTGCCGAGTTTTTGCCTTTTTTTAGCAATTATGCTAAATGGAGAGAGTTTTTATAGTTTTTGACTATAACATTGAGTTATTCCTTGGAGAATTGGAGAGGTAATTGAGATATATTTGGAGTTATATATTATTTCGGAGTTATATTTTGAGATATAATATATGGGAGATATATTTTTGGCCATTGTTGATATTTGCCAATGTGGTGAGAGCTATGTTTAGTTCAATTATTTTGCAGCCATCTTTGTTGCAAATGGAGACACATATTTGGAGATTATGGGGCAATATTTGTGAGTGTGTGAGTTAGTTGCCTTGAGTGCACATTTTTTTGGAGGTAGGATTTCATTTTTTGATATTCCTTTTTGGAGATATATTTTTTGGAGCCTTGTTTTGTTCCACATGGAGTTATTGGGGAAATAGAGGTAAATATTTTGTATTTGCCGAAATAGAGGTGATTATTCTCTATTCCTGGAGTGGTGTCTTTTTTTTTTACTGACATGTGGCTATTAGAGAAATAAGAGAGAATAATATGGGGTTGGTTATTAACCAAATGGAGGAAATATTTTTATAACCGGAGTGGTGTTATTATTAATATGGTGTCTCATAATGGAGTTGGAATTAATCTTTGGCGGGGTGAACCTTTTTTTGTGGTTATGGAGTTTTTTCGAGACAAGAGAAGATTTCTGTGGTTCTCTTTTTTGGTTTCGTGACTATTTAGAGGCGAGTGTCAACACTGCATTACGAGTCATTTGGAGATGTGTGCATTTTTTATGTTCACAAGTGTATTATTTTTGGAGAAATATAATTTGGGCAAAGTCATGTTGAGAGAATAAGTCTTTGAGACAGTCTTTGAACACATTAGTCATATCCTGGAGTTAATTCTGTGAAATGTGTCAGTTAGACCTTTTTTTTTTTAGAGAATCATGAGTTTCCAAACTTATGTGTCTGACTAGACAATTTTTGTGCTGTTGTTTGAGCATGCGTCCGCAGGCGATTTTTCTGCTGACAAGCGATGTGATGAGCCGTGTGCTGACTTTTATCCTCTGATGGTGATAGATCAGAATTTTCGCAATATCTGGAGATGTTGACAATAGCATTTCACGAAAGCGCATGGGTGAGAGTTTGCTTTCTGGCAAATTCCATAACTTTACATGGAGCATTTCTTGGGAAAAACGCGGGAGTTATGCATATTATACATATATTATGTATTTTGTGATTGGGGGAAATCTACTTGTGATTATCTTTTTATTATTTTTCTTCCTTTTCCATGAGAGATATAATTTGGGGATTGAGTTTTAAGTAGCATTTCTTTTTTGGACGGGAGATTTGATTTTACCGGGAGATGTAATTTTTCAGGGGTTGCTGCTTACGTAAATGGGAGTTTGACATTAAGTCTCATTGTAATTAATTATTGAGCAGTAAAGGGGTTTTTGCTGTTAAAAGTTGGAGATTTTTACTGATTTTGTGGGTTGTTCAAATATCAGAGTTTGAGAGAACATTTTTGGGTCTGGGTGTTACGAGATTCTTTTTTTTCCTTGGGCTCATTGCGATTTTTGTCTTTTCTTTTTTTTTCTTGTGAGCACATTCGAGTTTGAAATGTGAGTACAGAAGTCTGTGGAGTTGCTGTGATTTCTGAGTTGTGTGTGCTGATGTGTGAGTTTGGAGAATTGAGTTGGAGAACTTGATGTTTTTTTTTCTTAGAGAGTTGCGATAATGACTTATCATTTTAGTAGTCATATTAAGGGAGTTAATTGGGAGACGTTCAGTTAGTATTTCTGACTTTTTGAGATCATTGTTTGATAGAAGTAGTATGTCTGGGTTAATTTTCTTAGATTGACCAAAGACTTGACTGACATACTAACACCAAAAGTCGTTCCCCGACACCAGCAAGACATCCACCAGCCGTGAGGATGCTGCCGTGTTGTCCAGGGTGATTGCAAGAATTTCCATGTTCTACAATGAGGGAGGCATTCCGTCTTCCTACAGCTGCTACAGTCTGCTACAGGTGCAGCTACTTGCAGACAAGCAAAGAGGGATATTCAAGAATCCTAATGCAGAAAATATGAGAGAAAATGCGTCTAGTGTTATTTGGAGATATAAGAGTAACAGACTTTATTTTATAATGCCAGAGACGTGCAGTTATTTCGTATATTTTATTTTAAGCCGGCCAGTATTTTGTGTTATAAGCAATTTTGCTAGGCGGGGGCTAGCATATTAGGTGGCCGAGTATCTGCAAGGCCTAGGGTTTTTGATTAATAATATATTGTCCATGTGTTCTCAGTGACCTATGGAATGTGGAGAACAGTGCAGAGGTAACGACCTGAGAGTAGCTGACAATGAGATTCTAGGGGTGGCGTGAGATAAAAATGATTAGTTTCGACAAGTCAATGCACGACAGTTTATGAACTCTTCTCAAAGTGACCTGTGAAACTGGATGCAGCTAGAACCGTGAGGCGCTATCGAACTGTGTGTTCGTATGTGCGTGTGCGCCTCTTTCTGTTAAGAGTGTCATACCCAAGCCTATGGGGGGATTTTGAGAGGGCTTCAACATCAACAGTGTTTAAGTGTCCGGTTGTTTGGGTAAGTGTTGAAGTGCTTTAGCCAAAGGGAGAGTGGCTTATTATCTGTTTGACATTTTTGTGATGATATCCAATGTTTAAACCTCTGTCGGGCAATCTTGTTGTGTGTGTACTTACCGGGATGTGTTCTGTATCTTTGAAACAGACAGTTCTGGAATGCCAGGGGACAAAGGATTCCCAGAGGGGTGTAGACTTTTTGGTGACCAGACATGTTACATTTACGGGGTTTTTTTGAGTTGGTCTGTAAGACTGGATTACTTGATTGATTGATTTATTTATTCTTGTTAATAAACGTTAATGTTATGATGCGACTCTCTCATTTTCATTACCTGTTAGATGGAGAGAAAGAGCTAGAGAGAGAGAGGAGAGAGAGAGAGAGAGAGAGAGAGACGAGAGAGAGAGAGAGAGGGGGGGGGGAGGGAGGGGAGAGCGATGAGAGAAAGGCTGTGAGTAATGCGGAGTGTGTGAGTCTGCCTTCCGCTCGTGTCTCACGCTTACCTTATGAATAATGGGGGGGGGAAAATCCCCCCATTTACATATAATATATATAATATATATATATATATATATATATCTATATATATATATATATATATATATATATATAATATATATATCTAATTATATATATATGTGTGTGTCACTAAATAGCGTGTGACAATATAGTTAGCCAAGGCCACAGGAGAAATAAAAGGAGTACCGAGCGCTTTCGTGTTATTTCAACACATTTTCGAGGTACAATGCTAAAAACACAGAGAACATCTAACAAAATAAACATAAAAACTGAAAAAATTGAAAAACAAGTATTCAAAGTCCGGTTAAAACCAGTACAGCAGGTACAGAACAGTTTCAACAGGTGATTAAAAAGAAACAACCCTACAAATCTCGTTAACAACAAATGGTCCAAGTTTGTTACATCCCTGGCTTACATTCATTAAGTCACTGTGATATTTGATAAAAGCAGATTCAATAATATTCCTACGAGTATATTATTACAATATAAAACAACTTTTGCCCCCTCCCAATGAATCATGTGATTAAAATTATTAATGTGTAAAAACAAAGCATTCGACATTTGTCCTGTTCTCACACTATATCTGTGTTGTTTAATTCTGGTGTCCAGTCCCTTCCCAGATTGTCCGAGATAAAAACACTTGCAGTTCATGCAAGGAACCCCGTAAATGCAGCCTGAGAAACTTTGGGAGAATTCCTTATTTGTATGTTTTTCAGTGTATTTGAAAATCTAAAAACAACATTAATATTAAAATTCTTGCAAAAACTTGGAACCCTCTGTAAGAGGTCATTGTATGGTAAAACCAGCACATTATCATTATTAAAAGCCATTCTCGGAGTTACAGTAAATAAAAAGTTTTTTGTGCTTTTTGTATTTTAATTTTTCCGATATGTTGAAAATATTTTCAAACTCTTCCTGAAGAAATTCCTGGGCTGCAGATACGTAAGGCTCTTAAAAACATGGAAGAAAAGGTAGCATTCTTAACTTAATTGCTATGGTTAGAATAATAGTGAATGTATGAATTTACGTTTGTAGGTTTTCAATACACTGAGTATTTGTGAAGCCAATTAGGGGATACCCCGGAGTTGAAAATTTACATCCAAAAATTAAAGACAACCATCACGTTCTTCTTTTAAGTAAAATTAATGGAAGGTACCAAATTGTTCAGTTTAAAGAGAAATGCATTTACATTTTCGGTTAGAGGTCATATGCAAAAAATATCATTCTATATCCAAGCCACAGAACACCATAAGGCAAAATATAGGTAAATCTTGTTTCAAAAAAACTCCATATATAAATTACTTAAAACAGGCGAAAGAGGATTTCCCATTGCCATACCAAACTTTTGTGTATAGAATTTGTCATCAAAAGTAAAAACAGAATCACAAATGCAGAGTTTAACCAGTTCTAAAATATTTTGAGTGGACAAGGGTAAATCATAATTATCTAAAAATTCAGCTAAATATTCAAGCAAGTTATTTATAGGTACTTTTGTAAACAGAGATACATCAAAACTAATCATTTTAAACTTAAAATTAATAGTTGTGCTATTAGTTTTCGTTCTATCAGATCTACATTATGTTTGATATTAGAATTCGAAATGCCTTCCTACTAAAAGTGAAAGAATCTTAACCAGCCATTTTGAAAGCTTGTAAGTACATGACCCAACAGAACTGATAATTGGTCTAATGGGGTTACCAGGTTTATGTGTTTTAACAAGACCATACAAGTAAGGTAAAGTTGGAGATATTGTTAGGCCCCGTCCACACGGTCGAGCTTTGGTCGACGAACTTTGTCCGATGTGACGTCAGAAGCGGAGAAACAGCAGGAAAAGTCAGAACTTGACCGCAGTTTCTCCGCTTCTGACGTCACATCGAACAAAGTTAGTCGAGCAAAGCTCGACCGTGTGGACGGGGCCTTACAAATTGTTTAATCAAATCTTTATTATTTTTTAAAATACTTTTGACCTTCTTATTAAAATGAGAAAGCACACGTTCAGATGGATTTCATGTCAGTAGATCATAGGTATTAACATCACTCAGCAGTAGGTACAGTTTATCTTTGTAATCTTGCTTATTTAGAATAACCATTGCGTTAGATTTATCAGCTTTCGTAAAATGGAGTTCGTCATTGTTTTTCAGTTTTGTGTACACTTTTAAGAATCTTAATGGTACATTTGAATAGGAGGGGAATGAATTTACACCATAGATAAAACCTTTAACAAGATTAAGATTGTCATCAGATATATTAACAAATTTTTCTAAATTACGAAAGGCTTCAGATATACTAACATAGTCATGTGTAGTGGGTGTTACAGAAAAACTCCGACCATACCCGAAAGCAGGTAAGGTTGACTCATCAAGGTTGTAATCAGATAAATTAATTACAAAATCCGAATTAGCATCACGTGTCCATTTACTACTATCAATTAACAGATATAATTTATGGTTGAGGTTCTTTTCCAGCTTTCTCCTTCTATAGCGTAGTCTTCTGTAGCAATGGTCGAAAATAATTTGCTTCCAATCATCTGGTATGGCATTGGATAGGTTTCGTTTCTTCCTCCTCGAATTTCTGTAGGCCTCTCTGACTTCGATTCTCCCCCCCTAATCTCGATGTTCTGCAACAAAATAATACGATGGAACGACTCAAAAGGTAGGTCACCAAACTGAAGGAGTCTCCTTGGCAGCATAGATCGTGGAAGGACTTGTTCTTCTAAGCACCTGCTGAGGAAATAAAGGCGAAGTTTCTGTGGAAGGGGGGGGGGGGGTGGGGGGGGGGGCGATCAAGGCAGAGCGAAAACCATACACCAGCGGCATCAGAACAGGAAACAGACGTCGAAAGTCGAAGAAACTGCGAGTGGTCTCCATAATGCTTATATGTCACTAAATAGCGTGTGACAATATATTTAGCTAAGGCCACAGGAGAAATAAAAGAAGGAGTACCGAGCGCTTTCGTGTTATTTCAACACATTTTCGAGGTACAATGCTAAAAACACAGAGAACATCTAACAAAGTAAACATAAAAACTGAAAAAATTGAAAAACAAGTATTCAAAGTCCGGTTAAAACCAGAACAGCAGGTACAGAACAGTTCAACAGGTGATTAAAAAGAAACAACCCTACAAATCTCGTTAACAACAAATGGATCCAGTTTGTGCATAACCTGGCTTACATTCATTAAGTCACTGTGATATTTGATAAAAGCAGATTCAATAATATTCCTACGAGTTATATTATTACAATATAAAACAACTTTTGCCCCCTCCCAATGAATCATGTGATTAAAATTATTAATGTGTAAAATCAAAGCATTCGATATTTGTTCTGTTCTCACACTATATCTGTGTTTTTTAATTCTGGTGTCCAGTCCCTTCCCAGATTGTCCGAGATACTTTCTTTCTTATCTGGATTGACCTATTATCTACCTGGGGCGACCTATTCTCTACATGGGTGGACCTAGTCTCTACCTGGGCGGGCCTATCCTCTACGTAGGTGGACCTATTCTCTACATGAGTAGACCTATCCTCTACCTGGGTCCACCTAGCTCTGACGAAACGCAAACTAATAATGCAGTGTGCTTCTTGAAATGGCGCCAAGAAGGAAAATAAGAGTGAAATAAAGTACGAGAATTAAAGATACTTGGAATCTACGTAGCGCAGGAGGCGAAGCGGAGAAGTAGCCTAGTTGGTACCTGATTAATTTGACAATTGGCAACTCAGAAGGAATTAAGCGGGCCGAAGGTCCCGCGTAGGCATCTTAAATAGTCTGGACAGGACCGTAAGATAAAGACAGCAGCTTCTGTGTCAAGGTAGGATAATAATAATAATAATAAATAATAATAATAATAATTAATAATAATAATAAGATAATAAATAATAATATATAATAATAATATAATAATAATATAAGCCCTCCACTGGAGCCTGTGCAAGAAACACCAGCTACCTTGCAGTAATAAGTGGTACGAGCACCAACCTGAAGGAGTGATAGAAAACGATCAGGCAAAGATCCTCTGGGACTATGGTATCAGAACAGATAGGGTGATACGTGCAAACAGACCAGACGTGACGTTGATTGACAAAATCATGAAGAAAGTATCACTCATTGATGTCGCAATACCATGGGACACCAGAGTTGAAGAGAAAGAAAGGGAAAAAATGGATAAGTATCAAGATCTGAAAATAGAAATAAGAAGGATATGGGATATGCCAGTGGAAATTGTACCCACAACAATCATAGGAACACTAGGCACGATCCAAGATCCCTGAAAAGGAATCTGGAAAAACTAGAGGCTGAAGTAGTTCCAGGACTCATGCAGAAGAGTGTGATCCTAGAAACAGCGCACATAGTAAGAAAAGTGATGGACTCCTAAGGAGGCAGGATGCAACCCGGAACCCCACACTAAAAATACCACCCAGTCGAATTGGAGGGCTGTGATAGATCCCCCCACCAAAAAAATAATAATAATAATAATAGCTATCAAGTCGAATAGGATGACTATGATAGAAAAAATAATAATAATAAATTTGTCGATGCAGCGAATTTGAAAAAAAAAATGCCAATAAGGCTTAACTTTCTTCTGTTTGTCCTTAATCTTTTTTTTTGGTTTTTGTTTAATTTTGGTTGTTTTTTTTGTTTCCTTTGGTGTTTGGGGTTTTGTATTTGGATTTTGTGGAAGAATTATATATATATTTTCCTGCTGATCACCTAATTAATTGACAATTCTCATGGCTGAATTGGGCAATGGTAAGAAGGGGGGTGTGGGGGGTGGGGGAAGGGTGGTTATCCTTAACATTTATTTGACTTTTGAATCTCCTCTCCGTCAGCCCGGAGAATTAAACTGGATTATATAGCTCTCCTTATGAATCTAGAGAGAAACTAGTTTTCTCATTGAGAATACTACCAAAGGTGGCTGGAAGCAATCTCTTATTATTATTATTATTATCATTATTATTATTATTATTTTTTATTTTATTATTATTATTATTATTATTATTATTATTATTTATTATTATTAATTTTTTGTTTTTTTTTCTTTTTTATAGTGTGGGGTTCCGGGTTGCATCCCGCCTCATTAGGAGTCCATCACTTTTCTTACTATGTGTGCCGTTTCTAGGATCACACTCTTCTGCATGAGTCCTGGAGCTACTTCAGCCTCTAGGTTTTCTAGATTCCTTTTCAGGGATCTTATTATTATTATTATTATTATTATTATTATTAATTATTTTATATTATTATTATTATACTCTCTTAGATAAATGCCTGTGCGTTGTCGACCTGAGACAACTGAAATCTTTGTCCTTAGGAAACCTGATATACCAGCTACATGCTGATGAGAAAAAGACAATATGAAGTATTATTATCATTATTATTATATATCAACGCGCAGCCATGCTCTTAGTGAAATTATAAGCTCCCCAGTTTCGTAAGGAAAGGACGATAATCCTCACTTTATTATTCCTGGGACTAGTGGGACGCCCTAAAACACCAGACATACGCAAGGAAGTTAAGCCTATATATGTGTAGGATCCAAGCATGGGTGGGGGGGGGGGAGGGAGGGAAAGGGTATAGCTACTGCTTCCCCGGGCCAGGCAGTCTTCGGCGGTGTCAGGAGGTTCAGTGACAGCAGCTTATTTATTTCAACAACTTATCTTTTTTAGAGAAGAAACATTCAAAAGATGAAGGATGCTGAATGGAACAGGATATGGCAAAACCACACAGACAAAGTCACGATCTTGTAGGTCTTGTAATCAGTGTAGCAGACAAAAACAGACTAAAATTCATCACGGGAATATCGGTAAACTTCGGTGGAATCAGAGAGTTACAAACTAACTATTCGGGTGGGGCGCATGGGGGTTGGGTGGGGGCCGTAGGAGGAGGGTGGTGGGGGGGCGAGGACTAGAGGACGGTGCATGGGCGTCCCAGTTTTTTATGCTTACTACCCTCTCTCAAAATCTCTCTCCTCTCTCTCTCTCTTCTCTCTCTCTCTCTATCCTCTCTCTCTCTCTCTCTCTCTCTCCACACACAAGAATATGCAGACAATCTGTCCTTGCAGAATATTATCAGTTTTGTTTTCTCCTATGTGAAAGGGGCTGTGAGGGGAGGGGGGATTTACACCCAAGGAAAGGGGGGGGGGTCACTAACAACAGAGACTGTTTGCATTATGAAAAGCATCGGTAATAATACGTAGAGTCATTGCACCGTTGCAACCAAGAGGTCAGTAACCATATCCCTAACAAATAGATGAGAATCGAAATTAATGATACGGTAAATAAACTTCAATAAATAGTTACAAAGATTTCAAAGATGGTTTCCCAAGCCGCTTTGTCAAAATACCAAAACCAATAAAACAGGTTTCTGGGTCCACTGGAGACGACCAGCAAAGACGAACGAAAATTGATACAATCGCCAAGAAAGTCGTATTTAAACCCAGGAAGCAGCATAGAGTCTAATAAGAACGAGTACCGGGGTAGAGAGTGCTGCGCATTTCGTACCCTAGAACGAATTCGGTAGACCAGGCCGAAATTAATTCACTCGAATCGAACAACGCCCAGTGGCGAATCTTTAATGAAGAACCGGCAAGGGCGATTGAATGACGTAGAGACAAACCAGAAACACAGAACGAAACTGGATTGGTATACTTAAGTAGAAAGACAAGTCGATATCTGGTTCTCTAAAACAGCTACAACTATCGCCGCTTACGTTACCGGTGGAATCAGGATCCAGCGTCAAAATTATAATGATCATTATTCAGGAGATGACGAACCCTATTCATATGGAACAAGCCCACCTCAGGGGCAATATAGTACTTGAATTTCAGCTTTCGTAGAATATATGGTGCTCATTAGAAAGCGAGAGAAGATAAAGAGAGATACGGAAAGGAAAGATGCCACTTATCAAAAAAAAAAAAAAAAAAAAAAAACAAAAAAAAAAAGATAAATAAATGGATGAAAATGTATTAAAATGCATCAAAGTAGTAATGCACTGTATCTTTGCTTAAGCTTTTGAATTGTAGTTACACGACATCCTCAGGGTGTGCTACTAGAAACAGTGCTCACTTCGTGAGAAAAGTGATGGACTCCTACAAGGAGGCAGGATACAACCCGGAACTCCACACTATATAAGCCACCCAGTCGAATAGGATGACTGATAGACGCCATAATTAAAAAAATAAATAATAATAATTTCAACATTATTTTCAGTGCTGAATGACTTCATAGGCTCCAGCATTTGGCCTTAGACCCAAATTTTACATTCAAGTTCCAAATCTTGAATTTGTGCAACCATACTCCTCTCGCTTGCTGAACAAAGCGGTGAGTACTTACTATCTATAGTACCCCACACGGACCAGGTGGCACAAAGCCGCCTAATCACGTGGACCAGGCAAACAAGATAATCAGGAACCACAGAGGTCTCCCAATTTTGGTAGGCCCTGCCTGGGAACGACGGTTACTATCAGAGAACCATTAAGTGTAATACTATCAATACTGTTATCAGTGATATTGGAAATGATAGTGATGGAGGGATGGGAGGTGTGTTTGAATATCATGAATTTGATTGGCCGTTTTGCTGTGTTGTTGGATAGGCCTATGTCTTGTTTGATTACATGCATACATACATGCATGCATGCATACATACATACATATATCAGGGACATACTATGTATACATCATCCAACTTCCTAGAATTTTCACTGGTTGAAAAACCCTTCTCTCTCTCTCTCTCTCTCTCTCTCTCTCTCTCTCTCTTCTAAAACACTAGTCCCGTTGCATTTCAGATAATTCATGTTGAACAAATTCACATACATACAATCCTTTACATACAAATGCAAGATACTCTTTCCGTATTCACAGTAAAAAAAATATTAAAAATCGTTTTGCTCAAATATGATAAAAATGTTTAACTGTATTTTCGAGATGTCACAGGTAAGAGGAGAGACTGAACTGGTCAGGTAGCCAAACCCAATTCTCGGTGGGCCAGGTACGATTCAGGGGGTACGGATGGGGACAGGTGTGACCAGCCCATGTCGGGGTATATTGGTGATCTCTTCTAGAAACATTAAATTTCTGGACGTTTTGTAATCATTTTCGCTTGCTCGGGGGTAAGCCTACAAATCACTTTGTTGTTGCTGTTGGGTAGGGAAAAGTCCTAGGAAAAAGCCTAGGTATTGAAAAGCCTTAAACGGTTGGGAAAAGCTAAAAAAGGTGGAAAAGCCTAAAAAAGGTCTGGAAAAGCCTCAAAACGAAAAGTCCTGGAAACAAAAAAAGGTCTGGAAAAGCCTAAAAAAGGTTGGAAAAGCCCTAGTGAAAAGCCTTAATAGGTCTGGAAAAGCCTAAAAAAGGTCTGGAAAAGCCTAAAAAAGGTCTGGAAAAGCCAAAAAAAGGTCTGGAAAAGCCTAAAAAAGGTTTGGAAAAGCCTAAAAAAAGGTCTGGAAAAGCCAAAAAAAGGTATTGAAAAGCCTTAAAGGGTCTGGAAAAGCCTAAAAAAGGTCTGGAAAAGCCTAAAAAAGGTCTGGAAAAGCCAAAAAAAGGTCTGGAAAAGCCTAAAAAAGGTATTGAAAAGCCTTAAAAGGTCTGGAAAAGCATAAAAAAGGTCTGGAAAAGCCTAAAAAAAGGTCTGGAAAAGCATAAAAAAGGTCTGGAAAAGCCTAAAAAAGGTTTGGAAAAGCCTAGAAAAGGTCTGGAAAAGCCTAAAAAAGGTTTGGAAAAGCCTAAAAAAGGTCTGGAAAAGCCTAAAAAAGGTCTGGAAAAGCCAAAAAAAGGTCTGGAAAAGCCTAAAAAAGGTATGAAAAAGCCTTAAACAAAGGTCTGGAAAAGCATAAAAAAGGTCCTGGAAAAGCCTAAAAAAACAAAAAAGGTCTGGAAAAGCCAAAAAATAAAAAAGGTCTGGAAAAACCGGCATAAGTGGAAAAAGCCTGAAAAACAAAAGTCTGAAAAGCCTAAAAAAAGTGGAAAAGCCTAAAAAAGGTCTGGAAAAGCCTAAAAAAGGTTTGGAAAAGCCTAAAAAAGGTCTGGAAAAGCCTAAAAAAGGTCTGGAAAAGCCTAAGGAAACTGGAAAAGCCTAGAAAGTAAAATGGAAAAGCCTAAAAAAGGTCTGGAAAAAAGCCTAAAAAAGGTCTAAAAGGTGAAAGGCCTAAAAAACAAAAAAGTCTGGACAAGCAAAAAAAAGGTCTGGAAAAGCCTACAAAAAAGGTATTGAAAAGCCTTCAACAGGTCTGGAAAGCATAAAAAGGTCTGAAAAAGCCTAAAAAAGGTCTGGAAAAGCATAAAAAGGTCTGGAAAGCATATAAAACAAGGTTTGGGAAGCCTAGAAGAAAAGGTCTGGAAAAGCCTAAAAAAGGTTTGGAAAAGCCTTAAAAAAAAGATCTGGAAAAGCCTTAAAAAAAAGGTTGGAAAAGCAAAAAAGGTCTGGAAAAGCCTAAAAAGGATTGAAAGCCTTAAAAGGTCCTGAAAAGCCTAAAAAAGGTCTGGAGAAAAGCCTAAAAAAGGTCTGGAAAGCCAAAAAAAACAAAAGTCTGGAAAAGGCCTAAAAAAAGTATTTTTTTTGAAAAGTCCTAAAAAAAAAAAAAAAAGGGTTCTGGAAAAGCCTAAATAAAAAGTCCTGGGGGGGAAAAGCCCTAAAAAAAAAAGGGTCTGAGCATAAGTCTGAAAAAAAAAAAAAAAAAAAAAAAAAAAAAAAGATAAAAAAAAAAAAAAAAAAAAAAAAAAAAAAAAAAAAAAAAAAACAAAAAAAAAAAAAAAAAAAAAAGGTTTGGAAAAGCCTAGAAAAGTCTGGAAAAAAAAAGCCCTAGAAAAAAAAGTGAAAAAAAAAAAAAAAAAAAGCTAAAAAAAGGTCTGGAGCCCTAAAAAAGGTTTGGAAAAGCTAGTCTGAAAAGCCCTAAAAAAACACAGGCTAAAAAAAAAAAAAAAAAAAAAAAAAAAAAAAAAAAAAAAAAAAAAAAAAAAAAAAAAAAAAGGCTTAAAAAGAAAGGTCCTGGAAAAAAAAAAAAAGCCTAAAAAGCCAAAAAAGGTCTGGAAAAGCCTAAAAAAGGTCTGGAAAAGCCTAAAAAAGGTAAAATGGAAAAGCTAAAAAAAGGTCTGGAAAAGCCTAAAAAATTTGTCTGGAAAAGCCTAAAAAACCGGTCTGGAAAAGCCTAAAAAATAAAAAAGTCTGGAAAAACCGCTAAAAACCAAAAAAGTGGAAAAGCTAAAAAAAAGGTCTGGTAAAGCCTAAAAAAGTCTGAAAAACCTAAAAAAGGAAAGTCTGGAAAAGCCAAAAAATTTGTCTGGAAAAAAGCTAAAAGGTGGAAAAGCCTAAAAAAGGTCTGGAAAAACCTAAAAAAGGTTTGAAAGAGCCTAAAAAAGGTCTGGAAAAGCCTAAGAAAGGTCTGGAAAATCCTAAGAAAGGTCTGGAAAAGCCTAAAAAAGGTCTGGGAAAGCCTAAAAAAGGTCTGGAAAAGCCTAAAAATGTTTGGAAAAGGCATTTCAAGGTCTATAAAAGGTCTGAAAAAAGGTGTTTCACGTCGAGTTAAAGGTTACAGGAATTCAAGGATAGGATACTTATGATTTATCTATTAGAATGACACTGTAAAAAAAAATAAAAATAATATACATGTTAAACAGCACAGAACAATCATTTCTAATAAAACATAGCATATAAATTGGAGGTCGCATTATGCCTTGTATATTTATATTTTGCTCCTCTTGTAAAGAATCGTCGTCTTTATCTATTTCCAGGTACATTATTTAATTCACGAAAAGGTTTTCCTGTCCAGGTACTACAGGGGCGTTTCGGAATCCGTCGCCAAGAGGATAATGAAATAACGAAAGCAAATCCTACGATATAAGGGACCTTAGGCAGTTATAATATAATCAATCTTACCATAGATGGCTCCCTTAAAAGGTATGGTGTCTGAAATAAATTATCCCTCAACTGAACTATAGTGTTAGGGTTAGATGTTTGAGAGAGAGAGAGAGAGAGAGAGAGAGAGAGAGAGAGAGAGAGAGAGAGAGAGAGAGAGAGAGAGAAAGGAATGTATTCTGTTAATCATGTAGACCTTTAAAAAGAGAAAAAATTCTTTTTAGTTACATGGAGAGAGAGAGAGAGAGAGAGAGAGAGCAGAGACAGAGAGAGAATTCGCAATAGTAAAATAGAAGATGACAGATAACTCTCAAATGCTGAGAATAAAATGAAATAGATAAAATTCATGGGCAGATTATCTCGACTTAAATGGAAATATTTCTAAAAAAAATCTATACATATTACTTCCTCATGTTACAGGATGCGTCGTAGGACCCGAAGGAGTGATTAAGTGTCCTTTCCAGGACTCCTCACCCGAGATTCCTCAAGGATCCATAGCCATGCACATCATGAAGAGGCTTGAAGAAAATGGGAATAAAATTGCTCTGGTAAGTTTGGGCGAATCAACAAAAATAGGACTTTCCAACTTCCTGTTCTTCTTTTTAGGGTGGATTTTGTTATTTTCCACTCTAACGTATGGAAAACGTCCATCAAGGGACTCAGCTTTGTAAAATTGAATATTCGAGAGTCTCTGTTGACAACAGCGTAGGCCTAGAACCTTCAAAATCTAATTATTTACTCACCAAACTGATATTTAGGTCACAAACCCTTTTTTCTTTTTCAGTTTGTCCACAGTCCCTGTAATGAGGTTAAGGATTAGTAGTGGTAGTATGCGGGATTTGCCTTTGAAAGGGCTCCTCCCCTGCACATTCTACTATAGTAGTAGTGTTAGCAGTAGAACAAGGCAGGATTTGCCTGTCAAACAGCTACGTCATGTTCGCACAAACTCTCACGCATTCATGATCTATTTCTCCGCTAGACGGACGGTGTCACCGGCGAGCACCTTACTTCAGCGGCCCTCCATCGGCGCTCCCTGAGAGTGGCTTCTGGTCTGAGAAGAAGAGGGTTCCTTCAAGGGGAGGTGTTGTGCATCATAGCGCTCAATGACATGAACTACCCGGCAGTGTTCTTGGCCACTGCCCTCAACGGGGGTGTGATGGCACCTCTCAGCCCTGGGTATAATGAAGGTCGGTTATGAGGGTACACACTCCGGCTCTATTGTCTTTGTGATATACAGGTGGGATGACGTTTTGTCATCAAACGAGCGAAAGATTTTTTGGTTTTGTTTCGTTTGGTAAGACTAATTGTTCAGCTAACCTTGAAGGTGTGTGAGTGTGCATGTGTGTGCTAGATAAGAAATATCATTAATAATTTACCCTAAATCCATCACAAATTAGCACATGTTCTCCGAAGAAGTTGATAACTGTCACGAATATAATTGACGACTTTAAAAGTTAACCTTTGGCCTATATCTTGCCTGATTACATAAATACTATGTACTGTCGGCCAACCAAGAATTGGCGTAGTTTCTTAATTCATTGTTCGTTATGGAAATATTGCCATATGTAGGTGCCAGATTATTTACTTAACAATAAATAACATTTCCCTTTCAAAGGTTCTACTTGAAATAAATTACATTAGAATTGAGTAGACTTATCAACGCATTAAAGATAATTATTTTGCAAAGTAAGGAAAGTATATACCGATAGGTCCACGATTTCTAATTTTTTCTCAACTCTAGCTTCGTGACAACATACCTAAGCATTTTGAAGTTGGCTTTGCTGCCGCTCGAGTCTTGACTCAACGTATCGTACTGCACTGGGGTGTTGTCATTTCGTCTCCTACAGCCGATAAATAAAGAAATGAAATAAATATCAAGGCGTTAACATTCTTGAAAATGATGTTTAATTAAAACTAATTTTGTCCTTTGATCAATAAAATAATTTGTATGGCCACTTAGTAGGCCTAAATTGGACTTCTGATTTTCACACATGATCAGCCTAGGTCTCTTTTCAGCAGTATACTCTCTCGATACGTAATATGAATGAATATTTAAATCGACAATATTTATATTAATCTGCTTTATTGATTATTCCCGTTATTCTTGTTTTATTAGCCATGTTCGCCTTTATTCTTCTTATCCTTTTCAGAATTGCTTAACATAATTTACTCAGACTAGCTATTCAAAGTCAAAAAGCAATCATAAAAAAATCAAACGAATTATAATTCAGTCTTTTATTTTTTTATCGAATTCCTTGCATATCATCCTGTTCATTTGGACACGTTGGAAAGCTGCGGGAGTCAAAACTGACGAATACATTAAGAAAGACTTACTTTCATTAAAGTTCTTAGGTTGATCTTTCTGTAGCTATTCATTTCTTCTGAATAGAAATTAATTAAAATTAGTTTCATATATATACCTAGACCCACTACCGTAAGCATATTATAGTAGCTGAAAGGATAAGAAATATGAAAGGTGATGTTCTCGTTTAAGTCTATTTCATAATTTTTTTTTTCTTTTTTCAAGAAAAACCTGCTGCTTTAATTAAGGGTTGCTCTTTGACGACTACAACAATCATAAAGGGCGTAAACACGAGTGTATGCACATATTTTGGGGAGTGAAAGATAAAGTTTCTTTAACAGAAAACATTTTATAAACATGCCAGTTTAGGCGTCCGTTGTCGGTGCGGGGAATTTTAAAATAACTGTTATCATTAGTAATGCTTTCACGCGATGGAGTTCGTAGCGAGAAGTCGGATCGAGTCGCCTGAGATGTAGAAGAGAGCGGAATGAAGTGCAATAATTGTCTCTCGCTCATCGAGGGCTGTTTGTCTTAGACCGATAAATGACACATTGACATTAGATTCCCTTGCGCATAACGACATCAAAAGCAATAGAATGAGGTCGCATGGTTAACACTGTTAGGTTATCGTTTTTTTTCTTTTTGTTTTTAAATTTGATAGCATTTTGTGAGATTCCAATGTTTTCTGTAAAATTTAACAAATGGAATAGTTCAACTACCTTTAACTAAATATTGAAATGATAATGTAAGGACTATGTTTATGCGATAGTACTAGTGATAGGTGTCTCCTATCTATTTGGTAATGCATATCAGTGGTTGTGATATGACGTTTTTTATCACTTTCGTTTCGTTCACGTCAATTTTGCTAATTGGGAAAATAGTTTTTACACAAGGTCGGTTATGAGGGTACACACTCTGGCTCTATTGTCTTTGTGATAAACAGTTGGGATGACGTTTTGTCATCAAACGAGCGAAAGATTTTTTGTTTTTATGTTTTGTTTGGTAAGACTAATTGCTCAGCTAACCTTGAAGGTGTGCGAGTGTGCATGTGTGTGCTAGATAAGTAATATCATTAATAATTTACCCTAAATCCATCACAAATTAGCACATGTTCTCCGAAGAAGTTGATAACTGTCACGAATATAATTGACGACTTTAAAAGTTAACCTTTGGCCTATATCTTGCCTGATTACATAAATACTATGTACTGTCGGCCAACCAAGAATTGGCGTAGTTTCTTAATTCATTGTTCGTTTTGGAAATATTGCCATATGTAGGTGCCAGATTACTTACTTAACAAGAAATAATATTTTCTTTTAAAGGTGCTATACTTTAAATAAATTACATTAGAATTGAGTAGACTTATCAACGCATTAAAGATAATTATTTGCAAAGTAAGGAAAGTATATACCGATAGGTCCACGATTTCTAATTTTATTCTCAACTCTAGCTTCGTGACAACATACCTAAGCATTTTGAAGTTGGCTTTGCTGCCGCTCGAGTCTTGACCCAACGTATCGTACTGCACTGGGGTGTTTTGTCATTCGTCTCCTACAGCCGATAAATAATGAAATAAATATATCAAGGCGTTAACATTCTTTGAAAATGATGTTTAATTAAACTAATTTTGTCCTTTGATCAATAAAATAATTTGTATGACACTTAGTAGGCCTAAATTGGACTTCTGATTTTCACACATGATCAGCCTAGGTCTCTTTTCAGCAGTATACTCTCTCGGATACGTAATATGAATGAATATTTAAATCGACAATATTTATATTAATCTGCTTTATTTGATTATTCCCGTTATTCTTGTTTTATTAGCCATGTTCGCCTTTCTTCTTATCCTTTTCATAATTGCTTAACATAATTTACTCAGACCTAGCTATTCAAAGTCAAAAGCAATCATAAAAAAATCAAACGAATATAATTCAGTCTTTTATTTTTTTATCGAATTCCTTGCATATCATCCTGTTTCATCTGGATACGTTGGAAAGCTACGGGAGGCAAAACTGACGAATACATTAAGAAAGACTTACTTTCATTAAAGTTTCTTAGGTTGATCTTTCTGTAGCTATTCATTTCTTCTGAATAGAAATTAATTAAAAATAGTTTCATATATATACCTAGACCCATCTACCGTAAGCATATATAAGTAGCTGAAAGGATAAGAAATATGAAAGGTGATGTTCTCGTTTAAGTCTATTTCATAATTTTTTTTTTCTTTTTTCAAGAAAAACCTGCTGCTTTAATTAAGGGTTGCTCTTTGACGACTACAACAATCATAAAGGGCGTAAACACGAGTGTATGCACATATTTTGGGGAGTGAAAGATAAAGTTTCTTTTAACAGAAAACATTTTATAAACATGCATTTTAAGGCGTCCGTTGTCGGTGCGGGGAATTTTAAAATAACTGTTATCATTAGTAATGCTTTCACGCGATGGAGTTCGTAGCGAGAAGTCGGATCGAGTCGCCTGAGATGTAGAAGAGAGCGGAATGAAGTGCAATAATTGTCTCTCGCTCATCGAGGATGTTTCTTAGGACCGATAAATGACACATTGACATTAGATTCCCTTGCGCATAACGACATCAAAAGCAATAGAATGAGGTCGCAGTGGTTAACACGGTGTTTTAGGTTTATCGTTTTTTTTTTCTTTTTGTTTTTAAATTTGATAGCATTTTGTGAGATTCCAATGTTTTCTGTAAAATTTAACAAATGGAATAGTTCAACTACCTTTAACTAAATATTGAAATGATAATGTAAGGACTATGTTTATGCGATAGTACTAGTGATAGGTGTCTCCTATCTATTTGGTAATGCATATCAGTGGTTGTGATATGACGTTTTTTATCACTTCGTTTCGTTCACGTCAATTTTGCTAATTGGAAAATAGTTTTACACAAGGTCGGTTATGAGGGTACACACTCTGGCTCTATTGTCTTTGTGATAAACAGTTGGGATGACGTTTTGTCATCAAACGAGCGAAAGATTTTTTGTTTTTATGTTTTGTTTGGTAAGACTAATTGCTCAGCTAACCTTGAAGGTGTGCGAGTGTGCATGTGTGTGCTAGATAAGTAATATCATTAATAATTTACCCTAAATCCATCACAAATTAGCACATGTTCTCCGAAGAAGTTGATAACTGTCACGAATATAATTGACGACTTTAAAAGTTAACCTTTGGCCTATATCTTGCCTGATTACATAAATACTATGTACTGTCGGCCAACCAAGAATTGGCGTAGTTTCTTAATTCATTGTTCGTTATGGAAATATTGCCATATGTAGGTGCCAGATTATTTACTTAACAATAAATAACATTTCCTTTCAAAGGTGCTATACTTGAAATAAATTACATTAGAATTGAGTAGACTTATCAACGCATTAAAGATAATTATTTTGCAAAGTAAGGAAAGTATATACCGATAGGTCCACGATTTCTAATTTTATTCTCAACTCTAGCTTCGTGACAACATACCTAAGCATTTTGAAGTTGGCTTTGCTGCCGCTCGAGTCTTGACTCAACGTATCGTACTGCACTGGGGTGTTGTCATTTCGTCTCCTACAGCCGATAAATAATGAAATAAATATATCAAGGCGTTAACATTCTTTGAAAATGATGTTTAATTAAACTAATTTTGTCCTTTGATCAATAAAATAATTTGTATGACACTTAGTAGGCCTAAATTGGACTTCTGATTTTCACACATGATCAGCCTAGGTCTCTTTTCAGCAGTATACTCTCTCGGATACGTAATATGAATGAATATTTAAATCGACAATATTTATATTAATCTGCTTTATTTGATTATTCCCGTTATTCTTGTTTTATTAGCCATGTTCGCCTTTCTTCTTATCCTTTTCAGAATTGCTTAACATAATTTACTCAGACCTAGCTATTCAAAGTCAAAAAGCAATCATAAAAAAATCAAACGAATATAATTCAGTCTTTTATTTTTTTATCGAATTCCTTGCATATCATCCTGTTTCATTTGGACACGTTGGAAAGCTGCGGGAGTCAAAACTGACGAATACATTAAGAAAGACTTACTTTCATTAAAGTTTCTTAGGTTGATCTTTCTGTAGCTATTCATTTCTTCTGAATAGAAATTAATTAAAATTAGTTTCATATATATACCTAGACCCACTACCGTAAGCATATTATAAGTAGCTGAAAGGATAAGAAATATGAAAGGTGATGTTCTCGTTTAAGTCTATTTCATAATTTTTTTTTTCTTTTTTCAAGAAAAACCTGCTGCTTTAATTAAGGGTTGCTCTTTGACGACTACAACAATCATAAAGGGCGTAAACACGAGTGTATGCACATATTTTGGGGAGTGAAAGATAAAGTTTCTTTTAACAGAAAACATTTTATAAACATGCATTTTAAGGCGTCCGTTGTCGGTGCGGGGAATTTTAAAATAACTGTTATCATTAGTAATGCTTTCACGCGATGGAGTTCGTAGCGAGAAGTCGGATCGAGTCGCCTGAGATGTAGAAGAGAGCGGAATGAAGTGCAATAATTGTCTCTCGCTCATCGAGGGATGTTTCTTAGACCGATAAATGACACATTGACATTAGATTCCCTTGCGCATAACGACATCAAAAGCAATAGAATGAGGTCGCATGGTTAACACTGTTAGGTTATCGTTTTTTTTCTTTTTGTTTTTAAATTTGATAGGATTTTGTGAGATTCCAATGTTTTCTGTAAAATTTAACAAATGGAATAGTTCAACTACCTTTAACTAAATATTGAAATGATAATGTAAGGACTATGTTTATGCGATAGTACTAGTGATAGGTGTCTCCTATCTATTTGGTAATGCATATCAGTGGTTGTGATATGACGTTTTTTATCACTTCGTTTCGTTCACGCAATTTTGCTAATTGGAAAATAGTTTTACACAAGGTCGGTTATGAGGGTACACACTCTGGCTCTATTGTCTTTGTGATAAACAGTTGGGATGACGTTTTGTCATCAAACGAGCGAAAGATTTTTTGTTTTATGGTTTTGTTTGGTAAGAACTAAGTTGCTCAGCTAACCGTTGAAGGTGTGCGAGTGTGCATGTGTGTGCTAGATAAGTAATATCATTAAAATATTTACCCTAAAATCCATCACAAATTAGCACATGTTCTCCGAAGAAGGTTGATAACTGTCCACGAATATAATTGACGACTTTAAAAGTTAACCTTTGGCTATATCTTGCCTGATTACATAAATACTATGTACTGTCGGCCAACGAAGAATTGGCGTAGTTTCTTAATTCATTGTTCGTTATGGAAATATTGCCATATGTAGGTGCCAGATTATTTACTTAACAATCAATAACATTTCCTTTCAAAGGTGCTATACTTGAAATAAATTACATTAGAATTGAGTAGACTTATCAACGCATTAAAGATAATTATTTTGCAAAGTAAGGAAAGTATATACCGATAGGTCCACGATTCTAATTTTATTCTCAACTCTAGCTTCGTGACAACATACCTAAGCATTTGAAGTTGGCTTTGCTGCCGCTCGAGTCTTGACTCAACGTATCGTACTGCACTGGGGTGTTGTCATTTCGTCTCCTACAGCCGATAAATAATGAAATAAATATATCAAGGCGTTAACATTCTTTGAAAATGATGTTTAATTAAACTAATTTTGTCCTTTGATCAATAAAATAATTTGTATGACACTTAGTAGGCCTAAATTGGACTTCTGATTTTCACACATGATCAGCCTAGGTCTCTTTTCAGCAGTATACTCTCTCGGATACGTAATATGAATGAATATTTAAATCGACAATATTTATAATTAATCTGCTTTAGTTTGATTATTCCCGTTATTCTTGTTTTATTAGCCTGTTCGCCTTTCTTTTCTTCTTATCCTTTTCAGAATTGCTTAACATAATTTACTCAGACCTAGCTATTCAAAGTCAAAAAGCAATCATAAAAAAATCAAACGAATATAATTCAGTCTTTTATTTTTTTATCGAATTCCTTGCATATCATCCTGTTTCATTTGGACACGTTGGAAAGCTGCGGGAGTCAAAACTGACGAATACATTAAGAAAGACTTACTTTCATTAAAGTTTCTTAGGTTGATCTTTCTGTAGCTATTCATTTCTTCTGAATAGAAATTAATTAAAATTAGTTTCATATATATACCTAGACCCACTACCGTAAGCATATAAGTAAGCTGAAAGGATAAGAAATATGAAAGGTGATGTTCTCGTTTAAGTCTATTTCATAATTTTTTTTTTCTTTTTTCAAGAAAAACCTGCTGCTTTAATTAAGGGTTGCTCTTTGACGACTACAACAATCATAAGGGCGTAAAACACGAGTGTATGCACATATTTGGGATGGAAAGATAAAGTTTCTTTTAAACAGAAAACATTTTATAAACATGCATTTTAAGGCGTCCGTTGTCGGTGCGGGGAATTTTAAAATAACTGTTATCATTAGTAATGCTTTCACGCGATGGAGTTCGTAGCGAGAAGTCGGATCGAGTCGCCTGAGATGTAGAAGAGAGCGGAATGAAGTGCAATAATTGTCTCTCGCTCATCGAGGGATGTTTCTTAGACCGATAAATGACACATTGACATTAGATTCCCTTGCGCATAACGACATCAAAAGCAATAGAATGAGGTCGCATGGTTAACCAACTGTTAGGTTTATCGTTTTTGTTTTCTATTTGTTTTTAAATTTGATAGCATTTGTGAGATTCCAATGTTTTCTGTAAAATTTAACAAATGGAATAGTTCAACTACCTTTAACTAAATATTGAAATGATAATGTAAGGACCTATGTTATGCGATAGTACTAGTGATAGGTGTCTCCTATCTATTTGGTAATGCATATCAGTGGTTGTGATATGACGTTTTTTATCACGTCAATTTTGCTAATTGGAAAATAGTTTTACACAAGGTCGGTTATGAGGGTACACACTCTGGCTCTATTGTCTTTGTGATAAACAGTTGGGATGACGTTTTGTCATCAAACGAGCGAAAGATTTTTTGTTTTTATGTTTTGTTTGGTAAGACTAATTGCTCAGCTAACCTTGAAGGTGTGCGAGTGTGCATGTGTGTGCTAGATAAGTAATATCATTAATAATTTACCCTAAATCCATCACAAATTAGCACATGTTCTCCGAAGAAGTTGATAACTGTCACGAATATAATTGACGAATTTAAAAGTTAACCTTTGGCCTATATCTTGCCTGATTACATAAATACTATGTACTGTCGGCCAACCAAGAATTGGCGTAGTTTCTTAATTCAGTGTTCGTTATAGAAATATTGCCATATGTAGGTGCCAGATTATTTACTTAATACATAACATTTCCTTTCAAAGGTGCTATACTTGAAATAAATTACTTAGAATTGAGTAGACTTATTCAACGCATTAAAGATAATTATTTTGCAAAGTAAGGAAAGTATATACCGATAGGTCCACGATTTCTAATTTTATTCTCAACTCTAGCTTCGTGACAACATACCTAAACATTTTCAAGTTGGCTTTGCTGCCGCTCGAGTCTTGACTCAACGTATCGTACTGCACTGGGGTGTTGTCATTTCGTCTCCTACAGCCGATAAATAATGAAATAAATATATCAAGGCGTTAACATTCTTTGAAAATGATGTTTAATTAAACTAATATTGTCCTTTGATCAATAAAATAATTTGTATGACACATTTAGTGGGCCTAAATTGGACTTCTGATTTTCACACATGATCAGCCTAGGTCTCTTTTCAGCAGTATACTCTCTCGGATACGTAATATGAATGAATATTTAAATCGACAATATTTATATTAATCTGCTTTATTTGATTATTCCCGTTATTCTTGTTTTACTAGCCATGTTCGCCTTTCTTCTTATCCTTTTCAGAATTGCTTAACATAATTTACTCAGACCTAGCTATTCAAAGTCAAAAAGCAATCATAAAAAAATCAAACGAATATAATTCAGTCTTTTATTTTTTTATCGAATTCCTTGCATATCATCCTGTTTCATTTGGACACGTTGGAAAGCTGCGGGAGTCAAAACTGACGAATACATTAGGAAAGATTTACTTTCATTGAAGCTTTCTTAGGTTGATCTTTCTGTAGTTATTCATTTCTTCTGAATAGAAATTAATTAAAATTAGTTTCATATGTATACCTAGACCTACTACCGTAAACATATTATAAGTAGCAGAAAGGGTAAGAAATATGAAAGGTGATGTTCTCGTTTTAAGCATATTTCATAACTTTTTTTTTCTTTTTTCAAGAAAAACCTACTGCTTTAATCAAGGGTTGCTCTTTGACGGCTACAACAATCATAAAGGGTGTAAACACGAGTGTATTCACATATTTTGGGGAATGAAAGATAAAGTTTCTTTTAACAGAAAACATTTTATAAACATGCATTTTAAGGCGTCCGTTGTCGGTGCGGGGAATTTTAAAATAACTGTTATCATTAGTAATGCTTTCACGCGATGGAGTTCGTAGCGAGAAGTCGGATCGAGTCGCCTGAGATGTAGAAGAGAGCGGAATGAAGTGCAATAATTGTCTCTCGCTCATCGAGGGATGTTTCTTAGACCGATAAATGACACATTGACATTAGATTCCCTTGCACATAACGACATCAAAAGCAATAGAGTGAGGTCGAATGGTTCACACTGTTAGGTTATCGTTTTTTTTCTTGTTTTTAAATTTGATAGCATTTTGTGAGATTCCAATGTTTTCTGTAAAATTTAACAAATGGAATAGTTCAACTACCTTCAACTAAATATTGAAATGATAATGTAAGGACTATGTTTATACGATAGTACTAGTGATAGGTGTCTCCTATCTATTTGGTAATGTATATCAGTGGTTGTGATATGACGTTTTTTATCACTTCGTTTCGTTCACGTCAATTTTGCTAATTGGAAAATAGTTTTATAAAATAACATAACATAATGTTCTAAAGATATTAATGACTGTTTTTAACGTCATTACATATGTTTTCTTCCATCTTTGAACAGAACAATAGATAAATAAGGCATGAATCGTGCGTCAGGCAGGTGAACGAAAAATTATGAAACTCTGCCACCAATTTTTTTGGCCGAGGGTACATACATACATACATACATACATACATACATAAGGAATATATCAATCAATTCTGTTTTTCCATCACAGCTGATCTTGAACCCCTACTGAGGAATTCAGGAGCCTCCTGGATCGTGGCCGGAGAGGACCAGGAAGAAAAGGCAAAAGCCTCAGCGAAAGAGTAGGAGGTATCAAGGCGATCTTCACCCTAGGGAAAGAAGATGTCCAGGGATGTTCATCGTTTCAGGAATTACTGGAAGATCCAGGGGACCTCTACCTCCCCCACACGCAGGTTTGTATGAAGCTAAAGAGACCTGGGGAGAGGGGCTATGGATGGGATCAATTTGGTTGGAGAGATCACTAATGATGGTTGTTAAAGATCAACAACTCTTTGACCAACTGAGAAAGGAAACTGGACGGATCCCTGGATGAATCCCTTGAGGGAATTCATGGAATTCTTGAAGACAGAAGTACCGGCGAAAGGATTCATACCTATAATCACAGTTTTCATGCTTTGGTAACATTACAATGCACGGTGCTAGGCCTGAATGATCATAAAGTCTTAGGAAGACCCAATATGCATCCACTTATATCTTATTAACTTTTTCCAGGTGGAACCTGAGAAGGACCTGATAATGCTGCCCTACTCCTCGGGCACAACGGGCGTCTCCAAGGGCGTGATGGTCACCCACGCCAATTTAGCTGCTGCATATACGTTATTCAGGTAATTATACTCTCCTTTTCACATTGATGGATTAAGACAATGGGTGACAATAACTGGATTGATTGACTGATTTTTTTTTTTATTTTTTGGCATCACTGACAATCCCAGGTCATAGCCTAAACTATAACTGGGTGGCAATAGGGCATTTGTAGGCACTTGGACTATGGAACGAATATGGCTCAAATGATAGATGGAAGTGTTCTAAATCATTCAACTGGCGTTGCAATAATAAAGGTCTTCCAGGGACGTCAGGCAGTTGAAAACAGGAACCAACAAAGTACAAAGAAATAATTATATATAGGCCTGGGCTAACTGACAGTAGTACCTCTGTGGGCCGTCGTAAACAAGAAGCTGACAAGCAGAAAAAAAAACTATGAAATAGGCATAAATTTTGACTTTACCTTCGACTCCTTCCAGGGACAAGCGAACTCTGGGACTGGGACCCGATGACGTCATCCTCCTTTTCCTTCCCTTCTGCCATTCCCTGGGCTTCATCATCATGTTTGCGTCGCTGATCAACGACTACTCGGCCGTCATGATCCCCAAATTCGCCCCAAGGACTTTCCTCCAAGTTGTACAGGATTACAAGGTGAGACAGGTGACACTGACGGTTCATTCAGGACATGACACTCGCCATCTTTTGTTTACATTTAATCCTCACTAAATCAGACCTTTCCCCAGGTAACCTTTGCCTCATTGTTCAATGTTTACCTAACCTTTTACCTCAGAATGTTTACCTAACCTTTTACCTCGTTGTTTACCAAAAACCGACCTTTCCTCAGGTAACCTTCATGGCATCGGTTCCTACGGTCGTCCTGTTCCTGGCCCAAGCGCCCATCGTCGACGAATACGACATCACCTCCCTCAAGGGGATGTTCTGCGGGGGGCGGGGGCGCCCCACTCTCCGGGGAGCGTCCAGACGCTCTGCAGAAGAGGGGTGAGAGTTCTTCAGAAGCGACGGATATCCTGCAGGAGTTTCAGGCGTTCCTTGTTGCTTATTCGTTGCAGCGTCGAGTTGAAGCAGAAAGATAGTGAAGGGTTTTTCTTTGCCATGCATAATAATTTTGATATTATACATTAATAAAACTGATCTTAACTTAATGAACTGAAGTCCATCTTCAATTTTCCAGACTGGAGGTAACCTGACTGTCAGGCAGGCGTATGGCATGACCGAATCAGTCGCTCCTGTGACCATCTGTTGCCAGGAAAACAGGGTGGGCTCCGTTGGTCAGGTCACGCCTCACATGCAGGTCAAAGTAAGGTCACAAAAAGTACATATTCATTTGTCGTACGCATCGAATGTTACTGGCATGTTTCATTAACATATTGTGTCTTAAAAGTTTGTCCATTTTGAATCGTGATAATGATAGTTATTAAACTGGCAGGTAGCTGACCTGAAGACCAGGTCTCCTTTGGGTCCTATGCAAGAAGGGGAGATTTGTGTCAGAGGACCTACCATTGTACCTGGATATTACAGGTCAGTGCAGTGAATACTTGGAAGGGTAAGAATCCTTTAAGAAAACAAAAAATCTACAATATCTGAAGCCACTAAGTATTCTGAAGACTAGCATTAAGTGTTAATTCTTAAATTTTGAGTGTTCCAATATTCTAAAGGGCCCTTTATGCAAAAAAAAAAAAAAATAAATAAATATAAACATGATAAATATGTTAGCATGATTGCATAGCTGTATTTATTTACAAAAATAAGTTAGTATGTTGGCGAGTAGTGAATACATCATACATACTACATGCATACACACACAAATATATATATATATATATATATATATATATATATATATATATATATATATATATATATATATATATATGTATTGAAGATACCATCAGTCACACCACACAATTCTTTCCCAAAAACTGAAGATGAAAAGAAGAATTATTTCTCATCAGAATAATGAACGAATAATTTAAACATTTTAATTATTTACACATTTAGCCATTTACTTATTTATTTATTTAAGTATTTATCTCGTCTTCGTTTTCACAAGGAATGAAACTGCGACCTCCGGGGCCTTCGACAAAGACGGCTGGCTCCTGACAGGGGATGTCGGCTATTACGATCCGGATGGATTCCTTTACGTAGTCGACAGGCTTAAGGAACATCATCGAAGTTCAAGGTCTAGCAGGTAAGAGAATTATTATTATTATTATTATTATTATTATTATTATTATTATTATTCAGCAACACACCAAAATGTAAAATCAAGTGGATAGTGTAGTCAGACCTCAAACTATACCATCAAAACCTCTGTATCATTTCCGTTACTTTCCGGAATACACTGACGCAACCAGCATAGTTACTATCTTAATTTCAGTTTTTGGCAATTTATTAATTTATTTTTACATATAGCATGACTTTGCTGATTTCCTTAAAGGGCTATCAGTGACAATAAACGATAAATGAAGACTCAGATCTGGGCCATAATTATAATCACAACTGTTTACGAGTTCAGGGGGCGGGGGAATGTTCACCAAGAATGGACATCTATAGAAATGTAGAAACAACAGTTACTGTAGCATTCATGTAGCTACGAGGATGAAACTCACCCCTTTGAAGCTGTGGACTGAAACCCCATCAGTATCTCGTTTACCCATTTCACAAATGTTGCAACGAGACATTGGTACGTGTCAATATTTCAATCCATGGGACTGTATATACCTTGCAGGTGGCACCAGCTGAATTGGAAGGGGTCCTTCTGAGACACCCTGACGTCGTCGACGCTGCCGTGGTAGGACGGGAGGACGAAAGGGCCGGAGAACTTCCTACGGCCTTCGTAGTCCTGAGGAAGGGCTCTCTGGAGTCGGCCGAGGGAATCATGAAACACGTCGAAGGTGAGGTGGATACAAGTGTCTCTTCTCGATTATGTCTATAAGGTCCTACACCTTGAGAGGAGTTTGTATATGTTTATAAACAAACACATACGTATGTACATACACTCCCCTCGAAAGGAGGGCGTGAAAACGGCCATTACCTAAATAAGCATTCGAAAAGGTCACTTAAAATGGATGACATTCATTCGAATCATGCAGGTGATAAGTCTTTAGAACCAATTAATTCACCTGGTAATTAAAGTCAGAAGATACCTTCATTAAGGGTTTTATATAATCACCTGTTACTTTGGAGCTTTCGAGGTTGTTTGTTTATTGAGATTTCAACTGGTTTTCTTTAAATGTTGTTTTGCTTATTTTTGTTTGTTATAGTTTCATATTTAGTTATGTGTCAATAATAAACAGAAAATACATATGTATATATACTACACACACATGTACATACACATAAAGTAAGGTAGAAACAGAGAGAATCAGTTAATTATTCAGGGTAACATATTCTCCTGCCAAATAAAAAGTTATCCACACACACCTATTTATAAATTCATAGAGCCATCAGCTAAAGCTGTTACTCATTCACAAACGGAAAAATTCGCGTCGTTACGCTCCATAAAATTGTAACAAACTTAAATAAAACGTCAAATTCAATCTCCCCAGACAGAGTCAGCGACTTCAAACAGCTGCGAGGGGGAGTGGTGTTCGTGGACTCAATTCCGAAGACGGTCAGCGGGAAGATCATGAGGAAGGATTTGAAGAAGTTACTCCTCAGAAAAGAAAACGAGAGCGTCAACGATGCCCTATAGAAAATGGGATTATATAAGGGGAAGAGAGTTATTCAGAAATGAAAGTTTTATTTATCCTGAGTATTTTTCTCGTTTTACATTGTTATCTTTTAATATTTTTCGTTTTAATTGTCAATATTTTACTGGCACTTGATTAGCACTTAATCAATTTCTACAATGAGCGTAAACCCAACATTAAAAGTAGGCCATTGTAAGGGTATACTATTTAAAAATGAAATATAACATAAATTACACCTTTTTTTCACACATTTACTTTCCTTATTTTTGACCTCGATTGCCAAGGATTTATTCAATTCCAATCTTAAATTGACGATTTGACGCAATAACAACCATATATCCAGTTTTAATAAGTAAAACTACGAGAAGAAATTAGAGAAAACGGGGTACGATAAGCTATTCAAAGAAAACGGAACTTGGTCTTTATGAAAGACTTAACCAAACAATAACAGACTGCAGACGAGCAGAGGAAAATAGATCACGAGTGAGAGAGAGAGAGAGAGAGAGAGAGAGAGAGAGAGAGAGATGAGAGAGAGAGAGAGAGAGAGAGAGAGAGTAGAGAGCAGAGAGAGAGAGAGAGAGAGAGAATTCATTAGGTGCTAACAAACTATTAAGAGACTCACTGAGGATTTGAAGAAAGAAACAAGGAATAAAATATAAGAGAAGAAATAAAATATAATAATGATAAAAAATGAATGGAGAGAGAGAGAGAGAGAGAGAGAGAGAGAGAGAGAGAGAGAGAGAGAGAGAGAGAGAGAGAGAGAGAATTAAGTGCTAAATGAAAAAAAAAACTTCAGCAAGAATCGCTGACAAATTCAGGATGGGAATAAATTGAAATAATAATAATAATAATAATAATAATAATAATAATAATAATAATAATAATAATAATATATATGATAATAATGTATGAATGTCGAACCTTAACCAACATTAATATAAATAGTTATATAATATATATATATAATACTATATATATATATTATAGACATAAATATCTATATATATATATCCAATATATAGGATATTACTATAATTATATGAAGGTCAGGGACATTGATTTATGTATCAGAAAAAGAATGAAGGGGGGCATGGTGGGTAGCGGGAGGGGGTGTTAGCCGAAAAGCAACTAAAAAGGTAGGGTCCTAATTAACGACCTGGCGAATATGTGACCCCCTACCTTCTCCCCTCCCTCCCCCTCTCTCTCTCTTACCTGAGTTACCTGCGCATGAAATCGATTAGTCATGAAACCTGTCTGGCAGAACACGTAAGGTTTTGCTAATGATCTGGTCAGCCGGGCCTGGGCTATATGCAAATCTTGATTTATGCGAACCCGAAGAATGATTTCAAATATATATGTATATATAATCTCGGTTGTTAAGGCTATTTTATTACCTTCGCAACGAGGTATGTAAGTCTTGCACAATTTTGTATGTTTGTTCGTTGCAATACGCTCATACACACACACACACACACCACATATATATATATATATATATATATATATATATATATATATATATATATATATATATATATATATATATATGTGGGTGTGTGTGTGTGTGAATATTTGGGTACAAAAAAAGATAGCTTACTTAAATACGACCTGATACAAAATTTAATTGACGTTACTTATATCTTATTTCGTTGAATTTATTTCAAGGTTTATGTAAAATTCATTCTATTTACAATGTAAACCTTATGTAAATCACTTATAGTTTCTTCATACGGTATTTACTTAACATTGCTTAAGATAAGAGCAATTAAGTGTGTGTGTGTGTGTATGGGAGAGAGAGAGAGAGAGAGAGAGAGAGAGAATATCAGCCCTTCCTCATATACTAAA
>NC_061095.1:1976703-2050664 GCF_015104395.2 Macrobrachium nipponense
CTCTCTCTCTCTCTCTCTCTCTCTCTTCTCCATTCATTTTTTATTATTATTTTATTTTATTTCTTCTCTTATATTTTATTCCTTGTTTCTTTCTTGAAATCGTCAGTGAGTCTCGTAATAGTTTGTTTAGCATCTAATGAATACTCTCTCTCTCTCTCTCTCTCACTCGTGATCTATTTTCCTCTGCTCTTCTGCAGTCTGTTATTGTTTGGTTAGTCTTTCATAAAGACCAAGTTCCGTTTTCTTTGAATAGCTTATCGTACCCCGTTTTCTCTAATTTCTTCTCGTAGTTTTACTTATTAAAACTGGATATATGGTTGTTATTGCGTCAAATCGTCAATTTAAGATTGGAATTGAATAAATCCTTGGCAATCGAGGTCAAAAATAAGGAAAGTAAATGTGTGAAAAAAAGGTGTAATTTATGTTATATTTCATTTTTAAATAGTATCCCCTTACAATGGCCTACTTTTAATGTTGGGTTTACGCTCATTGTAGAAATTAATTAAGTGCTAATCAAGTGCCAGTAAAATATTGACAATTAAAACGAAAAATATTAAAAGATAACAATGTAAAACGAGAAAAATACTCAGGATAAATAAAACTTTCATTTCTGAATAGCTCTCCTCCCCTGATAGCCTATAATCCCATTTTCTATAGGGCACCGCTGACGCTTTCGTTTTCTTTTCTGAGGAGTAACTTCTTCAAATCCTTCCTCATGATCTTCCCGCTGACCGTCTTCGGAATTGAGTCCACGAACTACCACTCCTCGCAGCTGTTTGAAGAGTCGCTGACTCTGTCTGGGGAGATTGAATTTGACGTTTTATTTAAGCTTGTTACAATTTTATGGAGAGTAACGACGCGAATTTTTCCGTTTGTGAATGAGTAACAGCTTTAGCTGATGGCTCTATGAATTTATAAATAGGTGTGTGTGGATAACTTTTTATTTGGCAGGAGAATATGTTACCCTGAATAATTAACTGATTCTCTCTGTTTCTACCTTACTTTATGTGTATGTACATGTGTGTGTAGTATATATACATATGTATTTTCTGTTTATTATTGACACATAACTAAATATGAAACTATAACAAACAAAAATAAGCAAAACAACATTTAAAGAAAACCAGTTGAAATCTCAATAAACAAACAACCTCGAAAGCTCCAAAGTAACAGGTGATTATATAAAACCCTTAATGAAGGTATCTTCTGACTTTAATTACCAGGTGAATTAATTGCTTCTAAAGACTTATCACCTGCATGATTCGAATGAATGTCATCCATTTTAAGTGACCTTTTCGAATGCTTATTTAGGTAATGGCCGTTTTCACGCCTCCTTTCGAAGGGAGTGTATGTATGTACATACGTATGTGTTTGTTTATAAATATATAGAAACTCCTCTCAAGGTGTAGGGACCTTATATGACATAAACGAGGAGAAGAGACACTTGTATCGACCTCACCTTCGACGTGTTTCATGATTCCCTCGGCCGTCTCCAGAGAGCCCTTCTTCAGGACTACGAAGGCCGTAGGAAGTTCTCCGGCCCTTTCGTCCTCCCGTCCTACCACGGCTGCGTCGATGACGTCAGGGTGTCTCAGAAGGACCCCTTCCAATTCGGCTGGTGCCACCTGCAAGATATATACAGTCCCATGGATTGAGATATTGACACGAACCAATGTCTCGTTGCAACATTTGTGAAATGGGTAAACGAGATATTGATAGGGTTTCAGTCCACAGCTTCTAAGGGGTGAGTTTCATTCTCGTAGCTACATGAATGCTACAGTAACTGTTGTTTCTACATTTCTATAGATGTCCATTCTTGGTGAACATTCTCTCCCCCCCCCCCCCTCCCCCCCCCCCCACCCCCCCCCGCCCTGAACTCGTAAACAGTTGTGATTATAATTATGGCCAGATCGGAGTCTTCATTTATCGATTATTGTCACTGATAGCCCTTTAAGGAAATCAGCAAAAGTCATGCTATATGTAAAAATAAATTAATAAATTGCCAAAAACTGAAATTAATCATAGTAACTATGCTGGTTGCGTCAGTGTATTCCGGAAAGAAAACGGAAATGAGGTTTTGATGGTATAGTTTGAGGTCTGACTACACTATCCACTTGATTTTACAGTTTGGTGTGTTTTGCTGAATAATTAATAATAATATAATGATAATAATAATAATAATAATATAATAATAATAATAATATAATAATAATAATAATAATAATAATAATAATAATAATAATAATAATATAATAATAATAATAATTCTCTTACCTGCAGACCTTTGAACTTGATGAGTTCCTTAAGCCTGTCGACTACGTAAAGGAATCCATCCGGATCGTAATAGCCGACATCCCCTGTCAGGAGCCAGCCGTCTTTGTCGAAGGCCCCGGGAGGTCGCAGTTTCATTCCTTGTGAAAACGAAGACGAGATAATACTTAAATAAATAAATAAGTAAATGGCTAAATGTGTAAATAAATAATTAAAATGTTTAAATTATTCGTTCATTATTCTGATGAGAAATAATTCTTCTTTTCATCTTCAGCTTTTGGGAAAAGAATTGTGTGGTGTGACTGATGGTATCTTTCAATACATATATATATATACATATATATAAAATATATATATATATATATATATTATATATATAATATATATAATATATATATATATATATATATATATATATATATATATTTGTGTGTGTATGCATGTATGTATGTATGATGTATTCACTACTCGCCAACATACTAACTTATTTGTAAATATACAGCTATGCAATCCTGCTAACATATTTATCATGTTTTATTTATTTATTTATTTATTAATTTATTTTTTTTATTTTTTTTGCATTAAAGGGCCCTTTAGAATAATTGGAACACATCAAAAATTTAAGAATTAACACTTAATGCTAGTCTTCAGAATACTTAGTGGCTTCAGATATTGTAGATTTTTTTTTTTTGTTTTCTTAAAGGATTCTTAACCCTTCCAAGTATTCACTGCACTGACCTGTAATATCCAGGTACAATGGTAGGTCCTCTGACACAAATCTCCCCTTCTTGCATAGGACCCAAAGGAGACCTGGTCTTCAGGTCAGCTACCTGCCAGTTTAATAACTATCATTATCACGATTCAAAATGGACAGACTTTTAAGACACAATATGTTAATGAAACATGCCAGTAACATTCGATGCGTACGACAAATGAATATGTACTTTTTGTGACCTTACTTTGACCTGGCATGTGAGGCGTGACCTGACCAACGGAGACCCGCAACCCTGTTTTCCTTCCGGCAACAGATGGTCACAGGAGCGACTGATTCGTCATGCCATACGCCTGCCTGACAGTCAGGTTACCTCCAGTCTGGAAAATTGAAGATGGACTTCAGTTCATTAAGTTAAGATCAGTTTTATTAATGTATAATATCAAAATTATTATGCATGGCAAAGAAAAACCCTTCACTATCTTTCTGCTTCAACTCGACGCTGCAACGAATAAGCAACAAGGAACGCCTGAAACTCCTGCAGGATATCCGTCGCTTCTGAAGAACTCTCACCCTCTTCTGCAGAGCGTCCTGGACGTCGCCGGAGAGTGGGGCGCCCCCGCAGAACATCCCCTTGAGGGAGGTGATGTCGTATTCGTCGACGATGGGCGCTTGGGCCAGGAACAGGACGACCGTAGGGACCGATGCCATGAAGGTTACCTGAGGAAAGGTCGGTTTTTTGGTAAACAATGAGGTAAAAGGTTAGGTAAACATTGAACAATGAGGTAAAGGTTACCTGAGGAAAGGTCTGATTTGGTGAGGATTGAATGTAAACAAAAGATGGAGAGTGTCATGTCCTGAATGAACCGTCAGTGTCACCTGCCTCACCTTTGTAATCCTGTACAACTGGAGGAAAGTCCTTGGGGCGAATTTGGGGATCATGACGGCCGAGTAGTCGTTGATCAGCGACGCAAACATGATGATGAAGCCCAGGGAATGGCAGAAGGGAAGGAACAGGAGGATGACGTCGTCGGGTCCCAGTCCCAGAGTTCGCTTGTCCCTGGAAGGAGTCGAAGGTAAAGTCATAATTTATGACAGTTTTATAGTTTTTTCTGCTTGTCAGCTTCTTGTTTACGACGGCCCACAGAGGTACTACTGTCAGTTAGCCCAGGCCTTTATATATCTTTCTTTCTTTGTACTTTGTGGTTCCTGTTTCCAACTGCCTGACGTCCCTGGAAGACCTTTATTATTGCAACGCCAGTTGAGATTTACAACACTTCCATCTATCATTTGAGCCATATTTGTTCCATAGTCCTAGTGCCTACAAATCCCCTATTGCCACCCAGTTATAGTTTAGGCTATGACCTGGGATTGTCAGTGATGCAAAAAAAAAATAAGTCAATCAATCCAGTTATTGACACCCATTGCCCTTACCCATCAATGTGAAAAGAGAGTATAATTACCTGAATAACGTATATGCAGCAGCTAAATTGGCGTGGGTGACCATCACGCCCTTGGAGACGCCCGTTGTGCCCGAGGAGTAGGGCAGCATTATCAGGTCCTTCTCAGGTTCCACCTGGAAAAAGTTAATAAGATATAAGTGGATGCATATTGGGTCTTCCTAAGACTTTATGATCATACAGGCCTAGCACCGTGAATTGTAATGTTACCAAAGCATGAAAACTGCGATTACAGGTATGAATCCTTTCGCCGGTACTTCTGTCTTCAAGAATTCCATGAATTCCCTCCAGGGATTCATCCAGGGATCCTTCCAGTTTCCTTTCTCAGTTGGTCAAAGAGTTGTTGATCTTTAACAACCATCATTAGTGATCTCTCCAACCAAATTGATCCCATCCATAGCCCCCCTCCCCAGGTCTCTTTAGCTTCATACAAACCTGCGTGTGGGGGAGGTAGAGGTCGCCTGGATCTTCCAGTAATTCCTGAAACGATGAACATCCCTGGACATCTTTCCCTAGGGTGAAGATCGCCTTGATACCTCCTACTCTTTCGCTTGAGGCTTTTCGCCTTTTCTTCTGGTCCCTCTCCGGCCACGATCCAGGAGGCTCCTGAATTCCTCAGTAGGGGTTCAAGATCAGCTGTGATGGAAAAACAGAATTGATTGATATATTCCTTATGTATGTATGTATGTATGTACTCTCGGCCAAAAAACTGGTGGCAGAGTTTTCATAATTTTTCGTTCACCTGCTGACGCACGCGATTCATGCCATTATTTATCTATTGTTCTGTTCAAAGATGTAAGAAAACATATGTAATGACGTTAAAAACAGTCACTAATATCTTTAGAACATTATGTTATGTTATTGTATAGAACTATTTTCCAATTAGCAAAATTGACGTGAACGAAACGAAGTGATAAAAAACGTCATATCACAACCACTGATATTCATTACCAAATAGATAGGAGACACCTATCACTAGTACTATCGCATAAACATAGTCCTTACATTTTCATTTCAATATTTAGTTGAAGGTAGTTGAACTATTCCATTTGTTATCTTTTACAGAAAACATTGGAATCTCACAAAATGCTATCAAATTTTAAAACAAAAAGAAAAAAAAAACGATAACCTAAGAGTGTGAACCATGCGACCTCACTCTATTGCTTTTGATGTCGTTATGCGCAAGGGAATCTAATGTCAATGTGTCATTTATCGGTCTAAGAAACATCCCTCGATGAGCGAGAGACAATTATTGCACTTCATTTTCCACGCTCTCTTCTACATCTCAGGCGACTCGATCCGACTTCTCGCTACGAACTCCATCGCGTGAAAGCATTACCAATGATAACAGTTATTTTAAAAATTCCCGCACCGACAACGGACGCCAATAAAATGCATGTTTATAAAATGTTTTCTGTTAAAAGAAACTTTATCTTTCATTCCCCAAAATATGTGCATACTCTCGTGTTTACACCCTTTATGATTGTTGTAGCCGTCAAAGAGCAACCCTTGATTAAAGCAGTAGGTTTTTCTTGAAAAAAGAAAAAAAAATTATGAAATATACTTAAAACGAGAACATCACCTTTCATATTTCTTATCCTTTCAGCTACTTATAATATGCTTACGGTAGTAGGTCTAGGTATACATATGATACTAATTTTAATTAATTTCTATTCAGAAGAAATGAATAGCTACAGAAAGATCAACCTAAGAAACTTTAATGAACGTAAGTCTTTCTTAATGTATTCGTCAGTTTTGACTCCTGCAGCTTTCCAACGTGTCCAAATGAAACAGGATGATATGCAAGGAATTCGATAAAAAATAAAAGACTGAATTATATTCGTTTGATTTTTTATGATTGCTTTTTGACTTTGAATAGCTAGGTCTGAGTAAATTATGTTAAGCAATTCTGAAAAGGATAAGAAGAAAGGCGAACATGGCTAAGAAAACAAGAATAACGAGAATAATCAAATAAAGCAGATTAATATAAATATTGTCGATTTAAATATTCATTCATATTACAGTATCCTGAGAGAGTATACTGCTGAAAAGAGACCTAGGCTGATCATGTTGTGAAAATCAGAAGTCCAATTTAGGCCCACTGTGTCATGCAAATTATTTTATTGATCAAAGGACAAAATTATTTAATTAAACATCATTTCAAAGAATGTTAACGCCTTGATATATTTATTTCATTATTTATTGGCCTGTAGGAGACGAAATGACAACACCCCACCCAATGCAGTAAGATACGTTGAGTCAAGACTCTAGCGTCAGCAAAGCCAACTTCAAAATGCTTAGGTATGTTGTCACGAAGCTAGAGTTGAGAATAAAATTAGAAATCTTGGACCTATCGGTATATACTTTCCTTACTTTGCAAAATAATTATCTTTAATGCGTTGAATAAGTCTACTCAATTCTAATGTAATTTATTTCAAGTATAGCACCTTTGAAAGGACATGTTATGTATTGTTAAGTAAATAATCTGGCACCTACATATGGCAATATTTCCATAACGAACAATGATTAAGACTACGCCAATTCTTCGTTGGCCGCAGTACTAGTATTTATGTAATTAGGCAAGATATAGGCCAGTTAACTTTTAAATTCGTCAATTATATTCTTGACAGTTATCAACTTCTTCGGAGAACATGTGCTAATTTGTGATGGATTTAGGGTAAATTATTAATGATATTTCTTATCTAGCACACAACATGCAACACTTCACACACCTTCCAAGGTTAGCTGAAAAACAATTAGTCTTACCAAACAAAACATAAAAAACAAAAAATCTTTCGCTCGTTTGATGACAAAACGTCATCCCACCTATATATCACAAAGACAATAGAGCCAGAGTGTGTACCCTCATAACCGACCTTCATTATACCCAGGGCTGAGAGGTGCCATCACACCCCCGTTGAGGGCAGTGGCCAAGAACACTGCCGGGTAGTTCATGTCATTGAGCGCTATGATGCACAACACCTCCCCTTGAAGGAACCCTCTCCTTCTCAGACCAGAAGCCACTCTCAGGGAGCGCCGATGGAGGGCCGCTGAAGTCAGGTGCTCGCCGGTGACACCGTCCGTCTAGGGGAGAAATAGATCATGAATGCAATGAGTTTGTGCGAACATGGCGTAGCCGTTTGACAGGCAAATCCTGCCTTGTTCTACTGCTAACACTACTACTATAGTAGAACGTGCAGGGGAGCCCTTTCAAAGGCAAATCCCGCATACTACCACTACTAATCCTTAACCTCATTACTGGCACTGTGGACAAACTAAGAAAAAAAGGTTTGTGACCTAAATATCAGTTTGGTGAGTAAATAATTAGATTTTGAAGGTTCTAGGCCTACGCTGTTGTCAACAGAGACTCTCGAATATTCAATTTTACAAAGCTGAGTCCCTTGATGGATCGCTTTCCTCGTAGAGTGAAAATATAATCCACAAAAAGAAGAACAGGAAGTGAGAGTCCTATTTTGTTGATTCGCCCAAACTTACCAGAGCAATTTTATTCCCATTTTCTTCAAGCCTCTTCATGATGTGCATGGCTATAGATCCTTGAGGAATCTCGGGCGAGGAGTCCTGGAAAGGACACCTAACCACTCCTTCGGGTCCTACAACGCATCCTGTAACATGAGGAAGTAATATGTATAGATTTTTTTTTAGAAATATTTCCTTTTAAGTCGAGATAATCTGCCTTGAATTTTATCTATTTCATTTTATTCTCAGCATTTGAGAGTTATCTGTCATTTTCTATTTTACTATTGCGAATTACTCTCTCTCTCTCTCTCTCTCTCTCTCCTCTCTCTCTCTCTCTCTCTCTCTCTCTCTCTCTCCATGTAACTAAAAAGAATTTTTTTCTTTCTTTTTAAAGGTCTACATGATTAACAGAATACTTCCTCCTCTCTCTCTCTCTCTCTCTCCTCTCTCTCTCTCTCTCTCTCTCTCTCTCTCAAATCTCTCACTCATCTCAAAACATCCAATAACCCTAACACTATAGTTCAGTTGAGGGATAATTTATTTCAGACACCATACCTTTTAAGGGAGCCATCTATGGTAAGATTGATTATATTATAACTGCCTAAGGTCCCTTTTATCGTAGGATTTGCTTTCGTTATTTCATTATCCTCTTGGCGACGGATTCCGAAACGCCCCTGTAGTACCTGGACAGGAAAACCTTTTCGTGAATGAAATAATGTACCTGGAAATAGATAAAGACGACGATTCTTTACAAGAGGAGCAAAATATAAATATACAAGGCATAATGCGACCTCCAATTTATATGCTGTTTTATTAGAAATGATTGTTCTGTGCTGTTTAACATGTACATTATTTTTATTTTTTTACAGTGTCATTCTAATAGATAAATCATAAGTATCCTATCCTTGAATTCCTGTAACCTTTAACTCGACGTGAAACACCTTTTCCAGACCTTTTATAGACCTTGAAATGCCTTTTCCAGACCTTTTTTAGGCTTTTCCAGACTTTTTTTAGCTTTTCCAGACCTTTTTTAGGCTTTTCAGACATTTAATTAAGGCTTTTCCAGACCTTTTTTAGGCTTTTCCAGACTTTTCTTTTCCAGACCTTTTTGAGGCTTTTCCCAGACCTTTTGAGGCTTTTCCAGACCTTTTTCAGGCTTTTCCAGACCTTTTCAGGCTTTTCCAGACCTTTTTCAGGCTTTTCCAGACCTTTTTAGGCTTTTCCAGACCTTTTTTTAGGCCTTTCCAGACCTTTTTAGGCTTTTCCAGACCTTTTTTAGGCTTTTCCAGACCTTTTTCAGGCTTTTCCAGACCTTTTTAGGCTTTTCCAGACCTTTTTTAGGCTTTTCCAGACCTTTTTTAGGCTTTTCCAGACCTTTTTTAGGATTTTCCAGACCTTTTTTTTAGGCTTTTCCAGACCTTTTTTAGACTTTTCCAGACCTTTTTTAGGCTTTTCCAGACATATTTTAGGCTTTTCCAGAACTTTTTTAAGCTTTCCATAGGACTTTCCTACCCCCAACAGCAACAACAAAGTAATTTGTAGGCTTACTCCCCGAGCAAGCGAAAATGATTACAAAACGTCCAGAAATTTAATGTTCTAGAGAGATCTCAATATACCCCGACATGGGCTGGTCACACCTGTCCCCATCCGTACCCCCTGAATCGTACCTGGCCCACCGAGAATTGGGTTTGGCTACCTGACCAGTTCAGTCTCTCCTTTTACCTGTGACATTTCGAAAATACAGTTAAACATTTTTATCAAATTTGAACAAACGATTTTTAATATTTTTTTACTGTGAATACGGAAAGAGTATCTTGCATTTGTATGTAAAGGATTGTATGTATGTGAATTTGTTCAATATGAATTATCTAAATGCAACGGGACTAGTGTTTTAGAGGAGAGAGAGAGAGAGAGAGAGGGGGGGGGGGTTTGAGAGAGAGAGAGAGAGAGAGAGGAGAGAGAGAGAGAGAGAGAGAGAGAGAGAGAGAGAGAGAGAGAGAGAGAGAGAGAGAGAGAGAGAGAGAGAGAGAGAGAGGTTTTTCAACCAGTGAAAATTCTAGGAATTTTCTGTTATTTATTTTTACAAGAAAATTCATCAGGAAGTTGGATGATGTATACATGGTATGTCCCTGATATATGTATGGTATGCATGTATGCCTCCATGTATGTATGTAATCAAACAAGACATAGGCCTATCCAACAACACACCAAAACAGCCAATCAAAGTTCATCATGATATTCAAACACAACACCTCCCATCCCTCCATCACTATCATTTCCAATATCACTGATAACAGTATTGATAGTATTACACTTAATGGTTCTCTGATAGTAACCGTCGCCCCCAGGCAGGGGCCTACCAAAATTGGGAGACCTCTGTGGTTCCTGATTATCTTGTTTGCCTTGTCCACGTGATTAGACGGCTTTGTGCCACCTGGTGTCCGTGTGAGATACTATACATAAGAGGAGTATGGTTGCGTAAATTCAAGATTTGGAACTGGAATGTAAAATTAGGGTCTAAGGCCAAATGCTGGAACCTATGAAGTCATTCAGCACTGAAAATAATGATGAAATTATTATTATTTATTTTTAAATTATGGCGTCTATCAGTCATCCTATTCGACTGGGTGGCTTATATAGTGTGGAGTTCCGGGTTGTATCCTGCCTCCTTATAGGAGTCCATCACTTTTCTCACGAAGTGAGCACTGTTTCTAGTAGCACACCCTGAGGATGTCGTGTAACTACAATTCAAAAGCTTAAGCAAAGATACAGTGCATTACTACCTTGATGCATTTGAATACATTTTCAATCCATTTATTTATCTTTTTTTTTTTTTTTTTTTTTTTTTTTTTTTTGATAAGTGGCATCTCTCCTTTCCGTATCTCTCTTTATCTTCTCTCGCTTTCTAATGAGCACCATATATTCTACGAAAGCTGGAAATTCAAGTACCTTATGCCCCTGAGGTGGGCTTGTTCCATATGAATAGGGTTGTCATCTCCTGAATAATGATAATTATAATTTTGACGCTGGATCCTGATTCCACCGGTAACGTAAGCGGCGATAGTTGTAGCTGTTTTAGAGAACCAGATATCGACTTGTCTTCTACTTGAGTATACCAATCCAGTTTCGTTCTGTGTTTCTGGTTTGTCTCTACGTCATTCACTCGCCCTTGACGGTTCTTCATTAAAGATTCGCCACTCGTTGTTCGATTCGAGTGAATTAATTTCGGCCTGGTCTACCGAATTCGTTCTAGGGTACGAAATGCGCAGCCCTCTCTACCCCGGTACTCGTTCTTATGAGACTCTATGCTGCTTCCTGGGTTTAAATACGACTTTCTTGGCGATTGTATCAATTTTTTCGGAAGAAAGTCCTCACGTCCTACAACGTCCCTTGCTTTCGTTCGTCTCTTCGACGAGCTAGTATTGTTTTAGACACAGTGGTACAAATGGAAAGACACGAATGCATCACAGGCACTAGACTCTGGACCCTTTTTGAAACCTGTTTTGTTGGTTTTGGTATTTTGACAAAGCGGCTTGGGAAACCATCTTTGAAATCTTTGTAATTATTTATTAATTGAAGTTTATTTACTGTTTCATTAATTTGATTCTCATCTATTTGTAGGGACAAGGTTACTGACCTCTTGGTTGCAACGGTGCAATGACTCTACGTATTATTACCGATGCTTTTCATAATGCAAACAGTCTCTGTTGTTAGTGACCTTTCCTTGGGTGTAAATCCCCCCCTCCCCCACAGCCCCTTTCACATAGGGAGAAAACAAAACTGATAATATTCGGCAAGGACAGATTGTCTGCATATTTTCTTGTGTGGTGGAGAGAGAGAGAGAGAGAGAGAGAGAGAGAAAGAGAGAGAGAGAGAGAGAGATAGTAGCATAAAAACTGGACCCATGCACTCCTCTAGTCCTCCCCCCACCCACCACCTCCTCCGGCCCCCACCCCCCCCCCCACCCCCACCCCCCCTGCGCCCCGAATAGTTAGTTTGTAACTCTGACTCCACCGATGTTTACGATATTCCCGTGATGAATTTTGCTGTTTTTTGTCGTGCTTACACTGATTACAAGACCTACAAAGATCGTGACTTTGTCTGTGTGGTTTTTTTGCCAGATCCTGTTCCATTCAGCATCCTTCATCTTTTGAATGTTTCTTCTCTAAAAAAGATAAGTTGTTGAAATAAATAAGCTGCCGACTCTGAACCTCCTGACACCGCCGAAGACTGACTGCCTGGCCCCGGGGAAGCAGTAGCTATACCTTCCCCCCCCCCCCCCCCCACCCCCCCCCCCCCCCCCCCCCACCCACCATGCTTGGATCCTACACATATATAGGCTTAACTTCCTTGCGTATGGCTGGTGTTTATAGGCGTCCCACTAGTCCAGGAATAATAAAGTGAGGATTATCGTCCTTTCCTTACGAAACTGGAGAGCATATCAGGTTTCCTAAGGACAAAGATTTCAGTTGTCTTAGGTTTATTTCCTCTGACTTATCGACAGCACACAGGCATTTATAATAATAATAATAATAATAATAATAATAATAATAATAATAATAATAATAATAATAATAATAATCCCTGAAAAGGAATCTAGAAAAACTAGAGGCTGAAGTAGCTCCAGGACTCATGCAGAAGAGTGTGATCCTAGAAACGGCACACATAGTAAGAAAATGATGGACTCCTAATGAGGCGGGATGCAACCCGGAACCCACACTATAAAAGAGAAAAAAATTAACTAATAATAATAATAATATAATAATAATAATAATAATAATAATAATAATATAATAATAATAATAATAATAATAATAATAATGATAATAATAATAATAATAAGAGATTGCTTCCAGCCACCTTTGGTAGTATTCTCAATGAGAAACTAGTCTCTCAAGATTCATAAGGAGAGCTATATAATCCAGTTTAATTCTCCGGGCTGACGGAGAGGAGATTCAAAAGTCAAATAAATGTTAAGGATAACCACCCCTTCCCCCACCCCCACCTCCCCCTTCTTACCATTGCCCATTCAGCATGAGAATTGTCGATTAATTAGGTGATCAGCAGGAAAATATATATATAATTATTCCAAGCCTTATTGGCATTTTTTTTTTCAAATTCGCTGCATCGACAAATTTATTATTATCATTTTTTCTATCATAGTCATCCTATTCGACTTGATAGCTATTATATTTTTATTTTTTTTTTTTTTTTGTGGGGGGATCTATCACAGCCCTCCAATTCGACTGGGTGGTATTTATAGAGTGGGGTTCCGGGTTGCATCCTGCCTCCTTAGGAGTCCATCACTTTTCTTACTATGGGCGCCGTTTCTAGGATCACACTCTTCTGCATGAGTCCTGGAGCTACTTCAGCCTCTAGTTTTTCCAGATTCCTTTTGAGGGATCTTGGGATCGTGTCTAGTGTTCCTATGATTATGGGTACAATTTCCACTGGTATATCCCATATCCTTCTTATTTCTATTTTCAGGTCTTGATACTTATCCATTTTTTCCCTCTCTTTCTCTTCAACTCTGGTGTCCCATGGTATGGCGACATCAATGAATGATACCTTCTTCTTGATTTTGTCAATCAACGTCACGTCTGGTCTGTTTGCACGTATCACCCTATCTGTTCTGATACCATAGTCCCAGAGGATCTTTGCCTGATCGTTTTCCATCACTCCTTCAGGTTGGTGGTAGCTGGTGTTTCTTGCACAGGCTCCAGTGGAGGGCTTATATTATTATTATTATTATTATTATTATTATTATTATTATTATTATTATTATTATTATCCTACCTTGACACAGAAGCTGCTGTCTTTATCTTACGGTCCTGTCCAGACTATTTAAGATGCCTACGCGGGACCTTCGGCCCGCTTTAATTCCTCAGAGTTGCCCAATTGTCAAATTAATCAGGTACCAACTAGGCTACTTCTCCGCTTCGCCTCCTGCGCTACGTAGATTCCAAGTATCTTTAATTCTCGTACTTTATTTCACTCTTATTTTCCTTCTAGGCGCCATTTCAAGAAGCACACTGCATTATTAGTTTGCGTTTCGTCAGAGCTAGGTGGACCCAGGTAGAGGATAGGTCTACTCATGTAGAGAATAGGTCCACCTACGTAGAGGATAGGCCCGCCCAGGTAGAGACTAGGTCCACCCATGTAGAGAATAGGTCGCCCCAGGTAGATAATCGGTCAACCCAGATAAGAAAGAAAGTATCTCGGACAATCTGGGAAGGGACTGGACACCAGAATTAAAAAACACAGATATAGTGTGAGAACAGAACAAATATCGAATGCTTTGATTTTACACATTAATAATTTTAATCACATGATTCATTGGGAGGGGGCAAAAGTTGTTTTATATTGTAATAATATAACTCGTAGGAATATTATTAAATCTGCTTTTATCAAATATCACAGTGACTTAATGAATGTAAGCCAGGTTATGCACAAACTGGATCCATTTGTTGTTAACGAGATTTGTAGGGTTGTTTCTTTTTAATCACCTGTTGAGCTGTTCTGTACCTGCTGTTCTGGTTTTAACCGGACTGAATACTTGTTTTTCAATTTTTTCAGTTTTTATGTTTACTTTGTTAGATGTTCTCTGTGTTTTTAGCATTGTACCTCGAAAATGTGTTGAAATAACACGGAAGCGCTCGGTACTCCTTCTTTTATTTCTCCTGTGGCCTTAGGTAAATATATTGTCACACGCTATTTAGTGACATATAAGCATTATGGAGACCACTCGCAGTTTCTTCGACTTTCGACGTCTGTTTCCTGTTCTGATGCCGCTGGTGTATGGTTTTCGCTCTGCCTTGATCGCCCCCCCCCCCCCCCCCCCCCCCCCCCCCTTACCACAGAAACTTCGCCTTTATTTCCTCAGCAGGTGCTTAGAAGAACAAGTCCTTCCACGATCTATGCTGCCAAGGAGACTCCTTCAGTTTGGTGACCTACCTTTTGAGTCGTTCCATCGTATTATTTTGTTGCAGAACATCGAGATTAAGAGAATCGAAGTCAGAGAGGCCTACAGAAATTCGAGGAGGAAGAAACGAAACCTATCCAATGCCATACCAGATGATTGGAAGCAAATTATTTTCGACCATTGCTACAGAAGACTACGCTATAGAAGGAGAAAGCTGGAAAAGAACCTCAACCATAAATTATATCTGTTAATTGATAGTAGTAAATGGACACGTGATGCTAATTCGGATTTTGTAATTAATTTATCTGATTACAATCTTGATGAGTCAACCTTACCTGCTTTCGGGTATGGTCGGAGTTTTTCTGTAACACCCACTACGCATGACTATGTTAGTATATCTGAAGCCTTTCGTAATTTAGAAAAATTTGTTAATATATCTGATGACAATCTTAATCTTGTTAAAGGTTTTATCTATGGTGTAAATTCATTCCCCTCCTATTCAAATGTACCATTAAGATTCTTAAAAGTGTACAAAAAACTGAAAAACAATGACGAGCTTCATTTTACGAAAGCTGATAAATCTAACGCAATGGTTATTCTAAATAAGCAAGATTACAAAGACATGACTATGTTAGTATATCTGAAGCCTTTCGTAATTTAGAAAAATTTGTTAATATATCTGATGACAATCTTAATCTTGTTAAAGGTTTTATCTATGGTGTAAATTCATTCCCCTCCTATTCAAATGTACCATTAAGATTCTTAAAAGTGTACACAAAACTGAAAAACAATGACGAACTCCATTTTACGAAAGCTGATAAATCTAACGCAATGGTTATTCTAAATAAGCAAGATTACAAAGATAAACTGTACCTACTGCTGAGTGATGTTAATACCTATGATCTACTGACATGAAATCCATCTGAACGTGTGCTTTCTCATTTTAATAAGGTCAAAAGTATTTTAAAAAATAATAAAGGTTTGATTAAACAATTTGTAAGGCCCCGTCCACACGGTCGAGCTTTGCTCGACGAACTTTGTTCGATGTGACGTCAGAAGCGGAGAAACTGCGGTCAAGTTTCTGACTTTTCCCGCTGTTTTCTCCGCTTCTGACGTCACATCGGACAAAGTTCGTCGACCAAAGCTCGACCGTGTGGACGGGGCCTAACAATATCTCCAACTTTACCTTACTTGTATGGTCTTGTTAAAACACATAAACCTGGTAACCCCATTAGACCAATTATCAGTTCTGTTGGGTCATGTACTTACAAGCTTTCAAAATGGCTGGTTAAGATTCTTTCACTTTTAGTAGGAAGCATTTCGAATTCTAATATCAAACATAATGTAGATCTGATAGAAAAACTAATAGCACAACTATTAATTTTAAGTTTAAAATGATTAGTTTTGATGTATCTCTGTTTACAAAAGTACCTATAAATAACTTGCTTGAATATTTAGCTGAATTTTTAGATAATTATGATTTACCCTTGTCCACTCAAAATATTTAGAACTAGTTAAACTCTGCATTTGTGATTCTGTTTTTACTTTTGATGACAAATTCTATACACAAAAGTTTGGTATGGCAATGGGAAATCCTCTTTCGCCTGTTTTAAGTAATTTATATATGGAGTTTTTTGAAACAAGATTTTTACCTAATATTTTGCCTTATGGTGTTCTGTGGTTTAGATATGCATACGGCCCCTAACCGAAAATGTAAATGCATTTCTCTTTAAACTGAACAATTTGGTACCTTCCATTAATTTTACTTGTGAAGAAGAACGTGATGGTTGTCTTTAATTTTTGGATGTAAATGTTCACCGTACCCTAAATGGCTTCAAATACTCAGTGTATTGAAAACCTACAAACGTAAATTCATACATTCACTATTATTCTAACCATAGCAATTAAGTTAAGAATGCTACCTTTTCTTCCATGTTTTTAAGAGCCTTACGTATCTGCAGCCCGGAATTTCTTCAGGAAGAGTTTGAAAATATTTTCAACATATCGGAAAAATTAAAATACAAAAAGCACAAAAAAACTTTTTATTCTGTAACTCCGAGAATGGCTTTTAATAATGATAATGTGCTCGTTTTACCATATAATGACCTCTTACGGAGGGTTCCAAGTTTTTGCAAGAATTTTAATATTAGTGTTGTTTTTAGATTTTCAAATACACTGAAAAACATACTAATAAGGAATTCTCCCAAAGTTTCTCAGGCTGCATTTACGGGGTTCCTTGCATGAACTGCAAGTGTTTTTATCTCGGACAATCTGGGAAGGGACTGGACACCAGAATTAAACAACACAGATATAGTGTGAGAACAGGACAAATGTCGAATGCTTTGTTTTTACACATTAATAATTTTAATCACATGATTCATAGGGAGGGGGCAAAAGTTGTTTATATTGTAATAATATAACTCTTAGTGACATATATATATATATATATATATATATATATATATATATATATATTATATATATATATATGTAAATGGGGGGATTTCCCCCCCCATTATTCATAAGGTAAGCGTGAGACACGAGCGGAAGGCAGACCCACACACCGCATTACTCACAGCCTTTCTCTCTCTCTCTCTCTCTCCAAGGAATCTCTCTCTCTCTCTAGCTCTTTCTCTCCATTCTAACAGGTAATGAAAATGAGAGAGTCGCATCATAACATTAATGTTTATTAACAAGAATAAATAAATCAATCAATCAAGTAATCCAGTCTTACAGACCAACTCAAAAAACCCCGTAATGTAACATGTCTGGTCACCAAAAAGTCTACACCCCTCTTGGAATCCTTTGTCCCCCGGCATTCCAGAACCGTCTGTTTCAAAGATACAGAACACATCCCGGTAAGTACACACACAAGATTGACAGACAGAGGTTTAAACATTGGATATCATCACAAAAATGTCAAACAGATAATAAGCCACTCTTTGGCTAAAGCACTTCAACACTTACCCAAACAACCGGACACTTTAAACACTGTTAATAAAAAACTCCCCCGCGCAACGCCACGGCATCTTTGCCTGTGACTTGAAGCCCTCTCAAAATCCCCCCATAGGCTTGGGTATGACACTCTTAACAGAAAGAGGCGCACACGCACATACGAACACACAGTTCGATAGCGCCTCACGGTTCTAGCTGCATCCAGTTTTTCACAAAGGCACTTTGAGAAGAGTTCATAAAACTGTCGTGCATTGACTTGTCGAACTAATCATTTTTATCTCACGCCACCCCCCTAGAATCTCATTGTCAGCTACTCTCAGGTCGTTACCTCTGCACTGTTTCTCCACATTCCATATGTCACTGATAACACATGGACAATATATTATTAATCAAAAACCCTAGGCCTTACATATATACCTATATATTATATATATATATATATATATATATAATATATATATATATATATATATACTATGTATATCTATATATATATATATATATATATATATATATATATATTATATATATATATATATACGTATATATATATATATATATATATATATATATATATATATATATAATAATATATCTATATGTTTTACGGTATATATATATTATATATATATATATTATATAATATATATATATATATATATATATATATATATATATTAACATTTTTCTATTCTGATACGAATACATAACTAAAAGGAATGCAGGTGAAACTTTTCTTTTTGCATCATTGAAAATACATGTAAATGCATCAATAGATACAGATATATAAAACTTGTAATAAATTATTAAACTAAATATAAAATAAATTGCAGAATACTCACGTCGTAATCCTGACTCTTCGTACTGTTCTTGTTTTCTCCCATCCTCCATTGAAGAGTCTTGCATTTTTCCTCTCAACATGACGAGGTACAGGTGGAGGAGGGAGACACGCGCCTTACTGCTGATGGGCCACCGCCCTTCGGCGGCCCCGTGTGCCCTCCGCTGTCGGTACGTCAGGCACACTTCAATAAAAGACCGCATTGTGGTATTTGCTGTCACACTCCCCAGAACCTGCAAAGAGCTATTTTGCAGGTGCGACAGAAGAACGGGTGTCTCTCCTTCTGCCATTCATATGGCACACCCGGCACCGTTTCTGCCTGCGCCCTTGTAGGAGCTCTCCAATGTGTGATCTCCTGGCTGCAGCCGACACACAGGGTCCGCTATCTGACGAGAAGTCATTCTGAGATCGGCGGCAGTCAGCAGGGCGGCGACAGCAGTGGCAGCGTAGCAGGGGCTGGCGCGGCAGCAGGGGCGTCGGCAGCAGGGCAGCGCAGTAGGGGCATCGGCAGCAGGGGCGGCGGCGACAGCAGTGGGAGCAGGCGGTAGCAGGGGCGCGCGCAGCAGGGGCGGCGGCAGCAGGGGTCGCGGCATAGGGGCATCGGCAGCAGGGGCGGCGGCACAGGGTCCTCGGCGCAGGGCGTTAGCAGCGGGGCGGCGGCAGCAGGGGTGTCGGCAGCAGGGGCGGCTGCAGCAGCAGTAGGAGCAGGACGACTGAAGTTGGCCCTCCTAATAGCTGCCCCTTTCCTCTCCTAGGGCAGATCTGTAGCTCGGGGCAGGGGGCCAGTGATGGAAGGCCACTCATCGGGATTAAAGTGGATGAGGCATTCCCGGCTACCTCGAGGAACTGGATGTGGGACAACTCCAGAGATCGGGACTGTTTTACCCACAGTAGAGGATGTAGGGATTCTGGAGGGCCAACTGAAGAATGTATTTGAGGAGTTTCTGTGTCCTTCTCCTGGTTCTCCTGGCAAAGGGATAATACTGGATGAGTTGATCAAAGAGATCAACTCCTCCCATGTGCCTATTGTAGTGCCCAATGACAGTAGTCCGCTCGACACGAAACTCCTCATACATAACTCGGCCCTGCCGACGTGTCTTCTTCCGCTGCACGATCTCCTCTTGGATGGGGTTTATGACTCGTTGTAATCATGGGGACGAGTCGACCCCCTTCCAACAGATGACGAAGACAAGCTCCCTTCCGCTGCCACTCTGTCTCTCCTCTTGCCATGCCCATGTTGCGGATGGCTAGCAAACCTCTTGAGGACATTCAGGCCCCACACACCACCGAATAGGGTACCACTGACTTGCACACTGCTTCATACAGTTCCTGGGTCAGGGATACCGAGTTATAATAATATCCATAAACAGGTGGTATCCTTGGTTACGGAAACGATCCACAAGACTGAACACAGTGTTCACGCAGCGTGGAGAGAACCCGGAATACACCGAAAAGTCCACAACGTATCCAGCGTTGACTCCATAATAAAAAAAAGTTTCACACTCCAATATTTCTTTCAGCTTCTTGGGGTTAATACACTTTAATGCTAAGAACCGTCCTTTGGTAAGGCCATCATCACCTCATTCCAAAAGAAAGGTTCTTGCCAAGGAACCGCGGAAGAATTTTTGCACCGTTTTCATGATGTACTTCCCCAACACTGGGTGCGGACTTAACGATGAGGCGATCGGGTTACTCCGGGGTATTGAGCCTTCAGTTGAAGGCATTGAAATACCTGTCCAACGCCTGGAAACTATCACGGGCATAACGCCGGGCACATTGGGCGTACTTAAAACAAAATTCCGCCTCCAATATTGCCTGACGTCGGCAGCAAGCATTATACCAAAAAAATGTGGAGCCCCAAAAAATGCGCCATGTCGGTGAGGTTGCAGCCCCACCAGCGATATGACAATGTCGTCCGTATTTCGTCACGGCAGTACCAAGCGTAGTCCACCATCTCTGCTACCAGGTATTCCAGCAATTCCCACGTAAAGAACCGCTGAATGAACCCCAGAGCAGTGAGAGGAACAGGTACGGTGAGCCCAGGTGCTGCCGTGAATGGGTGCATGTTAGGGTGGGGTGGGGTCCTCCAACCACCCCTCGTCGCTACTCAGACGACCAACCTTCACCTTGGGCTGGTGCGACGCTCCGACCTTCTACGTGCCCATGCGCGCGCACACGCACATGCTCGGGCACGGTTTCGCACTCAAAACCCCCCCACTGGCCCATCTCCCTCACTTAGGCCCTCGCTTTCTGTGTCGTCATCGGCGACAAAACTAGACGACACGATCTCCTCCTCCTCCTCCTCAGATTCCCCCTCATACGCACTAAAACCACTAAATTCGAGCTCACTTTCGGGATGTGACCCTCAAACGGACATTGGGGGCAAATATTCACCATCACTAACATCTGGAGTGATGTCCTCATCACTAGATGACCAACCGCCATCAAAATGAGGACTTGCGACATGCTTCCAATCGAGCTCTAATAAGTAGTCGTCAATGCCCTTTGGTTGGAGGCCTCCCAAATGCCTACGAATGCCCCTAGGGACACCCCAATACTTCCTAGGGATTACTAAAGGCACACGAGACACACGTTGTGGTCCTAGAGCACTTTCGTCCACACGAGGCAGCACGGAACAGCGTTGAGGTGCAAGGTCATCATGGGTACTTGGTTCCTCGCCAGCATCCAAGTCCAAAATACGTCTTACATGATCCCTCCCGACGGGTAAAACGCGCTTTTCGCGCTCCATACATTGTTGAGACATCTCTATGTACGTCTTGTACCGCCACAAATACTCAAACTCTCGCACAAGTTTGGCAAAACACGATTGCGGCAAAAGATCGCTCTCGGACGACACGTCGCTGATGCTGGCTGATGCGAGAAGGAGGCATTTTGCGCATGTGCACCTGGGTCACGCTTGTAACAATAAAACAACAGCTTTGATCCGTCCCGTGAACTCCTGGCATCCCCCAAGGCGCTTGATTCAAAAGTTTTAGCCTGGTAGGCCTATAAGTATTTTTCCGCGAATTTTTAAATACTTTTTTTATATCGACCGTACGATACGTCCAATCGGCACCCAGCGACTATATTGACGTATAATACGTCCAATCAGCGTTAAAGGGTTAAATCAAAGGAGAAAGGAATCTTTTTATCTTTTTTTTTATTTTTAAAGCAATTAGAAAACTTAACAGGACACCCACTTCATCATTATAAGGAAAAATCTATAAGAAAGGCCTGTGAGAAATAAAAATCCAAATCAATCTTGATTTAGTAATTTCCTTCATCAAAAAAGAGAAAATTGAAGAAAAAATCCTGTTTATCTTTGTTTTTAAGTGCAATTTGAAACTTATCCCATTAAGTTTTTATCTTTAAAAGGAAAAAACCAAAAACCTATGTGAGAAGCCGAAAATCCAATTTATCTATTTTGATACATTTTGTGAGGAATTCCTCTCACAACGATTTTTATTTTCTAATATTTTTGAGTATTCACTTGTTTCCATGCTATTTGTCTTTTATTATAGTTATTAGTGTCTGTCTCATAAGAAATTATTGATTGATTTTCACTGCGTATTGCCGTCTGTCAGGTAATCGACAGACAGGAACTATGTTACTGTATTTGTATTCATGTGAAAACCAAATGCATTCGCATGCCCATATATTTGCAAAGATATGTACGTCTACATTGCATGACATAATAAGGGTGAAAGAACCACATCTATTCGAGAATGACACTCTTAACATTATTTTATCTGATTTTGCTATGTTCTAGTACGTAGAATCTGTGGTGCGGTTAGCACCGAAAAGATGGTTTTACACAAAGACGTAGTCTTTTGACTATAAACGTTCAGTAGACGTTTTAGTAACGAAGTATAATTACTGTTTTTAGTTATGATAATTCATTTGTCTTTATGTATGTGAAAAGTTGTTCTTGGTGAATGTATTGCGCATATTACGTATGGTAAGAGTTGGTGTCATTGAGTCTTGTTTGTGCCTCTCGCCAGAGAAGCCATTAGGAGAGGTCAAAGGATCGGGAGGGGAAAAAAAGGGTAGTAGTTCGCCCCTCTGAACGCTCCTTTGCGTGCCCCTCTAGGGGTGTGTATGCGTATGTGCGTAGTACACTGTATGGGCATGATATCGCCCAAAACTGTATTGACACACACCCCAATTAATTCACTACATTTAATAAACATGTTGAAGTTGCACAACTAGTTAATATGGTGGAATTTATTTTTGACAACGAAGTTGATAACTATTGTAGAGTTTTTTATGTTCATGAAAACCTTGTACGTCAGTTCTACATTCGTGGTAATTGAATAAACTTGTCTCTTTTCCCCCAACAAAACCCGAATGCAGGACGGAACGGAACAGCTTCTTGGCTCAACTTTTGAGGTGACCTGTTATCTAGTGTTGTAGTGTGTGTGTGGTGGATTTAGAAAGGGCGATTGCCCTGATTCTTTTAATTTTGTCGTAATTTGGTTCATTTGAGTGCCATTGATTTACAATTCCCCTTGAGTGATTAATTTCATTTGTCACTTATGTGTTGTTACTCTTTGATATGTTTAACTTTTAGTTATTAAATTAATTTTAACTTTACGTTTATCAAATGCGTTTCAATATCCTTCGATTTTATTTCATTTTTCCTATGTTTCAGTTTTGTGGATGGTGAATATGAATTGATCTGATAAACCTTTATTGTGTTCATATCTTAAGGTTATGCAAATAACTTAGAAACGAGATAACACAGCGGTCCTCTAAGGTCTGAAAATCAACCTGTGAGTACTCGCAACATTTAGAGAGAGAGAGAGAGAGAGAGGCACGTACCTCTCGTCGTATCTCGTGTAGCGATTTATGATCTGAGTTCATGTCTACAAGGACTGCTCAGTAAGTGAAAGTACTTAATTGTGCTACTATTCATTAATGATATTGGTGTGTTATCCTCGTTAATAATGAATTGGATTGAGAGATATCTCCCCGTAATTTAGAAACCGCAAAGGGAGTTTTGTGGAGTTGTTACGTAAGGCTTTTAGCGGTTTTTGACCAAGTAACAACGTTAAGCATATAATACAGTCCACTATAAGTCCATCTTTTTCGCCACACATTTTATAAGTCAATTTCCTGCATCAAAAAGAGAGAAAGAACTGGAAATATAAATGGAACGAAAAAAACTACCTTTTTAATCTTTTTTGTTTTTAAAAGCAATTTGAACTTAATCCTATTCAGTTTTTATCTTTAAAAGTAAAAAAAAATAACCTATAATGAGAAGCCGAAAATCGAATTAATCTTGATTTTGAGACATTTTGAAAGTCAATTTCCTCCATAAAAAGAGAGAGAAACTAAAATAAAGGAAGAAAAACGGAAGAAGAAGAACGCCATAAACATTCTCTCCTCGAAGACCCGTTTTCTTTGTCGCCATATTGACCGTCCTCTCAGTTGCGTAAGTAAAACCAACTTCACCGATTTCCAAAAGGGCCATGGCGCCTAGAAAGAGTTTTTTCGGACTTCTCAGGCGAAATACAGTGACTATATTCTTTCCCCTGTTGACTGCGGTGGCCATTGGCGCCGATTTGTACAATACGAGGAGGTGGAAAGCCAAGAAAAGCGGTGATCTCCCTGCATAGGTTTTAAGTAGCCACTAGCCTATACCTACCTAGGTATTTTACCTTAATTTTATTTTGTGATTATCGTAAGTTTTTTCATCTCATTTTAATTGTATCCTGTTTTTTAAGAAGCTTGTGGGTTGGTTTTTTTTATGTTCAAGTCCAACTTCCGTTTTTTAGACGTTGTACTAATTTTGTTAAAGGTCGTCCTAGGGTCGTGAACCGGTCCTTTAATAGGTTTGTAAGGTAGGTATAGCTTAGTAGTTAGTAGTAGTATTAAGTAGGTAGGTCGTCTATTATATATTTGTAATTACTAATTTACCCGGTGGAGGACATAAGTTTTTTGTTTTTTATTTTTTTATTCACTACCAACCTCGACTGGTTGTTTTGTTTAATAGGTTGTTTTTAAGCTGTTTGACACTAGGTATAGGCTACCTATAGGTATGTAGTTACTTTCTGTTATGCCTATTTTTTTTATAATGGGGCCACTGGATCAATTTTTAGCTATGGAGGACACACTGGTCTCCTGGACCACCTGCCTAACCTAACTTAGAACTTTGTATAGCCTAGTCAGGTAGATACCTAACGGGATTGCGACTTAACAACCACACCTAACCTAACCTGGGGCACCAAGTCATCACCTGGCTGACATAACCTAAGTTTCCCATATCCTTACTAGGCTAGTGTATTCTGCCTTCTCAGTTTAAAAATCTATCATCTCTATCCAACCATAGTCAGAATTTGAAGTTCTTGTATTTCACTTCTCCTTTATATTTTTTTAAGTTGGCTCCTTTATATTTTTTTATCTTAGTATTTATTTTTATTTTTTTTTATATATTGGCATTTGCTCTTGTTTTTTGATGACTTAGAAAATTTTGCTTTACTCTCCGTGTTTATACCTATACAAATCTTAATCTTATACGGAAATTAAAATGGGGTGGGGTGAGATTGTACGTTACCTACATTACACCATCATCATCTTTCCCATTTTATACTGGCGTGATATTGAAATATATACTATACGAGTTAATTTTTTATCAGTTTTTCTGTCACTTAGGTAATAGGCTTAGGTAACCACATCTCATGTTTACTTAGTGGCTCATTATTAAGGTAAATTATCTGGAGAACTTAGTTGTATGTCTGGACTCGGGCCACAGAATTCCATTTCTAGACTTAGAACTTTGTCATGTTTAAGTGCTTCAGCACACCTGAAGGTTTCATTGTTCTCATTGTCTCAAACTCAACAAAATTAAGGTATCTCGGTCCAGTGAGTTTTTCGTTATGACTGCTTGTCTATGTTAGGTACCCTTTTTATTTTTGTATTTTTGTTTTTCCATTAAGTTGTATAAAGGATGTCCCAATATTTTTTAGGCAGGGTAACATCTGTGTTTGGTGACTTGAGAGTCTTAAAATAAGTTGATACCACTCGATAAGCAAATCACTAGATGAGACTCCAATATTCAATTTGTAGCACCACTGCGTTTGCTTAGAAGTGCAAAAAATCGGAAAACATCCATATGAGTCAATGTTCTTAAAAATAATGGATTTCTTTTGTATTCAGTAATTTAAGGCCTTTTTAGTGTGTATTTTCTGTTCAGAATTCTTTTAATGGTTAGACAGTTGCTTAGGATTTGGCAAGTAAATTTTTTATTCCATGTGATTACACTTAAAGTTTAGGTCATTTAATAATAAAAATTTGTTTCACAACATGACAAATTTTATTTAGCGAAAGTAGTGATTTTTATGTCAATTTTGAAAAAAGTTGGTCATTTTTACAATCTTATTCCTGTTTATTGACTTAGGCACCATTATCGTACTGAATATTTGATATATACCAGCTGTACTTTGTAATGGTTCATTTGGATACATATTATGTAGTACCCTTTTAAATATCGCCTTCTTTTCTTCTCAGGATTAAGATGACGTTCTTCGCACACTTCAAACTTCCTCCAAATTTAGTCAAGTATATGTCCGTCCCCATCTTGGGCTTCATGATTGGTTCGTATTTGGATCGTCTGGAAACGGAACGCATGACTCTGTTCAGGTGAGGTTTAATTTACTTTTTTATTTCCACTGCATAAGGTCTTGAGAAATCAGGTAAAAAGGATTAGTTGTACAATAGCACTTGGTTTTAAGTAGAATGGTACTGAAAATCCCCAAACTTGATTTTCTTGAGTCCCGTTAGCTAACAGGAACAATTAATTGTCGGTTTATCAGATTCAACAAAAATAAATTAGTTGATCAGATTAGCAATATCTAGATAATTTACTGAAGGAGCAAAGTTACTATTTTATCTTACCATCTAAATTTTGGTTAAAGTGTAACAACAAATTTTATTTTTTATTGCATATGAGGGTACACACGGCCCAATGTTCTCGTGCCAATTTGAATACTTGTGGAAAACGAGATTAAGTTAAAAAAAGCTTTTCCTTTTTTTTTTCCCCCAGTGCTGTAATGTGCTCTTGTGTATAAAATCCCATGGTATAGAGGAAGGGTTGAAATGTTATCATGAAACCCCTTTGGCAGGAAATGGGCCGAGAGCGCATTAGTAAGTGCGTACCTTCATGTGGTGCAAATGAATTTAAACTATAGTAATTAGAAATGCTTACAGGAATAGTACATATAAAATTATATCTATTTTTATAGAATAATGCTTTCGCCCATACAGTAGAAAATCTCGATTTTGCAAATGTAATACTGTAGTGACAAAATAGTTAGCCAAGGATAGTTATTGGCGAGTGAAGTCTCCTGTTTGGGAGAAATCCTGTTGACAGTTGCTCTAACGCAGGTAATAGCTGTAAATTGTATTGTACCTTCTATCGTACTTATCTATATCTTTACCTGTATGATTGGGTTGCATTCTGTGATAACCAGATACTAAGGAAAACATCATAAATCTAACAACAATTAATGTGAAAAATAGGATTACAGTTGGAAAATATTTTGTACACTAAATGATGTGTCAGATTAAGCAGGCATAGTAGTCATCTTCAGTAAGGCTGCAGAATGTTATATTTATTAAGCACCATCAGCTATGGTGGAAGTAAGTTTGCCAAGTTATTCAGTGAACAAAAATATTAACACTTGCATTCATTTATGCGTCACACAATCCCAAACTTTCCTTTAATCTTTAGAATAACAACCACACCACACTCATAGAATGTTTTCGCTTCTTGCAGAAATTTTCTCAACCCTTTAAAAACCACCACACTCAGCAATGTTTTCACTTCTTGCAAAAATTTTCTCAACCCTTTAAAAACATGCAGACTTACACACTGTTATATAGCATTTTTAGAAATCACGTTGCTAATGCTTACACATCATTTTTAGAAAATGCCTCTAATGTGTTACCAAAGGGAGTAGGCCAAGCCATATGTGTAGGATTTTGAGTAATCTTTCCTTGTCTCTAGTCTTCTAACACTCCGTACTGAGTTTATAGGTGTATAGTACATAGTGGAGGAAAATAGTTTAAGAACAAGACAGTAGTATTAGTACATTTATTAATATAACCAGGCAGTTATATAATAACTTGCTCCTCATAGTAGTAAATTACTAACTCATGCACGTGTACAGGCTTAGACTAGGAATTAGGTAGGAAAAACATGCAGGAATATTTAGCTTTCCAATTTTTACAAGCAAGGACAGTATTTGGATATCTTTTTAACAAGTTAGAGTATGTACTCGCAGAGATAGTGATGGACTACCAAAATACATTGAAAGGAAGGTGCATGATATTCATGTTTTTACCCCTCCATCTTAGTGCCCACTGTCATTAACCAGTGGGCACACATCAAGGAATGCAAAAATAACAGTTCACAATTTACAAACAGGTAAAGAAGCTGGAAATCTTTAACAGTATATAATGATTTGTATCAAAAATAATTATGCAGCGCATATCATATGGGGAAAAACAAAATATCTACAATATCAAGTGTGGTATCAAAAATAATTTTATTATGGAGCAAATATGTAGGTGAAAAATGTCGTACAGTATCGGTTTAAGAGGCAGGAGAGCCAGTATTGTTAGGCCAATGCAAATTCAGGAATAGCATTGTAGGAGGATCTTTTCATTGGAACTTTTTTTCTGTTACAATTTTCCCTTCCAGTCATGTCAGTAAGTTGTGCAGAATTTGAGCCGTGATCATGCCGTTAAAGAATGAGCATGGGCCTCACTTTATGCTGTAATTAAAATAAAGTCTTCATAATGAGGAATCAATTGACTGATGAGTCATAAACTTGCACTTCCCTTTACCATTACAGCCGTTTCTTGTGGAAAATGTAACCTTATATGCTTCAGACCCTTGAGAAAAGTAGATTATGCATCTGCATGCCAGGTGATCAAGCCTGTTGTCTCTAAAGGTTTGCTACAAAAAGATCCAGTGGAAGCTATACAGTGAGAGGATAATGCAGAGAATTTCTTGACTTATCTGAAGACCCAAGGAATTTACTACATTGGATTGATATTCTGGGATTTTAATTGGAGTGCAGAATAGAGCAAGACAGCTAAAAATAGTTGCTGTTTAGTAGAAGACCTATTATTGTTGTTTTTCAAACTGGCACTTATCAGCACTGACTCTTGCTCATAGAACAGCCTGAAATGAAACTCAAGCAAGATGAAAATGCTGCCACTGCAGAAAACCTTTAGTACAGCCGAGTTGATGAACCACATTGAAGTTAGTATGTAGCTTTGACTTTCAGATCCACAAAGATTCACCTTGTGTTAGCTGCTTATCAAGTGTTGGTCGACATATTTTGGTGACCCTTACAGATTTCTTTCTTAGATCTTGTCAGATAAGAACTGTGAACAGCTGCACATGGTCTTCCTGGTCGAAGTAGCAATTGAGCATTTTATACAAGTGGTGTGTACATCGTAAGGACGTATTGCTTTACGCTAAGTGTCCATCCAACCCCTTTCCATTTGGATTCTTCCGCACAGCTTCACAGTCAACTCTTGTCTTGTGATAAGAGGTTCCTAGTTGAGATGAAGACTTCTTTTGATGACTTCTTGGCTCATACTGCTCAATTCCAGGCACTGTAATGAAAGTTACAGTTACGGTTATCAATTAATAAAGCTGAAATAGTGATTTTGTATTTATGTAATCACCATGGTGTTTTTTATGCATAATAGTGTAGCCTGACAATGGCCAGTTGCTTAAAATAGCTCATAAATTGCTTAATTTTTCTTTTTCCTCTTTTCAGAGACAAATCTGCACTATTCGGACGGGAACTGGCTGAGGGAGAAAAGCCCTCTTGGCCATAGCTAGCATCTACTGTAGTTACCTGTAATATATTTATAAATATATATATATATTCGGATGCGAGGATGTCTACCATTGTGTACGTGTTAATGACTTATTCTCCCAGTTTTAAATAAATTTGTAAAAGTAATTTTTAGTACTTTCATGGCCTAAATTTTAATTAGGTGTGGGCTCATTATTAGAATTAATAACCCTGCAAAGTAAGTTCATGTAAAAACTATATTTAGGGTTGAAGTTATTTATCAGCAAAACCAATGTGTAATATGAACTTATTTATCAGCATTTAGAACCAAAAATACTAACGAAAGTTATGTTTTAAGCAATGTTCAATGCGGAAAATTCGGAAAGACGCCACTGTTACTGCACTATATTATCTGAAATCCTCTTGGCATGAATTAAAGAATTAAAAGGTTGTAATAGAGCATTTTGGATGGAGAAGGGATTGGTGAGATCTTAGAAGAGCATTTCAGTTACCTTAGGGAGGGCTCTGACCTTTGAAGCAGTGTGGATGAAATGGTGAGTATATACTCTGTGCAGGAGAAATATGATGTGGCAAAAACTTTTAAGATTCATAGCCAAAGTATTGAGAGAATATTACAAATGGAATGGCTGAGAAATGTGGTATCAAAGAGTGTGAAGAGGAAAGTTAAACAAGGTATCAAAGAGTGGAGAGAAAATTTGAGCAAAGAGATAGACATCACAATGGTTTGGATACAGGCAAGTGGTGGGGGGACAGTTGGTGAAAAAAGCAGTAACTAAACAGCAGAATGAGAATTGTAGGAAGATCCAGGAAATAGTGAAAAATTAAAATAAAAGACCCTAAACTGATATGGGGTTCAGGGGGGGTAAAAAGGCCTGGAGAGAACTCTTCTTACATCTAGCCTCAAAAAAGGGGAAAACTAAGTACAACTGACATGAGAACTACTTTTCCCAATATTAAAGATACATAAAATTTAATAATCACATGAAAGAGGCTTTCAGCATATTGCATTACTGAGAATAGTCAGGATAAATGTCCAGCTTAACTTTTTTGGTAAGTTCATGACATTTGGAAAAGAAAAATAAGTCTGTCACACAACCACAACAAAAGTTCAAAGAATTTTCATCAAAAGAAATAACCATCTTAATTTTTCATTAAATATTATACAGTTTCTTCAATAACCTGATGTTACAACTGTATTACTCTAAATGAAAACCAACACTGCCAAGGAAAGTGACACACTAAGTGTGTGGGTTTGTTTTTCATGGCACACAAAACATGGTAAGCCTTGTCCACACCAAACCTAAAACGTACCTCAGATGCTTAAATCCAGTATCACTTATTCTGCAAAACTTTCTTGAGCTGGATCTGTATACCTTTTTTCATGCCAGAGGTGTGGCCATTGACCAGAGACTGCAGAGGATCTTCATCTGTGATGAATTTACCCATGTGTTTAACAATGTACAAAAGGCACTGGCCATACTTGACTAATCCATGGTGACTCTTCACAGCTTTCCCAAGAAAAGTGAGAACTGCCGTATGATTGGTTTCAGATTGTGGGTCAACTTTCTTGCACAAGTGCTGGAAAATGTCCAAATCCACTTCACTCACGACTTCTCTTGAGGATAGAGCACTGGAAAAGTTGAAAAGGATGTTAATTTGAAACTAGACAGCCTTTAGTAATCCTTATTAAAGTACAAGACCTGAAAAGCATTGTGGGACTAGTAAGGCTTGTCTACAGGCTTTGTCCTCAGATGAGATATGCAAACTGGAGCATGGAAAGTTAACGCAGTTTGACAGTTGACTGGGAAGAGACTTGCTATAAGTTATCTCCAAGTATATTCAAGTGCAGGAAATAACATAAGGTCTTTGTTACTAATCAGAATGGCTAGACCCCCCAAAGCATCTGTTGAGGTGTTAATTATTATAAATATCATATACTTTACCAACCGCAGACTTCACATACGTAACATCAAAATTACTGTGATAAAAAGATCACTGGTGAATAAGCACTATAGTTGCCCACTCTTGTCATATATTGTAAATTAGTTTAAGAACATAAAAACATACTTTAGTAGCTGTGAAGATAGAGGCGATGAACAATTTTCTGTCAACTGTATTAGTAAATCTATATGCTGTTCTTTGGGTTCAGGACAAATTTGAAGGAAAGGTACTAATAAGCTGGTCACAGATATTTTTGGATGGTGACGCACATATTCGCAGAGAGCATCGCACGACGATGGGGCAAGTTTACTGGAGAGGTGATACATCTGCAAAAATAAATTCAATAAGCGACTTTTGATGAGATAAAAATATTTTTATATGCAGTGCCACCCAATGCTCAAAGGATTATTTTGTAGCAAAAACCTCTTGTATATAAAATTAACAATTGTTTTATATGGCAAAAGATTTTATTTATTAAGTGTGGATATTTTCTTTACTTGTGCACTCTACAGCAAAAGATATCTCCAAGGTTAGTGAGTGGGTGGTGAGACAAAGTCTGTACCATCCTTTTAAGCCATTTCAGTACAGCTCAAAAAAGAACTCTGCATTGCAACCGTCACACAACAGCCCTACTGCAGACTTTCCAGTCACACTATCCTATTTTGGGACAAATAAATGTTAATATCACATCAAATCCCTTTAGTGAGGGACTTTATAAAACCCATTCAGGTTAATGAATCTTTACTCAATCCCAAAATAGTGCCACTTAAGAAACTAAGTGAAGCTGTACTAACCAAATTTGCTGTATTGTGTATACAATTGGTTAAATACTCTAGTTAAACTGGGGATATTTAATCTTTAATAAACTATGTTTTTATTATCTAATAACAATAAATACTTTCTATTAAAAAGGCAATCTGAGAATCGTTAATAAAAACATACCTTTGGTAGCAAAAGAAGACTGCCAATTATAGACGCTATATTATCATCAACTTTTTCACTTTTCTTGCATGCCTGAATTAACACATCCTCACTTATCACAGAAGAATCACAGGCACACACCTGGGAAGGTTTCACATTCTTAAATAACCCAGTATCAAGAGCACTAACGTTAGCGAGTGAACTTATGAAATGTTTTTGTAAAGTCTTTATGTCGGCAAGTTCTGAGATTTCGGATGATTTCCTTCGTATATTTTTGCCTGGAATGACTTTCTTTTTCACTATGGATGAATTTTTGTCCTTCTGTCCGGCTTCTGTTTCAGCATCGCTATGTTTGCGTTTGTTTTCTTGGGAATTCAAGATATACGATGAAGGTGGTTTGTAACAGAATACACTGGTAGTTTTGGAAAGCTCCTTGCACAGATCTTGGTACGTTGCAATGTTTTCTTCAGCTATTGTGTATCCTGACAAAGTGTTTCGTTGTGGAAACATGACAGATGGTTTATGTTGTGCCTATGTCACATCTGTAAAAAAAAAATAAACCTGAAAAGAATGGCTATATTAAGTATTTTCATGAGGAATAAACGTAAGAGCATCTACCTTCTACAACTGAACATTTATATATATTTAGAACATTTATACTCAGTGACAAATATCCGTATTTGTTATTAAATCACTGACTGCTATAGCAAAAAAATCTTAGTACTTCTTTAGATAGTTTTTAGAATCAATATCTTGCCCAGACTAAATTAATAACAATTATACAGAGCAAGTTAATGATAAAACTTTCACTGGTTACGTTAATTATTTGTATCCATTTATGCTTTACATGTCAAGGGTACCTCTCTGTGCTCATGGTTCCTATTTGCCCAAATATTGCACAAGAACCATGTAGTTTGTGCATTGCTTTTATCGTGTCCTAGGTTGGCGTTTTTGCGGTGTTCTAAATGGGAGGTTCATAAGATTTCCTACACTTGATTAAGTACGAATCCTAGAATAGGTAGGATAAGTTACGATGTCTCTCTTGAAAAGGAAGGATATAGTTTTCTAAGCGAGACATCGCATCCTAAGGTAAACAACCGAGTGGACTAGCTGCGGCCACCTTAACCACGTTCGGACCCACCCTCAGAAAAAGTACTTCAACACGTCCTGACACTGGAGATGGGCACCAGTCACGAGTCATAGGTCATGGGGGCAACACCTTGAGACACGAGACTCGTGACTGGTGCCCATCTCCGTTGTCAGGACGTGTTAAAAGCACTTTTTCTGAAGGTGGGTCCGAGCACGGTTAAGGTGGCTGCAGCTAGTCCACTCGGTTGTTAACCCTAGTTTTCTAAGAGGGACATCGCATCTAATGTTAGGTTAGGTTAAAAGTATCTGGATTTAGGGGTATTAGGCTACACTTTTTATTCTTATTTACCTTCTTCTAGTGTTGACAAAATAGAAGCATATATATTTCCCAAAGTGCTTCGATTATATTCTAAAATTACCTTTGGTTCAATTATTAAACAGGAAATATTATAATCCTTTCTCAGTGTTCCATTAGGTATAGGCTAGGTATTAGGAGTTTTGAATGGGTGGGGCATACAAATACCTAGCTAGCCTATGACTTATAAGCGCTGCCCAGGCAATAATAATAAATAAAACACACAAATTACAACCGGTTTACGTTACTGCTTTGTGTATGAAATATACGTTTGTCTATAAGTATTAGCCTAGCTTAAAATTAGCATAGGGTCTATGATAGTCTGGCTTACTGCTACCACAAATTACCGCTAAACTGCTGGGCCTATAATCAAATAAGCTTATCTAAACTAGCCTACTGCACAATGTGTGGGACTCATAGAACCTTTAAATTGAACTAAATGACTCATTTACGCCGCCAAAAACCCTCGAATAATGGTTCAAAAACGCTACAGCTTACCGCCATATTGTCGGCTGCTGGTCTGGCCTGCTGGCTTTACCAGATTATTATTAAGCTTTTCGAACCTTTATTTAGTTACTCAGTGGTCATTTCTGTCGTTTAACTAATAAAAGTAATTACGTAACTTTATTGACGATTTAAATTCGTTCCATTATTAAAATTGCCTTCGATATTGGACGTAATTTGCAAGAGTAGGTACTTTTAAACAGGTACCGTTACAAAGCACCGAATCGTCACTTACTACTACCGTACCTTTAATAAGCAAGAACTTTTATTATAATTACTATTGATCAAATGGATGAACTTTTATTATCTGAATATTAATAAAATGGATAAATTACGTGTTCTGTGAAGCTTTGAATAATGAATATTTATTTTTTCTCTATCCAATACATTTTATTTGATGGAGTAAATACGTCTGGTAAATAAAATCTCCGGGATAGGGAAAAAATAGATGAAATATTCATTATTCAAACCTTCGAAGAACGCCAGATTTGATTTTCTGTCTACATAAGCGGTCTCGCAAAAGTCTAATAAATATTTTAACTCACATATACAGTTTCACCACGTCTATGCATCTCCACAGTTCTTCCATTTTCACCTGATCTTACCATGTACACTGTACACTTATCATCTCGACAGCTTCAACTCTTACGGGACATTTCTTGTCTCATCCTCTACCATGACATGCTATTTACTGTTTCCATTCCTCTGCCACCTATTTATCCCATTCATTTCTGGTTTTCCTAGTTCCAATTACCCTAATAATCTTACTTTTGCCACCTAGCAAATCTAAAACCAGCTAAATAATATCCTCTTGTTCCACCCATCCCACAAAAGCAAACACTTCAACAGTGGTCCTCCTACAGAGTCTCGCCTTGTAAGTTAACCCCTGAGCACATCAAAACCAGAAGTCTGGCAATCACTTGGGTATTTACACTCATAGCTCTAGCTTTTGATAAAATCCTTTACGAAACAATTCTAATGCCTTTTCTTTGCATTTTCTACCCTTTTCTATTTGTATGTCCACTCCAGTGTTACCTGCTTGTAAAGGTTCCTGGTTTTTGCAAGACTGCGGACTGGCACAAAATATGGTCAGATTGTAATCCCACCCAGTTCCTTGGGTAGCTTTCACACAAACTGGCTCTTGAACACTGAAAACAAATGCTGGTTCAGCCCAACCATGATACAGATGACCACTCTTAATCCGTCCAACAACCATCCTACTGATGTTAGCTTCTCCTGTCTATCATTAGTCTTTAAAACTTTATTCAACTCCCACTTCCTTAAGCACCCTGGATTGCCACTAAATTCTTTGTAAATAGTCTTGTATAAGGCTCTGTTTTGTAGGCATATTTGTTTCCATTTTTTGTCTGATTTATATTTAGTACTACTAAGAGCACCTATTTTGTAAATACAGTGATATTTCATTCGTAATTTATGGCAGCATCACAAAATTTTCTCTTTTAATCTCAGTGTACAACGGCACTTTCAGTTAACATTTCATTTGTTCAATGCCACAATTCCTGACAAAGACCATTAAAACATCTGAAGATAATCATCATTTACTTTTACAGCGGGAATACAGTCAAAACTTTGGAAACCCACATATTCTTAGTAACATTCTTCAACATTTACGAATGCATGCTGTATGGAATGATTGCCTGACTCTTCCAAAATTGCAAATCTAGAAAAAATATAGTGACTAACATCCCTAAGACAAATCCTAAAAATATTTATGTCTTTTAAGGAGTGGGTCATGGATATTATAACTGGAATATTGTTTAATTTCTTAATAATAACAGGAAAGCTGCAGTAACTAAATTAATAACTAAATTCAGCCATGGCAGTTATAAGCAATATTTATGATAAAGTACTGATGAATCACAGGATTAATTTGTTTAAATTGTGCATTATACTTCTTGAGAGTTAATAATACTAATACAAAAATAGACTTTGCATAAACTTCCCTACAAATATATCCTGTTCACTTTAAATCAGAATAAAACTGCTAATAATATATAACTCTGTTTGGTAAAAATATAAAACTTTAAATGTGATTAACAAGACAACAATAAGTGTCAATCATAGTTTTGATCGAGTAAGCCAATCAAAATCCTGAGCCTTACGCTGAGCCATTGGATTAATCATCACATTGATAATAGCTGGCCTATCCTTGTTGGATAAAGCCTGTATATAGGCACCTTTTAAATCTACTATGCTTTTACAAAAATAGCCCACATCATCGAAAGCTGTGGCTATGCGTTCGTAGTGAACGCAAGGAAGAAGTGATGTTGGTGGTGTTGCTATGGTAGAATCCATCCCATCTCTAACATCGTTGAATGTTTCATCATCCAGCCCGTTGTAAATACCTGTAAAAATTAAACATACAAATCAAATATAACAAATACCAAATCCATTTTCATACAACTAAAAACTTCCACTGAAAGGGTAATAAACATCAAATCAAGAATCTGGAATCAAATCATCTACTGCACTCAGTGCCACAGATTTAAGAGGTAACCACTCAAAACAATTAGCAATAAAGATGCAGGTCTAACTATGAAGGTTAAGGAGTAGTACGATTACCTAACCTAGGTAGTTACACTGTCTTTACTATTGAACTAAATTAGTAGAATGAAGTCTCCAATATATGTACTCCTGTATTAAAAAAAAATAAAAAACTGTTTTTCTCCTCTGAGGGTAAAAAGCTGCAAATGTGCTACAAATAGTAACAGAGGGTCTAACCATATAGGTAATATGCAAAACTAACTAAGCAGTATCCTAATACTGTATATACATAACATACTTATAAGAAAATTTACTTTAAAGTGGCCAAATATTAAACTTATCAGCTCAAAACATTGTTACTCTAGCAAAAATAGGAGACAGTTTTGATTTTAAAGCAAATGGCGAGATACTGAAAACTTGAACTTGCCTTTGGTACTTGGTTAAGCAGTTGTGTTACTGTACTTAAACACAGCAAAATAATCATTCACATAGCTATTGCAATATACAATAATTTTGAAATGATAAACATACTGCAAAAGTGTTAAACTAACCGTTATTGTTGACTATGACAACAATAATTGGAAGGCCATATCGATACATCGTCTCCATCTCCATACCGCTGAAACCAAAGGCAGAATCTCCCTCGACACAAATAACTTTCTTGCCTGGAGCATGATCACGGGCCCACAGGGCAGCAGCAATGGCAAAACCCAAGCCCACTCCCATTGTGCCAAACGTTCCTGCATCCAGTCTATGACGAGGAAACCTGTAAATATAGCCTTGTTAAGGATCTACTTTTCACGTGAATTATGGTCAACAAAACTAATTAGCTATCATTTTGAAAGGTACATTAACATATATTTTATTATTATTTTCTATTTGAATTTCCATGGAAAGAACATATGAGCTATAGTTCCAGGTTTTGATAACCATCTTAAAGGCAAGAAAAAATGCAACCTATTTAGTATTCATGTCACACTGTTCAATAACAAAGACCGAGATGATCAACTTACGTGTTCAGTAGCATGGTACGTCCGATATCCATGGTGTTGGCACCTTCACTTACTATGATAGCATTCTTTGGTGTCAGCATATTAACAGTACTTAAAACTGCATAATAATTCAATGGTTCTCCAGTATCATTAGCCATTGCCTATGAAAACAAAACACAAAAATTGTCAAGTTTTAAATGGGTTTCTGAATATTTAATCTAAAATAAAATTCTTTCTTCAAAATGACAATTTGTCTAAAATTGCATTTTTTCCTAACTATACAAACCTGAGGTCCTTTTACAATAGGAAGGTACTAGCGGCAGCTGGATAGGTCGTAAGCTTTCGAACAAGGGGTTCGGTAGTTAACTGCTTGTCCGACGGCGCGCGCGCGACTGGGAGGTAAACAAATCACTTTTGCTTTTGGCCCAAGCAAAACTGCAGAGTGTGGGTGGCATGAGGTGGGGCTATGTGTAAAAGGACCTCAGGTTTGTATAGTTAGGAAAATGCAATTTTAGACAAATTGTCATTTGTTCCGACACGGCATACAAACCTTCGGTCCTTTTACAATAGGAAGACTCACTTCTTGGTGGGTGGAATCTGAGTCTTTTGTGAACAGACTGGTGTTCGCCCCAACCTTGGAAGCCTCCCTGGTCGTAAGAGCGAGGGAGGGATCCAAGCCTCTGTCCGATTGATCGGGGTGTGCACCGCAGGATCAATGGTCAGACCTCTGGACCGAGTACTAAGAGAGAGGCAAGCGTATCTCTTCGTACCAGCAATGTAAGAACTTGTTCCTGTACAGGAGCAAAGTTAAAGTCATGGTTTTGACTCTTGTAGGCATCCACTTCCCCCCCTTGTAGAAGGAAGTGGTGGATATTCTGCTCCCATCCCTCGTGAAAGGGATAGGATGGGGCTCTGTCATATAGCTCACCGGCATCTCGTCCTTATCCAGCAGGGTGATGACCGTATCCCTCTACCCACAGGTAGAGGGGAAGAAAAAGAGAAAGAGAAGCCAGTCACTTTCTCATCAACTATCTATTCATACAGTCACACCAGGACTCGATGCTGTTCAGCCTGCTAGGGTCTGGGTTAGCTAGACGACGTGTTGTGAGGCAGTCCACCACTTGGTCCTAAGGAAACCTATCCAAGGACCTAATGGGCATAATAATCCAAGAAGGTATCAAGGAAGTTTGCCAGGTGGGTCTGGTTGTACCAGACCCCTGCCGTTCCATACCTGCTCGCCACGGAGGAAACGTTTCGTTACGAAACGCCAACGAGGGGCCAAATACGTTCTGACTTCGTGAGTTCTCGGACGGGACGTAAGGATGTCCCGTCCACTACCATCAGCCTTCCCATACCCCGCCCCTCCCTGAAGACCTCACAGCAGCCCAGGACGAAAGAGTGATTCTTGATACGTTCTTTCATTGTTGACCCCAGTTGCTAACGAAGAGTGCGGTCGACACGCTCTAGGCCCGAGGTGTCGAGCTTTCTCTTCATATAGCGCCGTAAGCGTCCTCCCAGGACAAAGCAGCATCGTCATCCCACATCATTATCTGCATGACCGCTCCCGTACCTCTCTATTCGCCCGATGCCAGGTCCAGCAATACGAGGGTCATTTGAGTTCCCTGGTTTTGGCAAGACCTTTGGAAGCTGCTCCTAAGCAAGGAGATCCTCGAACCGAGGTTCGAGATGGTCCCCAATCCCCGTCAGTTTTCAGGGGAGGTCGACCAGGCGGCTCTGTATCCTTTGACTGTTGGGAAGTTAGAGGAGCTTCCTCGGACGAAGAAAAAACGAGGAAATCCGCTACCTTGCTGAAGAGTTGGCTCTTGATAAGAGATAGGTCCCCGCTCTACGAAAACCAACCAACCACCGAAGACGGCCGACTTCCCCTGGTACAACAGCTGCATAGGACTGACGGACCGTTTTCCCCCAGCCGATCTCTGTTTGCTGCGCTAACGAAAAAAGCTTCTCGTTCGCAAGCGAAGGTGGAATAACATCCAGCCGGTGAAGGGAACGTAAAGGGACTGGTAACTGCTCGGTGGTACCCCCACAGCTCGACGTGATGGCATGGCCGAGAAGGTTGTGCCAAATGGGAATCTCTCTCGGTTCTCTTGCGATAAGAGCCAGCAGGTCCGGATACCAAATGGCCTGGGTGGCCATTTGGAAGCCATCAGTGATCTTCCTGAGATTCGGGTGGAATGACCAGTGCTCCGACTCGATCCCACCTTGTCAGAAATCAGGCTGAACGTGGGAAAAGGCATAGGCGAAGAGGTTGTCCCACGGGTGTTGAAGAGCGTCCTCTGCAGCTGCCCATGGAGATTCCGGCCCACGGCCGAGAAGAACACCTGGAGCTTCCTGATGTGCCGGATGGCGAACAGATCCTCGACTGGTCCGCCCCCCACTAGGTTCGAAGAGCCTTTCCGCCCACGTCCCTGGTGTAGAGACCATTCGGTCCTTATCACCTGATCCCGACCGGCTGAGACGTGTCTTGCTACTACATTGTCCTTCCCTGGAATGTTAGCGGTGCCCGACAGCCTCTCTTGAGTGTTGGCCTGAGCCCATCCGTCGGTGCACCTGCCGAGTCAACTGGTACGAACGGGAGAGACACTTAGGTGACCCGTAGGCCCCCCTGGTTTGTTTGACGTAAGCCACCACCGGTGGTGGTTGTCCCCGCACATCAACACCACTGAGTTGTCCCATCAAGCGGTCCCCTGGAAACCCTTCTTTGGAGAGTCGAGAAACGCTGCCTTGAGTTCCAGTACATTGATTGTGAAGGTGCTTGTCGTTCTCGTCCCACACTCCTTGAAGTCAGCAACTCTCCAGGTGTGCGTCCCAATCCCTCGGTTGCGAATGCGTCCTGAGAACAGCTGCATGTCCGGGGGGGGGAAGTGCGCAGAGGCACTCCTCTTAAGAGGTTCCTGTCGTCCCATCCCCACCAGGCTAGGTCCTGCCTCACCTCCTGTGTCAAGTGACACTGGAAAATCTTGGGGGAGGTCCGTCGCCTGCGACCAACTCTCCCGCTTTAGTCCTCCACCTGAAGAGACCGGCAGGTGAAGAACCGCCCAGGTGAGGTACTAAACTTCTCGGATGGACGACATGTGTTCCCGATCACGACTTGCCATCGCTGGAAGCTACCTTGTTTCCTGCCGAGACAGGAACTGTTTGGCTGCCTCCCTGAATCTGCTGATACCGCGAGGTCTGCGGGGTGGAAGACTCGCCCTGACCTTACCAGTGTCGATCAGCATACCCAGGTACTTCATCCTCTGCTTGGCTCGAGATCGAACTTCCTCGAAGTTTCACCACTATCCCCCAAGATCGCGACAGAAACTCGAGCATGCTCGATCCCTGGTCCTCTGTAGCAACTGCGAGCGGGATCTCGCCAGGACTAACCAACTCGTCGAGATACCTCATCAGACTTATCCCCGGTGCGAATGGGGCCCCAGCAGACAACCTCAGAGTGAACACTCGCGTGAACCCTGTGGGGGCGGTTGAGAGACCCGAAGCAACGGGTGGCCTGAGCTGGTTAACAAAACCGTCCCGTTCGAGGATGAAGCTGGAGGTACTTTCCAAAGGACCTGATGAATGGGTATTTTGGGGTTAAAAAAAGATACGCATCCTTCAAGTCACTGAAAGCATAAAAATCGTTCTCCCCTGATAGAGTCGAGCACTGAGGGAGCCGTAGCCGTCCTCCCATCGTGAACCGGTGTCTGGCGAACCAACCAACCGGTTCGGGGGAGAGAGATTCTATCACTGGGCCCGCCAGCCTGTCGTAGACTTTTCCACCAGGAAGAGTCGGTCTGTAAAGCCCGGTGTGACTGAATCCGGTACCGTGTTTCTAACAGTTCTACCATTGCTCAGCATGGTTCTTGATCTCCTGTCTCAATGCTACCGTTCCTTGACCGATGCCCCCTGGAACTCACGGTGCCCTGCCTGTTGGACCGGGTGTCCCAATGGCTGGGCCATGGCACCCCCCCCACTTCCGGCAGCAGGAGTGGAGGGGGAATGCCGTCCTTCCACTGGTGAAGAACGTCGTCTGGTTGGGGCGGGCTGATCGAGACCCTTGACAGAGAGACCGATACCCGGCTCCCCGACTTCATTCCCAGTCCTCGTCGAGGTCGAAACCTCAGGAGGAGGACCGGAAGGGATATAATAATATACGATGTCCGAAGACACGTAGAAACGCCTGCCTGTCGGCAGTAAGGAGGAGGTGAAAGGAAGCTTTGTTCGAAAAGACCGTCCAAACCGAACCCGGAGAGCCTTCTTTGTCCGGAGGAACGACGAAGACTACCTGGCTCACCCAGTCGGCAATCTCCGAAACAAAAAAATCGCGGCAGACCCCACCGTTCGATTTGGAGTTCCCTTTCTCGGTGGCCCCAAAAGTACTCCGAGCCCGAAGACGTTGGCTCTGCTGGTTGGGAGCTGGCGATCCTTCCCCCCCGAGGTCATTGTGGCTGACCGAATTCACGCCCGTAAACCTCGGCAAAGTTTTCCTCTGGATCTCTCGGAAAGTCACAGCATCTTGCACGTAGTGGGTGACGGACCAGTTAAAGCCCTTCAGAACCAAGAGCATATTCCAGAGAACCTTCCTCCTAAGAAGGGGGAACAGCGACAGCCCTCTCGGTCTTCCCCCATCCACTTGCGCATTTAACGTCCTCCCCTGGCCGGTTCCAAGAAACCACAGTAAGCCTGGCATCGTTAGGGCGCCGTTGGTGGAGATCATGAGGGGCGCACCCCCTCACGCTACACATCCTCAATTACCCTCGCATCCTCCCGGTGTAACCCCGACCCGTGGAGGTTGAAGGTACGGGAGGGAGGCAGACCTGACGCATCCCTTTCGTCGCTCGCTGGTCAAAAGAAGAACCAGCAGGCTTGGAGGGGCCTGCAGGTCGATCGTCAACCCCCGGCGTGACGATCGAGCTGCAGGCCTGGGTCGAACCGTCCGTTTTTCGCTTTGGTGGAAAGAACGGCTGGACTGAGCACAGCGGCCCCACCCGATCTCCGAGTGTCAGAAGAGCTGGTGCTGGTTGGCCGTACCCGCCGATCGCTCTCTTTGTGGAGCCGGACCGGTCCAGGCGACCTGGCATGGCCTCCACTGTCGCAGTGAGAACCGGTGCGTTGTCCCTCAACGGTCAACGTCACGTTCCGCTGGTTCAGCCGTGGCTGGCACCGTCGAACGGGAGGACCTCTTCCCATACCTGCAGCCCCGTGGTCGGTCGTGGACCGTCACGTCCCCGGGGAGTATGCCAGCTGTTCACCGCGAGAGTGAGAGCTTGTCTGGATGAGTAGTCGCGATGAGCGGCTGTCACCAATCTCTCCGCCCCGTTCCGCCGAGTGAACCTGACGCTGAAGGCGGACTCAGAGGAGGTCTGGTTCCTGGCTGCACGGTCGCTGGTAGGCGACCGTACACTCGGTACCGCCTCCCGCGAAACGAGAGGCCCGAGACGGACCCTGATGGCAGTGGCAAGAACCACTGGACACCAAGGCGAGGAAGTACCGGTTGTTTAGCCGGTACCCCTCTGGTGTCCCCGTAGTCTTCTTCCTTGCGGTGAAGAAAAGACGGGCCCCGCTCGTCCGCCGAAGGAGCAGGAGGACCCAGGGCGGAAGGTCCCCTCCCGTCCCACCGAGGTGAGACTGGGTCCCCGAGAAGCTCCCTAAGGTAAGCTTCTTTAGGAGGGAGGGGAGGCGACCTTTTTTTCCCCCCCCCCACCCTTCTTTCCTCGTCTTGTAAAGCCTTCAGAAGTCGAAGGGGAAGGAAGGAAGAGGCGGCGGCCGGAAACGACGATGAAGAAATGAATAAAGACGAACGACCTACGGACACCTTCCTCCTCTTCTTCGTCATCTTTCCTCAGGACAGACCGTAAGCTCTGTCTATCCAGGGCGGAGCCGGGGCTGCTGTAGCCGAAGCCCAACAGGGCCCGGTCCGCACCTGTACCCAGACACGACCAAAGTCTGGGGTAGTACCACCTCCAGTAACAGGGACCGACATCAGCAGGTTTATGGGTGGCCATCTTCAGGAAACAGCAGGCACGGCCATCACATCATCGGTTCGGGACAGGCCCAGCAGCAGCAACGGTCAGGAACAGCCAGCCCGCAGCAAACCGGCAGGGAGACAGCCGAGCGCAGCAACTGCAATGGACAGTCATAGCCCATAATCGGCCAGGTAACGGCAAGGCAGCACCGGAAACACAGGAAGTAGGAGTCAGCAGCCGCAGCAACATCCTGGTTACCATGGCTGGCAGGTGCCCCCAGGGGCGAGTTCTAGGGCTAGGGCGCGGAAGTGGGTTGGTTCCCGCTGCAGCGCGGGCGAACCACGAGCGGGGCGGCGGCACCCCCCCCGCCCCCGCTCTCGGTACAGGCGAACGGCAACTTCCCAGACGGTCTTGTAATGCAAGACTGTTCCCACCCGTGCGGCGAGTAAACCACCAGGTGATGGAGGGGACGTCGTCACCTGGTTTTGCGTGGTGCACCACTCCGAAGAAAAAAAAAAAAAAAAAAAAATGGGTGACCGCAGTAGGCCCAGACCATAGAAACCGCAGCCCCTTAGACACCAGCACGCTCTGTCTAAGCAATTGAAGGACGCCCATACCCCTCACCAAGGGTCCACGCTCGGGGATGCAGTAAGCACCCTTGCGGAAATAATAGTCAGTACGATTCAATGGGGGGGAAATCCCACTCGTGCCGGGGGTTTGAATTTCCCCTCCCGAACGAGTGGAAAGACCCCTAATACCAATTGTTACATCGGGCACCGCCGCGCCCGCTCCCCCGCGCTCGATCGGATCGGGCGAGGTGGGAGAAGAACCCGCCGATGAATAACCTTTTTCCCCCCCCCCCCCCCCCAAGGGGAAGAGCCATCTGTGGGAAACTGCGTCGGGGGGGGGGGGTCCTCGTTCCCCACCCCCACCCCCGCCACAGTAACCCATGTACCCCAACAAAAAAAAGAAAAAATAGCCCTAGAGCAATCGTTGCCATCGGCAACGAATACAAAGGGCATAAGGATCAATTTCCCTGACTGAGCGGAACTTGAACCCAAATAATATTGATGCAATCAATAGTAAAGGAACAAAATGAAAATGCATCTTGCAAAAAAACGTTATTCACTTCACAATGAAAAATGGGCTCGGATCGCGCGCATTTTGCGCCCTCGGTAACGAGCGCTAAGGGTGAAAAGGTTTCATTCCTTACCTTTATTGGATTCAAGGTTTCTGGAAACCTTTGATCCATAATGAATTGATGCAATCAACCAAAACATATATGAAAATGAAAAGACTACTGCGTTTGCGATTTTCACTTGCATACAAAAAAATAAAAAGGGGAAGGATCAATTCCCTTGAATGAAAGCGGAAACATTGATCCCAGTCAACAATGCAATCTCAATAAAAAAATGAAAATGAAAAAAGAACTGGCACTTGGATTTGCGATTTCCCTTCATTATCAAAATAAAAAATGGGGAAGGATCAATCTTCCCGGGTGTAAGCTCGGAAACTGATCCAAACTGAGTATTGCTAACAAATAAAAAATAATATTATGGAAAATGAAAAAGAATACTTGTCCTTGCGATTTCCACTTTGTCATACTGAATAAGTTTTCCCCGGTGCCGAGCGGGGCATTTCGTTCGGACAAACGGGCAATACAAGGTCCAAAAAAATAATATAAATGAAAAGACAAGTTGGCACTTACTTCCGAATTTTCATCTACCACATTTCCAACCCAACTATACCCGGCTCGGAGCGAGCGGCTCCCGCCCAGTTATCCCCTCCTCTCTGGCACCGAGGCATACACAATACGAGGATCATTCTGGGAAAATGGCAATTCCCGCAATTACGCCCTTGCAGTCCCGGTCACCTCAGGGTAATCGGAGGTGCGTTGTGAACCAAGGATACCCTTTAATTCCACAATTTGAATTCAATGAAATGCATTGTACTTACAATTCAGTTTCAACTATATACATAGAAAACGAAAAACGACAATCATCGGCGAAAGCAAACGACGATGAAAGCGGGCAAGAGCGCATGATACACGTTCCCACACGCCCAGCAGGCCGAAACGCAAAAAGTGATTTTGTTTACCCTCCCAGTCGCGCGCGGGCGCAGCCCTGGTCGGACAAGCGAGTTAACTACCGAACCCCATTGTTCGAAAGCCTTACGACCTATCCAGCTGCCGCTAGTACCTTCCTTCCTTTGTTAAAAGGACCGAAGGGTTTGTTATGGCCGTGTCGGAACAAACACAAAAGCAAGATTGAAACATTATAATGCCTAACATAATTCTGTACGTTTCAAAAGCCTGGTACATTAAGTTTTTGGAAACCAACCAAAATATCTATCGTTGGGAAGTGTAACCAATTGTAATCTTAGTTTTGTGAGACTGGGGGATACCAACCTGACAGTAACAGGTACCCTTATACAAAACACTGCAGATGGGTACTAATGGTTTCCTTCCAGTGTCCTTTTGCCCCTCCCTTATATTTTCTAGCGTATCAAAACACACATTTTGTACTTTCACAACCGAAAATTTACTTTGCCTACTAAGTATATGGACCAAAAAAATCTTGAATTGCAATACTTTCAAGGAAAATGAACACGGACCTAAAAACACTTACCCTTACCTCATTACCTGTCCTATTAGCATTGGACTTTCATTCAAACTTTCCCACCCAGGAGAAACTCCCCTCGTAGAAAGACATCCAGAAACAGCTGAGGCTAACTGGCCCTCTATAGCTTTGAATGTCTCCCGAGCAAGGTTTATACTTGCATTAACACTAGTTGTGGAGTTTCTTCAAGGGCAATATGTCTACCTTGGAAGGTTAAATGAATTTAAACTTGAAAACATCCTCTTTTTAACAAGTTTTCTATAACAAGCCCAATCACTCATACCCAAATGTTCCCATATTCACAGTCCTTTTGTTTGTCAAGACAGAAGGTAGGGATCATCTGTTTTAACTATGTACAACCTTCAAAACGCATTCTAAAAGTATCATGCAGCTAAGTAACAATATATTCTTCAGAATTCTCAATTTACTTTGAACCCCTTTTCTAAAAAATCTAACTCATTAGTTTTAGCTTTGGAAACTTAATTAAATTAGACCTTGAAAAAAAATCACACATAAAAGATTATTGGACTTCCTTTTAATTAAAGTTATGGATAAACATTGTTTAAATTAAAGTTTATGGGTTAAAACCTTCACCTGAAGTAATTTTAAAGCTAAGGTTATGGTTTTGGAAAAATTGGCAAAACCAGCTTTCTGGAGTACCTACATGTCTAAGAATTTTCACATCTGGGAAGTGCATAATCGGGTGGAGATCGGCCCAAAATTGCAAAATCCAGTTTTAATCTTGCGCCGTAAAAGCAACACAACATCAGCTTGTCCAGTAATGCTTTAAGCGGGCTGGGCCGATACCACTGAATATGCATTTGTGAATCATCGCGCATGGGCGCACAATTTGTGAGCTTATGAGCACAACCTTTTCACCTGTTAAAAGAGTCATTCCACTTAGGTTCATTGTAAACAGTTTTTTTCTGTTATCCATTTTCATTAGCATCTTTGGTTAAAGAATAATTGTAAAAAAAAACAAAAATCTACTATTGACGTTGCAAGTTATGACCAAATATTACGAATACCAAATACGGTATATGTGGTAATAATTTTTTTCCAAGGTTGCTGTAATAATTTTCTTCTTTTTCTTTTTTCTCCTTCCTTTTCTTGTGAGATTATGAGTGACCAAATGTTGACTTGGTCCATCTCACTGAATTACATATTAAATAATAATGCAATAAAGATTTTTATGAACAGCTTTTTCCTTTAAATGACGGTTTGACATGGGAGTTCACGTTTACAATTAATAAAAAAATAATCATACTAAACTGGTTTCCTTGGTAGCATTTCAATATAACAGTGGTACCTAGACATACTAAAGGCTCAACTTAACGAAAAACTCCAAGATACGAAAGCAATAACGAAAAATTTTTAACGGTCTCTACATACCGAAAATTTGCTCCAGTTACGAAAGGTTGGTTGCTGTAAAGTCCCGAGATTCGCCCAGGAACCCACCTGAAGACCAATTTTAAAACTAGCGCCCCGCCAACTGAGTAAACTCGCCACCATGCCCTCCCGTTCTCCACCATTTTTTGGTTCCTGATGCTAGTCACCCCATAAGATCCTGCTCTCCCTATGGTCAGCATTCTACCCTTTTGGCTCCATACGCTACTTATTCTATTGGTAAAAAGGATGCGTGGTAAATTGAAAAAACTTATTCATGGCAATACATTTAATAAAAAAAAACCCATTAGGTAAAGGATAAAGAATAAAGAATAAAGATATGAAATGGAATTGGTTTTATACTGTTTGGATAGTTTCAGTTAGTTGAAGAGAGATAAATGAAAATTTAATTTATGGCTTACTGGTGTACTACTAAGTGAAAAGTGATTGCCTTCGCGCTGGTTCAGGGTACTCGTTAAGTGGCGGGTGGATGTAAACAGAAGTTTGGAAAACTTTTTTGGTTGTTTTTTTTTTTTTATTATAGTTATTGGTTGGTTACTTAATGAATTATTTTGAAACATGAGTACCATGCAATAGCAGTTAATAAAAAAAACAAAAATGTGAATTAGATTATCATAAAATTAAAATAAATCAGACTGCTATCATCGAAGCCAACAAATACGTATTTTGTTCTAGAATCTTTCTTCTATTTTAACTAATTACGTTTCACATATATGTTTCACATTGTAGCTGTCAGGAACTTCGGTATCTCCTCTAATTCTCATTAGGTAACGATAGAATAAAGAATAGAAATGAATGGGTTATTATACTGTTTTGGTATGTTTCATTTAGTTTGAAAGAGAGATAACTAATGAAAATTTATGGCTTGCTGTGTCCCTAGGAAAAGTGATTACTTGCGGACCGTTTCTGCTACTCGTAACGAGCTCAATGTAAACAAACGATTGGAATGGTTTTTTTGTTTTTGTTTGTTTGTGGTATTATAGATAATTCATAATTATTTTTTTTTTTTTTTTTTTTTTGAAATGAGTTACATACTGATTATTTATACATTTTATTGGCATAGTTCTAAGCTTTTAGCTTCTTTATAGGTTTTAGATTGTGAAATCATAGACTAAGGCTACAGTAGCAACTGCTAACATAGGCTACTATGGAGATTCAGGGCCTCTGAAGTAACACGGTTTTTTTTCGCAATAACTTTTTTATCTATGCATTTCATCAAATATACGCTTTATTCCAGAATACATATTATGATCAACACATAAACTTTTGGTGTTCTATTCTGCACTACGTAGGTTGAATAAATTTGGTACTTTAAATATGTAAAAGTGAACCTTTTTTGAAGAACGGGTGCCAACCTTATCTCAGAGAAAAAAGTATTTCGAACGCACTCGTTACGTAACTTAATTGACATCGATTTCTTTCCCCCTTTTCTTCCTCGATGGATGACTGGCTTATACGTTCAACTAAGGCTAAAACCTCTGGCAACAATGACATATAAACATTTAAATACAAGCAAAGCAGTACAGCCTTTATGGAACCTCTGGAACCTCCCCCACTGAATTAATTGTCATAATGAACAAACAACCAAACAAATATGTTAATAAATACCAAAAACACTTTCGATTTATTTAGTCTAACCTCCCAAATAAGTTTTCCAAAGAAAATTAACAGTCTAGTTTATAGGTCACAATTCCAAGATTGACAAGATTGTAGGGAATAGTTGGTAACTTACCAAAAACATAGTTAGACAAAGCTTTATTTGATAACTGCGTTCTTCCAATGTCAAGCCATTAATTATTTTTATTGGCTTATCTACCATATTTACTGGAAAAAAAATAGCCTGGTAACCGTATACGTATTGGCTTTAAACCTTACACCAATAATTATCGTCAGAAAATGGGTGACTTCCATGAGACTCCACCCACTTTCGCCTCGTTATAATTCAGGATAAACATACTCAAGGCTACCATGGGCTTGTTGTTTGGATTAGAAAATTTTAACTTCTGGCTATAAAAGAAAAATGATATTGTTAGTATACAATAAACAGTTTTTTGTTACATACTTTACCTGGCAGATATATACTTATCTTTAGGTCTCTGACGTCCACTGACAGAAAAGTCAAAACTCTCCAGGCCACACGCTACAGGTAGGTCTGGTGGATCTACCTTAACCCTCCGCTGGGTGAGGCTGGGTGTAAAAGAACCGTCCCCCTTTCTTGTCAGGGTTATTTTCCTTCCACCTGTCCTCCTGAGGGAGGGAGGCTGGGCGGGCCATCATCGTTATATATCTTGCCATGTAAGTATGTACAAAACACATTTATTGTATACTAACCCAATATCATTTTTGTGTACATGAACTTCCTGCCAAGATACTATACTTAGCTGATTGACCACCCTTGGTTGGAGGGAAAGGGGGGGGAAAAGAGACACAACTTACTTATAAAGTTGGGGAACAACACATTTTGTTTAAAGGAATACAAGTAATAAATAAACCCTCTGGTTTCTTACCTGATTTAGGAGGCAGAAGACTTTGATAGTTACTGTCTATTATCCTTGCGTTGGTCCTAAAGAATCCTCAGCGCGGGCGTGACCTATGGCTGCTTAAGGAACTCGTTTGGGTCTACCCAATGGGAACTTGAGTCCCACTTACTTGGCAGAATCCAAGCAAGGATCTGGTCAATGGGTGATCAACCCGCTTACATGCCAGAGCCCTTATCGACTAACCAAATTGCAACGGAGCCTCAAGCACAACCGATCCACCTAACCTAAATAAAACTAACATTGAGTATAACGAAAGAAGGATCTGCCTCCTTGCAACCTCCTTCCGTACAAAGCCAAAAAACCTCAAACTTTAAAACAACTAACAGGGAAAAACAAGGGATTAAAAGGAAGGGTGTGTTTCAAGCTTCCCTGGCCCCAGCACTGAATCCCCGCCGATACCGTAACGGGCCTAGCCCAAAACCCTTATCATTTCACGTTAATCGATACGTCCCTTATGGTAGTGATTGAGAGAAGACTGATTCACTACCTCCAAGAAAAGTGGCCTTCATAAGGTTTTTGGTAAGATGACAAATTCTTTTCTTGAAAAGCCAAAGACGTCGCGAAACTGGGGCCCCCCCCGTTTACTTTCGTGCGCCTTGACTTTTCAGAAGGTTAAACTGTTGCTGATTGCAATAAGTGTGTGGCTTCTCTAATAACATATTCCTGATAAAGAATTGGGAGAGTGGCAATTTTAGATAACGGGCCTACTGGGGTCCCTTGCAGAGTCACCTGAAGATTGCTCTCATTCGCAGCAAGTCTTTTTCACTTCCTCTGAAGATAATTTTATTAAAAATCAAGGCTTCTCACCGGGCAAAGAGATCTCCTCCTCTTGCTGGTCCCCAACTAAGGGAGGATAAGGCTTTTGATTTTGAAGCTCCTGGGTGCCACGGTCTAAGAAGGGTTTTTCCATTGCTTGGCCTAGGAAAGCCGGGAAGAAAAGAGCAAACCGCGGAGCCTCCTTGGAAACCGTCTACCTCCCACTTCTACGAAGCCTGCAGCTCCGCTGACCCTGCTTTCGCTGACGCTCAACGCACAGAGAAAAAGAGTCTTCATCGAAAGGTGGCTCGCTGAACGAAGCAGGCATGGGGAGGTTCGAAGCCGAACACTTGAGGACCTCGGAGGAAGAGGCAGCGACGACATCAAGATTCCTCCAGCTAGGCACTAATGATGGAGGTTCTTTTAATAAAAACCGCGTTTATCAAACGCTCTGATTAAATCATGGATGGTCCTTGTCCTCAGTGATATGTTTCAATCCTCTATGACGAAAAACTGAGGAAAGCATGCTCCTTGTATCCCTTGATGGGGTGAGACAACCAACCCTCATTTTTTCCCTCAGGAATGATAAGGGAAATCTGCAACTCTGAGTCACAGAGGTACTTGGAGGAGGAAAGCTTTTATGAGTCCCTGCCACCAGCGTTTTTAAAAACATCCCACTTTCGACTGGTAGACTCTAGATGTGGAAAGGTCTACGTGCCCAAAAAAATTTTTTGGGGGCAATAGCCCTTGCAGACTTTGCCGAAAAGCCCTTAGCTCTGGACGGAGACTCCTTGATAGTCTGAATCCAAGTCAGGACTGAGAGCGGGAGGTTTTTGTGAAACCTGTTCGAATTTGGGGGGCCTGTTTTTGAGCAAGATCGACTTTACTTACAGGTAGGGATCTTGGGAACATCCCCAATAGCCTTTCCAGTACCTCTCCGGTGGAACCAGCTACGTGGGTCGGGCCAGAACGGAGCTATCAACGTCATCCTTGTTTCCCCACCCTGACGCTGCGAATTTTTCCTTAACGTTTCCCCATAAATCCTTGAAAGGCGGGAACCGCGGTAAAAGATCCATATTCCTCCAATCCATCAGGAATGCATCTATTCTATTGCCACTGCTCTTGGGTCTGGCAATAGGGGAGCAGTATAGATCTTATCCCCGCGCAATTTCCTTGGTATGGGGAGTCGGCAAATAGATCGCGATGGGTGGGCCGTGCCCCACGTCCCTTCCACAGCTCCTGGTGCATACGTCCGCGTGCATAGTCCACTCTGAGGGAAAGGACTTTGATTTTTCCTTCTTGCTTTAGCACAAAAAAAAAAAAAAAAAAAAAAAAGAATCCTCTCTGACATTTCTTCCTCCCTGTACGAACCTGGTGAGCAAGCCTTTATGTTCCTTTCCTCTGACCACAAGAGGAGCGATCTCGCTGTCTCGTACAGGGAGAAAGAGTGAGTCCCCTGTTCCGAACGTAAGCCAGGGCTGTAGTGTTGTCGGAGTTGATCTGAACATATTTCTTTTACAAGGGGTTCGAAGGTCTTGAGAGCTAACCAAATCGCTGTTAGCTCCTTCTTGTTGATGTGCCAGGGACACCTGATCCCCCATCCAGGTGCCCTGACACTTCTCTCGACCGAGAGTAGCTCCCAACCTTTGTCCGAAGCGTCTGCATACAAACACTAGGTTGGGGTTCCGAACCTTGCAAGGAAAGGCCTTCCTTGAACAATAGAGGGTCTAGCCACCAAACGTAGATCCTCCTTTATCTCTTGCGAAATCTTGAACGCAAAGTCCAGGCCTTGAGATTTCCGATCCCAGTTCCTCGTCAGGAAGAACTGTAGGGGTCTGAGGTGCAACCTTCCTAGAGAAACGAATTGCTCCAGCGAGGAGAGTGTCCCCAACAGACTCATCCACTCCCTCGCTGTGCATACATCTTTCTCTAGAAAGATTGCTACCTTCCCCAAAACCTCGGGTTATCCTCTCTGGGGACGGATACGCCCGAAAAACCTGAGAAGCCATCAGAATCCCCAGATAGATACGCTCTTGACTGGGGATTAGCTGTGACTTCTCGAAATTCACTAGCAAACCCAGAGAAGCTGCTAGATCCAACGTCACTCGTAAGTCCTCCAGAATTTCTCCTTGGATTTGGCCCTGATAAGCCAATCGTCCAAGTAGAGGGAAATCCTCACTCCCTCGAGATGAAGCCACTGGGCAACGTTCTTCATCAGTCCTGTGAATACTTGGGGGGCCGTGGAAAGGCCGAAGCATAGGGCCCTGAAACTGAAAAACGTTCCCTCCCCACAATGAATCGAGATATTTTGCGAGAAGAAGGATGGATCGGCACATGGAAGTAAAGCGTCCTGAAGGTCCAGCGACACCATCCAGTCCCCGGGACGAAGAGCTGCTAAGACTGATGACGTCGTCTCCATAGCGAACTTCCTCTTCTTCACAAAGACATTCAGGGCGCTTACGTCCAGAAACGGTCTCCATCCTCCTGAGTTTCTTGGGAACTAGGAACAGACGGTTGTAGAACCCCGCTGAAAGAGGTCCTGAACCATCTATTGCCTCTTTCTCTAACATCAGCTCTACCGCTAGAGCGAGGCTTGATTCATTAGTGGGTCTTTGTATTTGGTCCACCAGTGCCCCTTGGAGTGGTGGTCAAGGGTGGTCTCGAAATAAAGGGAATGAGGTATCCCCTCTTGATGATCGCGAGGGAGCCAGTTGTCCGCCCCCTTTCGTGCCAGACATCTGCAAAGTTCAGAAGTCTGGCACCCACAGTTGTCTGGAGGACACCCGAACTATTTCTTGGCCCTAATAGACCGGGAGAAGGTCCTTCCTCTTCTAGGTGGTCTCGAACCTCTGGAGGAAGAAGAGCGAGACGAAGGTCCTCCTCGAAAGGGTTCTTGCCTACTTTGAGCCTCTTTCTTCGTCTTCTGCTGAAACGAAGGTTTTCGGAATTCTAGCCGAGCGAGCTAGCATATCCTGCGTCGCTTTTGCTGATAACGAGCTGGAGATATATCGTAATAGTCTTCTTGGGGAAGAGTTGCGGGGGAAAGCTGTGAATACAGCAAGGAAGCTCTCTGGCTGAGAAAACCGCCCTTGGTAAGAAAAGAGCAGAAAACGGCCCTCTTCTTTACCACTCTGCCACCAAAAAGTGAAGCAATTTCCCCGGAACCGTCTCTCACTGCCTTGTCCATGCAAGACAGAACTGCGTGGAGGTCTTCAGGCGAAAGAGTGTCTTGCTCTTGAGTCCTCTTAGCCAACACTCCAGGGTCCAGTCAAGAAAGTTAAAAACTTCTAAGACTCGGAACATTCCCTTCATAAGGTGATCCAACTCGCTCATACCCCACGTCGTCTTCGCAGAATTCAGCGCCGAGCGACGTGCGGAATCGACCAACGAAGAGAAGTCCGAGTCTGCAGAAGAGGAGAGTTAGACCCAAGGGCTCTCCTGACTCGTACCAGAACCCCATCTTACCCGTCAGCTTGGACGGGGGAAAAGAAAAACTGTCTTGCCCTTCTCTTCTTTTGAAAGCAACCAGTCGTCAAAGTTCTTCATAGCCTTCTTCATAGACACTGTAGGCTTCATCTTAACGACTGAAGACTTCTTAGCCGTATTGGTCGTTGAAAAATAAGGACGGAGGAGACGGAGGAGCACGGCCGAAAGAGACTCCCAAAACAATCTTGCAAGAGGAGGTCTGTAAGTCTCTTATACGAAGAAACCGAAGCATCTTTGGGCAAATCTTCCTCCGAACTGCAACAAATTCTTCCGAAGAATGACGTCTAGAAGCTCTACTGCCCGGAGGAGAGCTAATTCCTTGAGAGCGCCTGTTCGGAGAGCGTACTAGGCGAGCGCCTACTGGAAGAAAAACACCGTGAGAGCGCTACAACGGGAGCGCCTACCAGAGAGCGCCCTACCAGGAGAGCGCCTACTTGAGAGCGCCTCCCAGGAGAGAGCTACTAGGAGAGCGCCTAGTTGGAGAGCGCCTACTAGGAGAGCGCCTACTTTGAGAGCGCCTACCAGGAGAGAGCCTACTTGGTGACGCCTGCTAGGAGAAGCGCCTACTTGGGGAGCGCCTACTAGGAGAGCGCCTACAGTGGAGTCCCGTCTGTTCGGAAACAGATTCTTAACTCCACAGAAGAGCGTCTGGATAAGGGAGAGCGACCTATCACTGGGGCTCTGCGCCTGCTAGACTCTTGGCGCCTGCCATCTATCAATCGCCTGCAGGCTCTTGGACGCCTGCCACTCGGGGAGAGAAAACATCCCAGATGAATCCTGTCAGAAGCGCGGCGCTTACAAGGCTCTGAGCGCCTATCCAATCGGGAGTGATCTAACGGAGGAGAAAAAACTTCCGTTGCCGCCTACCAGGCTCTTGGCGCCTACTAGGCTCTTGATGCCTACTAGGCTCCGAGCGTCCGTCAAAAGGAGAGTGGCCACCAGGCGAAGAACTCTTCCTTCGCTCCTGACGAAAACGAGGCTCTTGACGCCTAACTGAAGAGGAGCGGAAATCCTGAGGAGAGAGCCTGTCTGGCTCCTTACGCCTTACATGGCTCACAACTCTTGCGGGAAGAGAGGAGAGCCTACTCGGAGAAGATCCGAGCTCCAGCCTGCACTTCTGACCTCCTACTAACAGGCTCAAAAGCTCTTCTAGCCAAAGGAGATTTAGCCGAAGGAACGTTCTTAGAACTTCTTCACCGGAAGTGAGGCGTCCTTCCGACGATGAGAAAGTCCGGCAATAGACTCCGCTAAAGACGCAATCTGCGCCTACGCAGACCCGCCAGGATACTGCGCAGGAGATCTCTTAAACTCCTCTACAGGGGATGAAGTCCGAGAGCGAACAGGAGAAGCGTAACGGACGAAATCTTGTTCTCTTGCGTTCCACTTCTGGTTCTTCCGCGAAGAGGTCGGCTGGAAGGAAGGGCGCAAGGATCCTTCCAGGGCCTCTTGAGAGGGCGAGACGACTCCGATGCGCTCCATCTACGCTGAGGAGAAGGCGACGAAGATGACGAGAAGCACTGGCGCAACAACTCCTTCTTGTTCGATCCAAGGCAGCCTGGGAACGAGCAACAGGAACTGCCGAGGGACGCCTGACCGGTGGGGGCTCCCTAACCTTCCTGCGGCTTTCGACTTTCCTCCTCCACTGGGTCTGGAGTCTGGAAGAGGTCTAGGCCTGGAAGCGTTAGTGAGCCGGTCAGACGCACCCTCCACTGCACTAGGGGCACTGCACTGATCACTTGCACTATATCATCACTCTTACTTGTCGAGCGAGCGAGGCTCTCCTTACTCCTGATCGAGGCTCTCCCAGAAGCAACTTCCGAAAACGAAATCTTCGGGCTTCAAAGCTGGGCGCAGGGTCTGAAACTGGAGAAGGAACTACTTCTACTACAGGATTCTCAGCGTCAACTTCACTCACCCTCGATCTACTAGAACTCTTTGAAGAAGCCTTGCGCACCCTATCCTTCTCTAACTTTCTCACATAAGAAGAGAGAGCCTTCCAACCATCCTCATCCAAATTCTCACACTCTTTGCAAGGGTTAATAAAAGAGCATTCATTCCCTCTACACGACTCACATACCGAGTGAGGATCTAATGCAGCTTTAGGAAGCCTAACTTTACATTCCTTCTCTGAACAAACCCTAAATAAACTAGGTTTCTTAACTTCAGAATCATCCATGATTATAGATATGTAAGAGAAATCCAAAAGAAAAAATCCAAAACAGTCCAAAAAGCGTATGCCAAGCCAACAACAAAGTGTACTTCACCTCAAAATCCAAACGTCGGCAACGAGAACGAATTTTAACTATCGTAAGGACTGAACAACAGTGTTGTCCAGCCGGCGACAGAAAATAATCTGACAAGAAAGGGGGACTGGTTCTTACACCTGCCTCCCAGCGGCGGTAAGGTAGGATCACCTGACCTACCTGTAGCGTGTGCCGCGAGTTTTGAATTTTCTGTCGTGACGTCAGAGACCTAAGCTAAGTATATATCTGGCAGGGAAGTTCATGTACAAAAACTAATTTCTTGAGTAGTTGTAAGAAGTGCTAAATGATCTTCAAGGATCCCAGCAGTTGGTCTAAACGTTTAATTCATGTATATTACTGCTATACTGTTGCGGCACTACTGCTACAGTAGTATTACTACGCTAGCACTGATACCCCACCCACATCTATGTATCGTTCCGCCATTCATAAAGTCTTTGGGTTTCAGAGCCGATGGCATTTCTGTCCGGTGGATGGGCGGGGCAACATTTAGTCAAAAGGTGTTTGTTTACCTTGCTTACGTAATGAATGTTTTTCGACTCTTGGCTCGTAATCATTGGCCATGGCGTCGGCTAGATCATTTTTACTCTATAAAAATCAAAACTATCGGGTTTAGGTTATTGATAATGCTGACAAAATTTGTGTGTGGTTGTAAAATATACATATGTCAACTTTCAGCTACATCCGATGCTTTGACAAGGAGCAAAGTCCAAAAAACCGTGTTACAGAGACCCTGAATCTCATAGTAGGCTTATTGCTAAGGGACATATGCTAAAGTCCTAATATATGCAGTAAAAATAAAAAGGGGTTGTTTGATTATTACATGCAGTTGAATATTACTCAAGTATGTACAGTATTTTGCCTTTTTGGAGTCATATTTCTTCCGTCAGATCGGCGTCGTAGCCCTAGAACATGTGTTGTAGGCCTGGAAATATAATTTACTGGGTTGTTTTTGTAGAGCTTGGAACGGATTAGGCATTTTGCATGTAAAATGTGGTTCAAAATACGAAAAACTCATGATACGAAGGCCGCCTCGGAATGGATTAATTTCGTATCTCGAGGTACCACTACTATTAACTTGCCAAGCGTATGAAGACAGAAATTAATAAGAAGTATTTATGAAAGATAATAAGAATAATGGTATGTTAAGTATTTGCTATATGACACTTAAAAACAATTATAATACAAGTAGTACTGGTTTGGTAGACAAAAAAGCTTTTCACTGTCAGGTGGAACATTAGAGAGCAAAAGAAATACAAGCTCTGAAGAAGAAACATAAACTAAAGCTACAGCTGCAACAGAAATCAGTATGTTAATAACTTTTTTACCCATAGGAGTTGGCAGAAATGGTAATCCAGTTTTTTCAATAAATTCATTCACTTCCTTTTCTGCACGGCCATACGCAGCACCCTTCCCTACTATCACTAGTGGTCGCTGTGCATTAGACAACAGTGTGACTGCCTCTGTTATTGCTTCTGAGGGTGCAAGCGTAACTGGAGGAGGAGGGCACCTGAAAAAATTTAAATGTTTAAAATGACATGGAAATTGTCAAGAAAATACAAATTCTAAAACTTATTATCTTGTTTACCAATATGCTAAATTTAAGTAGTATATCTTTCTTCCCTAATGAAGGCACTGGTAACCAGCTGTAGGCTTACACACTGAGAAGTCTCTGGAATTATTACAAAACGTTAAACAGTTCATCTAAAATTAAATTACATTCTTGTAAATTTAATATTGAAATATTACCGTCTATTGAGTGAATGGTTGTCAAAAATTATGTTATCAGGCCTAATAAAGAGAGGGCAGCCTTAATAATGACTGGAATAAGCAAATAATCACAAAATTATTTTACTTTTCCCATTCAAAACAAAGCTCTTCAGAAATACAAGAGGCTGCCATAACTGCTGGTTTTCTATGAAGCAAGTATAACTTTTCATAGGAAACGGACAAGACTTATACTTAATGAGTAATTATTATGCTCTATACTACTTGACACCCATAAGCTCTCGAATGAGTTAATTGGTAAATTATGATGATAAATGAATACTTTAAACTCCCTTCTTCCGTAAGAAAATTTAAACAAAAAATTCTAACTAAACAAAGACAAACAACACTAGTTACATGGTCTGGTTAAACTACTTTTTATAACTATCCAAAATACAGAAAATAAACAGAAAAAGGAAGTCACTGACCACTGCGTTACGATATCTAGTTTCCAAGAGTACCTGTTCGTTCCTTTATAAAAAAAGTGGGGAAATGTTGAAAAAATGTAATAGCCTACACATGAACATGCTTACTTTGGTGGGTCTTGTACTAAACTCTTATCAATTTTGCCAGATAAGATATTTCCAGGAAAATCTAAGTAGGCAGCTCCTGGTCTTCCGTATGTTGCACATTTAACAGCCTTTGCAACGTGGTAGGGAATGGTGGCTATTGTGGGTGGCCGAGCAGTGTATTTGCAGTAAAGACGACAAGATTCAACCTGAAGAAAAAGATGTCATCATTAAGTGTTCATACACACAAACTTCCCTTGTGTTAAAAAAAATAATGTGTAGTACTTCCTTAGGTAATCAAACAATTCTCCTAAGCAGGTAATCAAACAATTCTCCTAAGCAATCTTAATGCAATGGAACAATAAGATGAAGGCAAATACTCTTCAACGCGACAAACTCTTACAGATTTTACGAGCATAGATCAATGAATCCTCTTCACTTCCTAAGGTAATCAAACAATTCTACTACGCAATCTTAATATAATGGAACAATAAGAAGAGGGTAAATACTCTTCAACGTGACAAATTCCTACAGATTTTATGAGCATAGATCAATGAATCCTCTTCACTATATTTAAAAATTTACTTTACAGTAAAAACTGGATAAAATGACAATTTGTCCAAAATTGCATTTTTCCTAACTATACAAACCTGAGGTCCTTTTACAATAGGAAGGTACTAGCGGCAGCTGGATAGGTCGTAAGCTTTCGAACAAGGGGTTCGGTAGTTAACTGCTTGTCCGACAGGCGCGCGCGCGCGACTGGGAGGTAAACAAATCACTTTTGCTTTTGGCCCAAGCAAAAACTGCAGAGTGAGGGGTGGCATGAGGTGGGGCTATGTGTAAAAGGACCTCAGGTTTGTATAGTTAGGAAAAATGCAATTTTGGACAAATTGTCATTTGTTCCGACACGGCATACAAACCTTCGGTCCTTTTACAATAGGAAGACTCACTTTTTGGTGTGGAAATCTGAGTCTTTTGTGAACAGACTGGTGTTTTCGCCAACCTTGGAAGCCTCCCTGGTCGTAAGAGCGAGGGAGGGAATCCAAGCCTCTGTCCGATTGATCGGGGTGTGCACCGCAGGATCAATGTCAGGACCTCTGGACCGTTAGTACTAAGAGAGAGGCAAGCGTATCTCTTCGTACCAGCAATGGTAAGAACTTGTTCCTGTACAGGAGCAAAAGAATAAAGTCATGGTTTTGACTCTTGTAGGCATCCACTTCCCCCCCTTCCCCCTTGTAGAAGGAAGTTGGTGGATATTCTGCTCCTATCCCTAGTGAAAGGATAGGATGGGGCTCTGTCATATAGCTCCACGGCGGCATCTCGTCCTTGATCCAGCAGGGTGATGACCGTATCCCTCTACCCACAGGTAGAGGGGTATAAAAAAGATAGAAAGTGAGAAGCCAGTCACTTTCTCATTTACTATCTATTCATACAGTCACCACCAGGACTCGATGCTGTTCAGCCTGCTAGGGTCTGGGTTAGCTAGACGACGTGTTGAGCAGCCACCACGGGTCCTAAGGAAACCGATCCAAGGACCTGTGGGCAATATCCAAAAGGTATAATAAGGAAGGTGCCGGTGGTCCTGGTTGTACCAGACCCCTGCCTTCCATACCTGCGCCCCACGGAGAAAGTTTCTTACGAAACGTCCAAACGAGGGGGCCAATACTTCTGACTTCGTGAGCTCTCGGACGGGACGTACGGATGTCGTCACTACCATCAGCCTCATACGCCCCCTCCTGATGAACCTCACGCAGCCAGGACGAAAGAGTGTTCTTTGATACTTCTTTCTTGGTGACCCCGGTGCTAACGAAGAGGCGTCGACACTCAGGCCCGAGGTGTCGAGTTCTCTTCAGATAGCGCCGTAGCGTCCTCCCAGGACAAAGCAGCATCTCATCCGCATCATTATCGGCACCCCTGGAATGTAGCGTGCCGACAGCTCTATTGAGTGTGCCTCGGCCCACTCGTGCACCTGCCGAGTCAACTGGTCACAACGGGGAGAGACACTAGGCCCCCCCTGTTTGTTGACGTAAGCCACCACCGTGGTGTTGTCGCACATCAACACCAAACTGAGTGATCCCATCAAGCGGTCCTGGAACTCTTGGAGAGCGAGGAACGCTGCCTTGAGTTTCAGTAACATTGATTTGTGAAGGTGCTTGTCGTTCTCGTACCACACTCCTGAAGTCAGCAACTCCTCCAGGTGTGCGCCCCATCCCTCGGTCGATGCGTCTGAGAGCAGCTGCATTTCCCGGGGGGAGAGTGCGCAGAGGCAACTCCTCTTTTAAGAGGTTCCTGTCATCCAGCCACCAGGCTAGGTCCTGCCTCACCTCCTGTCAGTGACAATGGAAAGCTTGGGGGATCCGTCGCCTGTGACCAAAAACCTCTCCTTTAGTCTCCCTGAAGAGACCGCAGGTGAAGACGCCCGTTAGGGACTGCCTTCCCGAGTGACGACAGGTGTCCGATCACGACTTGCCATCGCTGAGCTACCCGTTCCTGCCGAGACAGGAACTGGTTGGCTGCCTCCCTGAATTTGCTAATCCGCGAGTCTGCGGGGAACGACTCGCCCTGCTACCGTTGTCGATCAGCATACCCAGGTACTTCATCCTCTGCTTGGGCTCGAGATCGGACTTTTCGAAGTTCAAACAACGATCCCCAGATCGCGACAGAACTCGAGCAGTCGATCCCTGTCCTGTAGCAACTGCGAGCGGGAGCTCGCCAGGACTAACCAATCGTCGAGATACCCCATCAGACGTATCCCGTGCGAATGGGCCCAAGCAGACACCAGAGTGAACACTCGCGTGAACACCTGTGGGGCGGTTGCGAGACCGAAGCAAAGTGGCAACTGAACTGGTACACCGTCCCGTCGAGGATGAAGCGGAGGTACTTTCTGGAGGACTGATGAATGGGTATTTGGAAATACGCATCCTTCAAGTCCACTGAAAGTATGAAATCGTTCTCCCTGATAGAGTCGAGCACTGACGTGCCGTCTCCATCGTGAACCGGGTCTGGCGAACAACCGGTTCAGGGGAGAGAGATCTATTACCGGGCGCCAGCCTCCCGTAGACTTTTCCACCAGGAAGAGTCGACTGTAAAAGCCCGGTGATTGATCCGTGACGATTTCTACAGCTCTCTTGCTCAGCATGGTCTTGATCTCCTGTCTCAATGCTACGTCCTTCGATGCCCCTGGAACGTACGCCTGCTGTTGGACCGGGTTGGAGGTGAGGGGTGACCGAGATTCGAAGGGTAATAGATCTCCCTCCCGAAGGACATCTACAATCAGGTCTCGGACGCCGTTAGCGCTGCCAAGTTGCCCAATGGCTGGCCAGGCACCCCCCCACTTCCGGCAGCAGGTGAGGGGGAACGCCGTCCCTAGCGTTTCCCCCCTTTCTTCGACTTCCTCCCAGAGCCTCCACGGGAGGAGGAGGGCTGGGAGGAGGGCTGGTTACGGCTCCCCTTGCTAGAAGTCGAAGTCATTCCCCGGGGCTTCGACGCAGCTACCGTCTTAGCCACCGAGGAAGCGCTAGCCGAGCCGTTAGACTTGGCCGCAGTCCAAGGCTGCCCATAGGCCTTCGAGACTGCCTGGTGAACCAGACGGTCACTGTCGTCAGTGCGCCGTCTGTCCACCGCAGCGTCCACCATCTCTCCTGGGAAGAGAGAACCGTGGCAAACTCCCGTAAAGGTCCGTTGCGAAGTCCCAACGCCGCTTCACGCCCTCCGGCCGCCCTGGAAACCCGAGTAAGGACATGCGTCCCTTCGTGCGGAGCAACCAGGTTGGCCCACAGGTTCACCGTCTGGTGGGCAAGGAAGGAGATGGCTCCTCCCCCAGACTGGCAAAAGTCTCCTGAAGGCCGAGTCATCTTCGGGAGAAATTCCCCGGAGTTGGCTGCGACCTTAGATACTGTGAGGGACCACAGATCTAGCCAGGAGACGGCCTGGAAAGCTGCCATGGCGGTAGATTCCAGGCCGAATGTCTCTTGCTGCGAGAACCACAGGTTCTCGGACAGGAGCTGCTGCAGACACACCCGAAGTCAGCCTGGCTAACTCCGGGTTCACCTGTTTGGGCGGCATCGGGTCTTCAGATGGCACGTAAAAAATGCCGCTGTCGCAGCAGAGGAGGTGGAAGCAGCTTGCTCGACCTGCCAGACTTGAGCGAGCCGTCTTGTCCGGAGACAAGCGATTCAACCTGGTCCAGCACTGAGTCCGGCAGCTCAGAACGCGGCAAACCCACCGTCGGTCTGGGTTCCCTCTTCGGGCCCCCCCCAGAACGACTCGAGCCAGGACGTGGGCTCGGATGGTGGGAGCAGCGATCCTTCCGTGAGGTCGTTGTGCTGACGAATCAGCGCATAACCTCGCAAAGGTCCTCTGGATCTCAGGAGTGACTGCTTCCTGCGGAGTCGGACCGTCCAGTCCCTCAACAGGGGCAACTCCCGAGACCTCCTCCCTCAAGGAGAGGAACAGCGACAGACCCCTCTCGGTCTGCTCCAACCACCTGTGCGTACGACCTCTGGCTGGTCCGAGAACCGTGCCTGCACGTACGACGCCGTGGTGGGATCCTGAGGGGCGCACCCCTCACGATCATCCTCAATACCTCGCCCCTCCCGGTGAATCCGCCGAGGAGGTTGAAGGTATGGAAGAGGGCAGACCTGACGCTCACTCCTCGCTCGCTGGCAGAACCAGCGGGCTTGGAAGACTGCAGGCGATCGCCAACCTCCCGCGGTGGCGATCGAGCTGCAGACCTAGTCGAGCCGTCTCGCTGTGGAGAACGGCTGGACCGAGAACAGCGGCTCCGGTCTCGTGTGTCAGAGGAGCTGGTGCTGGTCGCCGTACCCGATCGCTCTCTGGTGAGGAGTGACGGTCAGGCGACCGGCGAGCTCCACTGTCACGGTGAGATCGGTGGCGTATCCTCACGGTGCGTCAGTTCGCTGGTACCAGCCGTGGCTGGGTGCCGGCGAACGGGGGGACCTCTTCCCCGCCTCAGCCCGTGGCCGGTCATGGACCGTCACGTCCGCCCGGGTAGCCAGCTGCTCGCCGCGAGTTAGCGAGAGCTGGTCTGGTGAGAGTCGCGGATGAGCGGCTGTCACCAGTCTTAACGCTCCTGCCAGTGAACCTGACGCTGAGCGAACTCAGAGGTCTGGTTCCTGGCTGCACGGTCGCTTGGGCGTTAAGCGGACCGATAGCACTCGGTACCTCTCGCGAACGAGAGGCCGAGGCCGAGACGGACCCTGCTGCTGTGGCCGAACCATGACAGCAGGTGAGGAAGTGCCGGTGTTAGCCGGCACTCCTCTGGTCCCCGTAGTCTTCTTCCTTGCGGAAGAAGAGACGGGTCCTGCCCCCCGAAGGAGCTGGGTGACCAGCGGAAGAACCCACCCCCCGTCTCACCAGAGCGAGACGGGCCCTTAGAAGTTCCCGAAGGAGACTTCTTAGGGGGGTGGAGGCGCTTCTTCTTCTTCTTCGGCAGGGGAGCCTTAGAAGACGAAGGGGAAGAGGCGGCAGACGACGACGAAGACGAAGAAGACGATGAAGACGACGACGACACCTTCCTCCTCTTCTTCTTCTTCTTCGTCAACCTTCTCAGGACCGCGACTCAGATCTGTCATCCAGAGCGGAGCCGGGGCTGCTGTTGCCGAAGCAACAGGGCCCGGACGCACCTGTCCCGAACAGATTCAGCATCGGGAGCAGCGGCGCCAGAAGGAACAGGAACAACATCAGCAGGTGCAGGCATCACAGGAACGGCAGAAGACCGCAGGAGCAGGTACAGGAACGGCAGCAGTGGTCCACGTCACGTCCGTGGACAGCAGCTGGGCAGGTACGGCAGGTACGGCAGACTGTGTAGGCGGTCTAGATGGCGACCAGCGGCACAGACATCCTAGGTACCGGTGGGAGGTCCAGGGGCGAGCTCTTCGGGCACACGAAGTCCGAGGTCGCGGCAGCACGGGCAAACACAGGCGGCGGCATCACACTCCCCCGAGTTACGGCGACTGGCCCCTGCACCGATGTAGTGGGTGTCACAGAGACCGCGTGCTGGGTGTACACCAGGTGTGAGGAGGTGAAGCGTAGCCGGGTGTTGTAATGGTCGTGGTGGTGGTCGTGACCGTTGCATGGGTGACCGCCACGGAGCCAGCGAGATGGTAGAGCAGCCCCTCGACACTCGGCACGCCCTGCAGCCCCAACGATGCCCACACCTGTCCGAGGTCATCCTTCGCGGCAACCGCACCTGAGGAGGCAAAAGTCGGGTGATTAGGGGGGGGATCCTCTACCCGCATCGCGCGAAGACGAACGGATAGAGGACCCAGAGAGTACAACTCGACGTCAGGGTATCTAGCGCCCTCCTCCACACTCGACAAGTCAGGAGAGGAGAAGGACCTAGAAACCACCCCCCGAAGGGGAAGGCGCGAGACTGGGAAGTTGAGCGGGAGGGGCGGCAGGAAAGAAGACGAAGTGTCCGTCACCAAAGGAGTCGCGGGAGAGCTTTCCGACGACTCCTTTGCAGGCCTTCGCTTCCTCCTGCCCTCATACAAAATCCACTGCGCCTCCGACCAATTAATAAACACATTAGAAGGCTCGGCTCGGGAGCATTCGCGCCCCGACACCGAGCACACAAATATGAGGGTCTATCTCCGGGAAAGAGCGGAACTTCCCGCATTTACGCCCTTCGGTACCCGGGCATAGTCTCCGTGGGGTAGCGAGGCGAGGAGATTCCATCATTAATTAATTGCAGTTCAATTAATATGAAAAGAGAGAAATGATTGTACTTACAATGAATTCTTTCATACACAAACACAACCATATACTCAAGAAAGCAAACGACGAGAAGCGGGCAGAGAGCGTCGAACACACACGTCCACTCGCTGTGAGGCCGAAAGCAAAAGTGATTTGTTTACCTCCCAGTCGCGCGCGCGCGCCTGTCGGACAAGCAGTTAACTACCGAACCCCTTGTTCGAAAGCTTACGACCTATCCAGCTGCCGCTAGTACCTTCCTATTGTAAAAGGACCGAAGGTTTGTATGCCGTGTCGGAACAAGTTGCCTTTCAAGGAAAAATCTTGACTTGGAATCTGACAGTCTGAAATGCAAGGTTCCAGAGAATCACCATGTCATAAACAGTACCAGTAATTTAATACGTAGTATTTAGCTCTTCTTGATGTAAAAGATCCAGTGTATGTCACATACCTGAGGGCATTCCTGAAATGCTCCCATGCCTTCTTGGTCAACATCACTAGAACCACCTATTACTATCATTGGCCAACAGTTCACCTGAGCATTTGCAAGACCTCCAATAACATGCAAAAGGCCTGGTCCAGATACAACAAGGCACACACCAGGGCGTCCCGTCAGATAGCCTGGGAAAAAAATATCATGGGTAGCTATAAAATAAAAATAAGGGTAAGTGTAAAGGAAAAAGAAAAAGTCTTCTTGGTGTAGAATGAATTAAATACTGCAGAATTCAAACCTGGGCACCATAATGAGCTATCTCAAGTTTAGGACCTTTTCTCAAAAGTTACCAAGATAGCACTAGTATACCTACTGAACCACTACATCCCTATAGATTGCACTATATTTCCAAATTTTTCCTTCTCATTCTATTTACAAAGTACTAATACATGCTGGGCTGTCAGGATTTTCAGATACTGTAGTTTTTAAGTGCTGAAATTCACAATCACTGCAAAAAGCTTCTTGTAATTAAAAAAATTGTTTCTAGGTAAACATGGGATTTACTGCATACAACCATACATGCTTTCACTTACGTAAAATGAGTATCATCAAATCCTGGACTTGTAATATAGTAATATGTAAGACAACCTTCCAGGAGAAGAATTCTTTTTCTTCTAAAATAAGACAAAATTATCATGTTCATCAACACAAGGCATCTATAGGTGGCTGCAACATCAGACACCTTCTAACACCTTCCATACTCATTACAAAGGACAAACTACTGGGCTTATTTCCTTCAGAGCATTCCCACCAAAGTCAACTTTGCATACAGAGGTATTTGTTCTTTCATGTCAATGATATATCACCAAAATTTTCAGCTATCCCAAAATAATGTACAGTACTTCATCTATAAAGCTCAATTAAATGCTAGGTTTAATTACGTTAATGTCTAAATGATCTCTTACCAATAACAAGCAAGAAGCACCTACCAATTGCTTGTGCAGCATAACAAGCAGCCTGCTCATTCCGCATTCCAACATATTTTATTCCAGCCTGTTGAGCTGTGACTGCTACCTCAACAACAGGAATGCCAACAATCTGTAACATAAAAAATATTGCATCTCAAAGCGTTTTGTTGAACTACCTACACATAAGAAAACATCACACACAATAACTGTCTAAAAACTGCTGAGATAGGTACAGTACAACCTGAAAAATTACATTGAAAAAGTAATATATCAGCTTCAAATTGCAATATTTTCCATATAGCTAACCAGACCAATTATAAAAGGGAACATCTTATACAAACTATGATGTCAGATTGAGCCATTCAAAATATTCTAGAAAGACTGGGCCTATGACCTGCCCTTTACTAAGCCTAGCATGTGTACCATGCAGTAATTGTGAAATTTAGTTGAATCACAAGTCTAACAAGGCAAGATTTCACTGACAATGAAAAAAAATCAAAAGATTTGGGATGCAAATACAGTACAATCTACGGTGATCTAATTCAATCTTGTCAAGAGACAGGTATACACAGCATTACACAAACAAATTAATTAACAGAATGGAGTATGCAAGTATTATGCATTTAACTGCTTGATAACATTACAGAAACTGTTTTAAACTATCTTGCATTTATTAGCTATCTCCAAGTCAAGAGAGACTCGCTGTTTAAAACTCAAATACTGTACCTCTACACTTTCTTCACTCAACACATAAAGCACTTAGATAGAGTAACTTACCCCAAACATGTACTCTACACCTTGCTTCACGAGAGCATCCACAAGCACCTGAACACCTTCCACTTCCTCGGCCATGGTGTTATCTTATGCAGCCAATACTAATCCCTGAAAGAATGGTCACAATGTTAAATGTGGAAACACTAAGGTCTAGTAAATTTCATTTAAGGAAAATTTTATACAGACATATATTATAATTAAATTCTCCACTGTACAGTTCATCCAAAATTTTTATCAATGAACAGTACACCACAATGAGAAGCACAACTTGAGACAAATAAATGGACAGCAGAGACATCAGATCTTAACCTCTCTAGTTTTACAAGCAGAAATGAGCAAAATATACAGCAAATATATAACATGTTATTCCAATTGCTGAGACATTTCCTCAGTACCAAGTCTATGGTATCTCGAATATGAAGCATTGATACCAATTTTAATTATGGCAAATTTACTCATTTCCTAACATAAAAATCCACTACTATATTATGTACACCTGAATACTACTGAGTAGCATATGATTGTTCACTCTGTTCACTATAAAATTCAATCTTTAACAGTCAAGGTTTTCCCAAAGCAATTCACATCAAACACCTATTCTACCGGATAATCAGCAGCCTTCTATAGAATCTGCAAAGGACTGCACTTGCATATCATTAGCTTGAGTGAAAGGTCACTTCTATAGGTCTCTGTAAACACAACAAACAAGTGATCGCATAGAGTTACTGCACTCTGAAATGTTACAAATTCCTGAGAAAATTAGAGCTAAATAGTTGATGAATGTGAGCACCATCAAGATACCAATAGTTCAAAGTACTATCTGTAATCTTAAGTCAATGATAACACTTATCTCGTGTATGATAAAGCATACCAATCATGGGTTTCTTGAGATCTGGTTGTCTTCTGAGACCGAGAGAGGCAAATATGTTATCTCCATTAACTTTAAGTATTTCAGAGTTCACTTAAGCTTTATATGCCTACGGCTAACAGAACAACATAAAGTGAGTTTGGCTGCAACTGATCACCCACTAATCATGGTTCTTTCTAAAGTAGATAGTACGTAATACTAAGACACAGATTTAAAAAGCTTTACCCCTCATTATACAACAGTAAAGGTAATAGAGTTACTAAACTTTAGTCATAATAAAGGCTGAAACCACTTGTAAATAGAGAAAATTTTTAATATAAAAATTTAGCCTACTAACAAAATATAAACACCTTCATCTGATGTACGGGTTTAGGGTAAATGACCAAGCGGCGATATAGCGGCCACCGATCCCGGAATGCGTCCACCTTGCCGGAAAAGTACCTGAATTCGTTGCCATGAGCATCAATCAAGAATTGTGGCCCATCCTGGCAGCACACCGAGACCTCTACGCTCCTCTCGAAGTAAGCGTTTCCTCCTAAATTACAAAATAATGGCACAATTCAAGCGCTTTTTCAGGAAGTGGCCACATTCCAAGAGAGGTGGCCGCTGCGTCGCCGCTTGGTCATTTACCCTTATATATAAAAAAGTACATCCCCCGGTTAGAGTTGTACATATTAGTAATGCAATAGTAACACGCAAATGTGCAAACAATTGGTTAATACGTTCCTATTATGTAGCAGTATCATGTCGCATTTAAGCATGCCATTAGGCCTTGGCTAGAGTGGCTTATATCTTCGGGGGGGGGGGGGGGGGGGGGGGGTGGGGGGGGGGGGGGGGGGGGCAGTAACCAGTATACATAGAATGACGGGTGAATTAACTCTACAGACGATAAACAAACCTAACCTTTCATAGAATAGTTATGCGTCCTGACCTGACCTAACCGGACCTTACCTTCCTAACCTCCCTTAGGGCGCTGTACCCTGACATGGCAGTGGGGGGGGGGGGGGGGTGGGGGGGGGGGGGAATTGAAGCCCCGTAAAACCCCCTCCTTGTAACAATAAACAATGACATTCCCTCTTTCAATTCTACTTTTATTTCATCTTTAAATTAGTGAAACTTTATCAGAGGTTAGTAATACTAATACCTAGCTAAATACAGATGTACTACTGTGACCGATACTAGGCTAGGTAAGCCCAAGATATCCTAATTAGGTAGTCATTCAAAAAGGGTTCGTAATTCATACATTAGTATGCCTACTGTCATAAATTAAGGTATTTCTACTGAATTTATAAGTCATATATCATTACAGAATTAATATTACGACGATAAAATTAAACCAGATACCTTAAATGACTGGAAACTGAATGGTATTGACTTGTTGATATTTGTTTACTAATATCAGCTGATCTCATCGTCTTCACATGTCAGTTACTCAGTTTCACAGTTCCGCGCACCGGACATTCTTAGAGACAGGAGTTATAGGTCCTAATTTTATCGTTTCTTTTCTTTTAAGTGATTTATATTTTTCTTCCTTTAAATGGCGCTGATTTTAGTTGTTGTTTAATGTTGTAAGGGTTTGATTTTAGTGTTGTCTTTTATTCACAGTTCCGCGCACCAGACATTCTTAGAGGCAGTAGAATAGGTTCTAATTTCATTTTTTTTTTTTTACTTTTTTTTGTATGAAAATGATTTTACTTGTTGTTTAATGTTTTTTCTACTCGTAAGGGTTTGATTTCAAGTGTCGATTTGTATTCATTTTGTCTAATACTTCATTAATTTTGTGTGTTGGATTTTAGGACCAAGGCCCTAACCTGACTGCCTTTATATTGGATATATCTGGCAATTACCTTATTTTTTGTAATATGTGACTTTATATTTTACCATTTTTCACACTACCCTTTCACTTATTCCTCCCATTCTCTCTTAATTTCTATAACTATACTCTGTTTTTTTCCATTGTCCATCCGCCTGTGGTGTTTTTGTATGGTAACACTGCGTCCCGGGCTTTAAATAGTTACGCTATGTGTAAGTTTTAGGTAAATAAAAGGATATCTGGGTGTACATTTGCAACTGAAAAGTGTTTTAATAATTTACTGTATGCGAATTACACCGTTAATATTCGAAATAGGATATTGTTGTTATTGTTGAATGTAAGCTGAATGTAACTATCTAAAGGCCGGGACGCAGTGTTACCATATAAAAACACCACAGGCGGATGGACAGATGGAAAAAAACAGAGTATAGTTCCAAAGACTTCATCGGTTTTGTGCTGAAGGTAAATTATAATAACTAGATTATACCACAGCAGTTGTCGAATGGCTACCCTTAACTCCTTCCTCTTTGCTGCTATGAAATCATCCCAAGTTATCCCGACCAATAAAAAATTCCTCTGAAATTACCAAATCATAGATCTTTCTACAATTTGGTAAAAGCTGGCTGGGACAACACTCTTCTAGAAAGTCGTCTAGTTGTGGTCTTCAATAAGGAAAATACTGTAGGAATTAATGGACCTTCCCGGGCTTCTAGTACTACCCGGGGAATCGTACCTATTAAGTCTAGGCACATCTGAATGCAAATACTGATCAGAATTACGGAATTTTTATAAAGTATGCGCAATTTGTCCGAATAAGAGGTAAAAAAAAAAAACAAATTAAAATATTTCCTCTGGATAGACTTTTGTTTACAAACCTTGAAAGCAATTATCTATATGCAAGTTATTTGTGAAATTGAAAAGATGGACCAGACAAGTTTCTCAAGAGCAAATTTACAGTACACTGGGTCTTAGACCTACTGATAATCATACGTTGAGTCTTAAATCAGGGTGCAGATTTTTAACTACGAGGACATAGTATACCATCATTTACAGCTTAGGCCTACACAGACACACACACACAAACCACATTCCTGATCAAGATATGAAACAACATAGAAGTAAAGCATCTTTATCAGCCCGTTAGGAATCGATTTGAATTCAAATGTGCACTTTTGTGTGTTGGATGTTACGACCTGCCGTGGGCCGGGAACAAACATGAGCCCCACATGCCCCGCCACCCAACTCCTCGACAGGTCACAAAATGCGCCACCGGCGGGGTAAGGGGTATAGGTATAGGCGCCCATCCCCATCGAGGGCGCGATGACGTAAGACAGCTGGCAGGTAGAAGCCAAGCGGATGCCAAGCCGAGAGAGAGAGGGGATAATTGGAGGGTGGTCTGGTGCCAAGGTGGGCAAGGAGTCACAAGGGCTGGGCACGAGGGGCGTTGGAGGGAAGAGGAGAGGAGGAGATAAAGAAGGGAAATACCAGCTAGGGGGAGGGAGGGAGGGGGTTTACTCATGTTTACCGCAGATTTCAGGGGGGCGTTTGTGAGTGCAGTAGTGGCGGGTGTGTGAGTGTGTGTGGAGACAGGGCATCAGGGCTGCTCTCTCTCTCTCTCTCTCTTTCCCCCAATCCTCTTACTATTCCTCCTCCTCCTCCTCCTCAAGTAGCGATTCCTGCTGCTACTCGAAGAAGAAGGAGTTGCTGACCGTTCAGGTAAGTTTGAAAACCGAAGTCTTCTTCTATCTTCTTCTTCTTGGGAAATCGAGGCGTCGCGAAGAACCGGCATCGGTGCCGGGTCTAAGCGATGCCCAATTTAGTGGTCCCTCCTTTGGGGGTTACTTTTTAAATGATTAATTTAATTGCCTCTTTTTTAATTAATGATTTAGGTACATAGTTTAGAGAGCTGGGATACTTATTATCATAAATAAAGTTGTTGAAGGGTATCACCGACAGTTTTATATTTAGTACCGTCGTCAGTTGTATGTAAGGTAATTAGTACCATAGTCAGTTTTAAGTAAGATAACTGGTACCACAATCAGTTTTACGTAAGATACCTGGTACCACAGTCAGTTTTACGTTTTATGTAAGATAGCTGGTACCATAATCAGTTTTACGCAAGATAACTGGTACCATAGTCAGTTCTACGTAAGATAACTGGTACCATAGTCAGTTCTACGTAAGATAACTGGTCCATAGTAAAATCCTAACTAACTAACTTAAATAAATAATAGCAGAAAACTGACAAAAAAATAGTTTGTTTCCTCGCCCAAGAGTGAGTCATACATATATACACCCTTAGGCCTAAGCAGAAGACCACTGGAGTTGTTGGTAACCTCTCGAGAGGAGGTGGTGGAGGGGGGGGGAGGCTAAGTTTAAATCCAGATCCGTTTGTTTGCTCGCTCGTTTGTCTGCCTGTCTGTCTTTATATCAAGTTGCTGGTCGCTTATCCACGGATCTGGATCAAGCGGTATGTAATGGATTCGAGTATCCAGTGATAAGTGGGATCCCGCAGACAATACGTATGTATTATAGGTCTAGAGATCTTTAATCCAAGTAGAGCTATATTAACTGTTTAATTCTAAAAAGACAAATAGATGAAGGGAAACAAAGTATATGTATATATATATATATATATATATATATATATATATATATAATATATATTGAAGACATATTTTACAATGGTACGAAGAATTAAACGCTCAGTAGCAACTGAGACCAGATTTTTACCTAAATAAATAAAAGTATTTGATGCATGAATAAACAATTTAAAAGCAAAAATGAGAAGTTAATTGTTTAACGAACAAATAAACAATCTAGAAATAGAGAGAGAAATCTCTTATCAGAACTCTAATATCTATATACATATATATATATATATATATATATATATATATATATATGGATAAATACGGTATTTGTGTGTGTGTGTGTGTGTGTATATGCAGTTAATGTATGTGTATTACCATGGACGGGAGAGAGAGAGAGATTGAAAAAGTCTTGCTTTCACCCTCGCCAAAGCATAAGCGAAATAAAGTCTAGGGGAGTTGCACGCCGTATTTAAATTTAACCGTTGTCGTCTTTTTTTTTGTTTTCTTTTTTTTATTATTCCAACGCCTCGACCTGATTTTTATTTTTAATTTCTTGTATATAAAACCCAAAGTGGCAAATTAAAAGTTGGTATATATTAATAAAATAGTTTTCGAGCGTGGAATCTTGCTTAGCTGTCAATTTGATAGAATTTAAGTTTATAAGTATTTTATCAATTACTTTATGGAGGCTAAACACCGTGAAGACA
>NC_061095.1:2051164-2061164 GCF_015104395.2 Macrobrachium nipponense
TCATATACTAAATCCAAGGACTTCGAGACGTCACCCCGTTTATCAAGAAACTGTAGGCAGTCCAGTCTTCGCTCTAGACTTTCATTAATGTGTATAACCTTCTTGGATGTCACCCGGTTTATAAAGGAAATGTCACGCATTCTGGCAAAGTGGGTGACATCTCGATTGCCCGTTGTTTAAGAAATATACGATCTTGAAAAAGTTTTTCTTGCTGGCAATTAGCTGCATCTCTCTCTCTCTCTTGACATTTAAGTTAGCAGAGTAAGAAGCTAATTTCGTGGGCCCACTTCGTCCCAAGTCTTCGGGAGATGTGCACCTATAGACGTCCAAACATTTGTCGTGAGCAAAATGCCACTTTAGAATCTTTCCTCTCTCATATACTAAGACCTCTTTAGAATTCTAAGTATCTTGACTGTAACAAACTCACTTACAAAACGTTCTCTCTGATAGGTACTATAGTCATGAAGACTGACGAGATCGTCAGAGCAGTGGCCGTGGGCATCTTCTGTCTCGTCCAGTCAGGTAAATGTCATCTGAGGGCCTATTTTGACAATGTCCTGTGGTCAGGTTTAAGCCAATGTTAACGCTTTGCATTGGCCTTGAATGATTACCTGAAGTCATCTAATTCTTAGTTGATGATACGTTACAGTTTGCTAGTTTTTAAAGAAGATTAGACGTTATATGTTTGAAATATAGGTAGATTTTAATAGAGGTATATTGAGAAATCCTCTCATTCCCAGCGGACAACACCAGGGTCCTGAAGTCATCTAAAACTTTGTTGATGATAACGTACAGTTCGCCAGTTTTAAAGAACATTAGACGTTATATCTTTGAAATATAAGTATATTTTAATAGACGTACACTGAGAAATCTTCTAATTCCCAGCGGGCAACACCAGGGTCCTGAAATCATCTAAAACTTTGTTGATGATAACGTACAGTTCGCCTGTTTTAAAGAATATTAGACGTTATATCTTTGAAATATAGGTCGATTTTAATAGAAGTATATTGAGAATTCCTCTCATTCCCAGCGGACAACATCAGGGTCCTGAACTTTAATCCTGACGGTCGCCAGAGAGGCGACACTTGGATTCGGTACAACGTGACGGTGGACTTACCTCGGGATTACACCCTGTGCGTCCACTTCAACATCAAAGTCTTCAGGATTCTCACGGCCGTCATATACCTCTTCAACGCCAGAGATCAAGACGACGACCGTAAGTGTCTAAGATGACGTATAGGCTACACATTTCCAGACAAGTTTCCCCGTGCGAATTCCTAACAACCTTATAGTCCTATGTTCACTCAGGACGTATTGGCTCCACATTACCAGACGCATTTCCTTTGCGAATTCCTAACAACCTTAGTCCTATGTTCACTCAGACCTGCCAGAGCTAATCTTCATTCTAGGTTTAGGAAACTGACTATGAAAGCTTTCTGAAAGAGTCCTTTTCTGTTATCCTTCGACAGCGATATCCTTCGAGGTCTACTTCGAGAAGATAAGGACGAAATATGGTGGCTATGGACGATTCTATCCCCTGCCGAGCAACTTGGCCACCAACAAGTGGTATCATTACTGCCAGGTGAGATGAATGCTGTTTTTTAATATCATTATTATTATTTAAGGACACTGCAACTTCCCGTTAGGTGAGGAGGTCCAGGTTATGTTACTTAAGGTTAAGATACTTATCAGTATTGCTTATTATTAATGATAATGTTATTTTTAATGCTGGCTACAGTCCTATCGCAGTTCTAACACCGACCATACATAGTCCACCTGTAGCCTTAGACGCATTAGAAAAGCACGACTCATTTGAGCTCCAAATCATTATAAAACTATGCAAATTAAATGGATTAACTGAGAGAGTATGAGATAATTTCTTAAGGGAAAGGAGAATATTAGTTTTTTTTTCTATAAATAAACATAATTATCTTAAAAACCGAATGATTCTTGTTACTATACGCCTAAAAAAAAATCACAATCTTTGAGCTCGTTTATCGGAATTTATTGTGACTTATCTAAACTCTTCTTCTTCTTCTTCTATGAAGGTCCGTGACATGAAAAACGGGGAGGGGAAGGTGTACCTAGATGGCCAACTCATCATCCAGGACAAGGCCAATTTCGAGACGAAGTTTGAGCCCAGAGAAATCTTCATAGGGCAAGATGAATACCAGGTCTGCCATTTTGAAACATGAGCTATATATTTCTCTGTACATTGAACGTAGGGACTTTTTATACCAAGAGCTACTAGATTGTCTGTTTCTGACTCTGACTCTGACTCTCTCTCTGTCTCTCTAAAGCCGAGGAACTCCCTCAGCGGGAAACTCAGCCAAGTCAACGTCTGGGGCGAGGCTCTTTCTCCCGAGATGATATCGCAGCTGGCGGAGTGCGAGATCGACCAGGAAGGGAATATCGTCCGATGGTCGGGCATCTGGGAGCTTAACAACGTCGAACAAGAGGTCAGTTGAGTGACTGGAAGCGTCTGGTCGCTTCTGTAAGAATCTATCGACCGGTATGATGGTCTAGACTGAGTTTTTAATAAGACTCCTAAACTCCTCAAATACCATTCCATTGTTCTAGCTTCTATCCAATCCTTCGCAGGACATCCCTTTCGATGACCTCTGCAGATCTGTTTCCCACGGCGCAGTGACGGTTCTCCTCCCTCTCCTGAAGTTCCATGAGGCCGTCCGCGTCTGCAGGGGCGTCAAGGGACTCATCGGCGTCCCTTGGAACACGAAGGATGTGCAAAAGGAGTTGGCGTACTTCAAGAATAACGAGGGTGAGGGAAATAACTTAAGAGACACAGTCTGGCGTCCCAGGAGGACGTTGCCAAGATGCTCTGATCTGGAGTCGTGTGTATGAATTTGAGTATAATTTAGCCTAATTCGTTGCTGCCTCATTTTACAGACTGCGAAAGGCAGTGGGCGGGCATCACTGACGAGGATCTGGAGGGCGTTTGGTATGAACCTTTCACGGGCAAGTCCTACAACACAGTTGAGTCCTGGCTTCTAATAGACACCATCGTTTGTTATAATGATGAATTGATCTTACTTTTGTAGCTTTCAAAGATATTTCCCGCTGGAATACAGTATTTCTTCTCGGCAAAATGTCTAAAAGGGTCATTTGTCTTATTTCCTGTCGTATTAACAAGCTTAGTAACTTACAAATAACTTAGTAATCAATGTGTATAAATCCACAAAAAAGCGTCTTCGTAACGTATCAGTGTCACACAGTTCCGTGAAAAAAAAAACACTGTTGCCAAAACCTCAAGGATAAATCAACCCCCATTTTAATTAGACCTATATGACCCACGTTCTTCCTTCATCTCCTCCTCCGCGCCCTCCAGAGCGAGATCTTCTTCCGACGGAACAACCCCGACGGCGACAAGTACCAGAACTGCATCCGTATGAACGAGAAGGGTCTGGAGGACACGGACTGCCAAGTACGAAGTTGCTCCGCCTGTCACACTGCCGCTGGAACGACCTGGACCCTGAGGGGAATCTGCGAAGACGAGGAGGTTGGCAACATTGCGGAAGCTTCTTCAGGGTAGATGATAGTTGGGAGGTTTACCTTGAGAGAAGATGATAATTTGTAGGTTTATTTGGATTGTAGACTTAGTGGGAGGTTTATTTCTAGTACATATGATGGTTTGGAGGCTTTATTTTGATTGTAGACGTAGCTGGGAGGTTTATCATGATTGTAGACATAGCTAGGAGGTTTATTTTAAATGGAGACATAACTAGGTGGTTCATTTTGAATGCAGATAATAGTTCTAAGACTTAATAGCACTATTCGGATTTTTTTTTTTTTTTGTTATTCAGATGAACCCTGTCGTAAAAAGTAAACCTTAAAATTATGATTATAGACCATTGGTCTAAGTCTATACTTTCTCTCAACAGAGAATGTATTACCTAGACCTGATCCCTGACCCTCTGGCGTTCCGTGGATACGGCGAGTACTTCATAGAGCAGACCAATGACAGCAAATGGACTTGGTCTAACACCGTGACTAATGTCACCATAGCCACCCTCCACGCCAAGGATCTCAACTACCCCATTGGGAGACGCACCTGGGCAATTCAGGTGAAGATTGAGATAGAATTCTTTGATTTGTTTAGCTTATAGGTGTCCATTTTGGTCACAATCTTAATCAATGTTAGGTCTAAAGCATGTCTGTCTGATGCACGACGAAGAAGGAAGGGTTATGTTATGTTTAAATATACATTTCTTCGTAGACAAAGAGCGGCACAGTATCTAATGTGGGGGCAATCATCTGCATTATGCTCAGTCTTTTAGCTGCCATGTAACCACCCCCTTACCCTTTTCAATTCTTCTATTATACGTTAAATTGTTTAGCTGATTAAGGTTCAAATCGGTAACCAAAGCACATATAGTTACAAATCCTCCTAATATCAAGTTCATTGGTCTTCGTTTGGTTTAATTCAATTCAAAATATCATGGTGGTTTTCACGAATTTCAGTCCGAGGTATGCGGTGAAAGCAAAGGCGTACGCGAGCTGACGCTCTCGGCTTGCACCAAATCGGAATTCACCTGCACCGACGGTTCCTGTATCCCTTTCATCAAGAGATGCGACCTAAAATTCGACTGCGAGGACAAAACGGACGAGAGTTTCTGCCAAATCGTCAACTTCCCCGAGGATTATAGGTCTAAGCTGCCTCCTAGACCAGGTATACGTATATTCCTAGACAAAGATGCGTGTTATTTAGCTCTTGTCGTATCTCATATTTGTAGCGATTATACATCTTCATCTTACGAGAACATATCTCTTTTTTTTTTTCAGCATCCAACGAAGCCCTCGCCCTCAGCATCAATTTCACGATGGACACACTGAACGTCGACACGCAGACTATGATGATGTCCGCCAGCTACAACCTGCGAATCACCTGGTTCGACAATAGACTCACGTACAACAACCTCAAGGTGCTCACGAGACTGAACACACGTAAGGATCTTTTTCCTCCGTCCCAGAAGGATTCTATTGTGAGTGAACTGGAAGGGAAGCCCTCCAGCAGGTGTAGGAAGTCTGTCAGTGGCTTTTGGTATCCTTAGACTAATTCGGTCAGGTGAGACTATCGATGTATAGAACAGTAAAAATCTTCAGGAAACTTTAGGTAAAACAGTTAAATCAGTGAAAATCCAATATAATTTCCTTTTCAATGTCTTCTCTCTTGTTTATATACTTATTTTCTCACACCAATGTTCACCATTTTGACAATAAGGACGACTAATCACATCATAAACACTTCTTCTTTTTCCTCTCTCAGTATCCTTGGAGCAAGTGGACAACCTCTGGCGACCCAAAATCGGCTTCATCAACACGGACGACATCCAGAACACGGCCGTGGACCAAGACGCCGTGACGACGGTGCTCCGGCACCATTCGCAGTACACCCCGGACCTCTCGAATCCTTACGAGGGTAAATGGAGGGTGTAAAACATGGGATGTCGATGGCTTAGAAGCTCCCTGGACAGATTTCCTAGACCATGCATCATGGTACCACAAAAATGGTAGTGGTGGTACTAGTAGTGGTAGCTGTGATGCTGGATGGAGCTATTGAACTAATAGTAATAGTAGTAGTGATAAGAGCTATTGAACCAATAATAGTAATAGTACTAGTGGTATAAGTAAGGGTAGTATTAAGTAGTTTGATACTTAGTACTAGAAAATGGGTCACAGTTACGTGATGAGACTTGAATATATATTTTTTTTATATGGTAGAGGACGATCTTATGGTGCAAGCTAGGCGTTGTTTTTGCAATAAATAAATAAATAAACAAATAAGTAAATAACCAAACAACAAAACTTTATCTTTATGAATATCAACTACAATTAATACTTTGACAGGCAGTAAAAATGTTATTCGTTAACGGTTTTTAAAAGACAATCACACGAATATAAAATCCCGCGAATCTCGGTGATTTTTTTTACTATTTGCTTTCATTAGTTAAAGCAGTTAGACAGCTAAATTGAAAGAGATGTACATGGAGTAAAGATGGAGGGAATACAGAGGAAGATAGTTCAACTTCACAGGGACGATGGAAAAATTAAAAAATACAAACTCGAGAAACATCACTATGTTCTGATCCACGCTACCAATTCTCCTGCCATTACCGTCTCCTTCTTTTATTTTCCATTTTCCCGCCGCAGTCGAGATCTACCGAGGCGACACCAACCCTATTTCGACGACGAGGAAGTACTTCACCATCTACACCTGCAACTTCGACCTGGTCCTGTATCCCTTCGATATCCAGAAATGCGTCCTACAGCTTCAGATCCTATCGGCGTCGACGGAGTACCTCGTCTTCGACTCGACAGGTTAGTGGGGCGAGGAGAAGAAGAAGGGGGTTCTTAACCTGGGGTACCTATACCCCTATCCCCCTTAAACCTGGGGGTATGATGCATGATACCCCGTGCAATGGTAGTACTGTGTATCTACATGAGAACGTTGGTTATTGTTATTTATATTGGATGGGAGTACGAGAAAATTTTTTACCGAGATATCAAGATAAGAACCACTAGTCAAGACTCATACCTTCTTTCTTCATCTTATTTCGCTCTTCTTCTTTTTTTCGTGGATGTATTAAGGAGGAGGAGGAGGAGGAGGAACTCTGGACCCACCGTCTCTTCTGTTTTTCTGTCTTTATTTCGATCGTTTTCGTAGATGCTTTGTTTTGGATGGTTGTAATCTTTTAGGTTTATTTCGTATAAATGTTAGTACGTCCCATATAATAATAATAATAATAATAATAATAATAATAATAATAATAATAATAATAATAATAATACCACCACCGTCACAACCAACCCAACAGAAACCAAAACAGCAACCTCCTTGGAAAAGGCGCCTGGAAAAGCAAATCATGGTGATGAGATCTGACTTGAGTAAACTGAAAGAGATGGCAGAAAAAAGACTAAGAAGCAAGAAAAGAAAAACAAGGGGGAGGAACTCAACGAGAAAAAAAAGTACAAAGTACAAGAGAGGGGACTAAACAACACAATAGAAGATGTAAAACAGAGGCTTAAGGCCAAAGCACACAAGATCCAACGGTACATGAACAGGAATAAGGGATACCAACAGAACAAACTATTCGGAACCAACCAGAAAAGACTATACAGCCAACTAAGGGAGGGGAAGAACCAACAGCCCAGAAATTCCTGAAGCCGAATCAAGTAAGAGACTCTGGGAAAACATATGGAGCAATCCGGTATCACACAACAAACATGCAACATGGCTCCAGGAAGTCAAGGAAGAAGAAACAGGGAGAATAAAACAAAGATTCACAGACATCACGACAGACACAGTCAGACACCAACTAAAGAAAATGCCAAACTGGAAAGCCCCAGGTCCTGATGAAGTCCATGGATACTGGCTCAAAAACTTCAAGGCCCTACACCCACGAATAGCAGAACAAACTCCAGCATTGTATCTCAAACTCACCAAGCACCCAAATGGATGACCACAGGAAGAACATCCTTAGTACAAAAAGACAAGAGTAAGGGAAATATAGCCAGTAACTACAGGCCTATCACCTGCCTACCAATAATGTGGAAGTTACTAACAGGTATCATCAGTGAAAGGCTATACACTACCTAGAGGAGACAAACACCATCCCCACCAAACAGAAAGGCTGCAGAAGGAAGTGTAGGGGCACAAAAGACCAGCTCCTGATAGACAAAATGGTAATGAAGAACAGTAGGAGAAGGAAAACCAACCTAAGCATGGCATGGATAGACTATAAGAAAGCCTTCGACATGATACCACACACATGGCTAATAGAATGCCTGAAAATATATGGGGCAGAGGAAAATACCATCAGCTTCCTCAAAAATACAATGCGCAACTGGAATACAATACTTACAAGCTCTGGAAAAAGACTAGCAGAGGTTAATATCAGGAGAGGGATCTTCCAGGGCGACTCACTGTCCCACTACTCTTCGTAGTAGTAGCCATGATTCCCATGACAAAAGTACTACAGAAGATGGATGCCGGGTACCAACTCAAGAAAAGAGGCAACAAAATCAACCATCTGATGTTCATGGACGACATCAAGCTGTATGGTAAGAGCATCAAGGAAATAGATACCCTAATCCAGACTGTAAGGATTGTATCTGGAGACATCAGGATGGAGTTTGGAATAGAAAAAAATGCGCCTTAGTCAACATACAAAAAATGGCAAAGTAAAACGAGAACTGAAGGGATAAGCTACCAGATGGGAGCACATCAAACACATAGATGAGACAGGATACAAATACCTGGGAATAATGGAAGGAGGAAGATATAAAACACCAAGAGACTGAAGGACACGATTCAGGAAAGAATAATATATGCAGAGACTCAAGGCGATACTCAAGTCAAAACTCAACGCCGGAAATATGATAAAAGCCATAAACACATGGCAGTGCCACAGTAATCAGATACAGCGCAGGAATAGTGGAATGGACGAAGGCAGAACTCCGCAGCATAGATCAGAAAACCAGGAAACAAATGACAATACACAAAGCACTACACCCAAGAGCAAATACGGAACAGACTATACATAACACGAAAGGAAGGAGGGAGAGGCACTACTAAGTATAGAGGACTGCGTCAACATCGAAAACAGAGCACTGGGGCAATATCTGAAAACCAGTGAAGACGAGTGGCTAAAGAGTGCATGGAAGAAGGACTAATAAAAGTAGACGAAGACCCAGAAATATACAGAGACAGGAGAAAGACAGAAAGAACAGAGGACTGGCACAACAAACCAATGCACGGACAATACATGAGACAGACTAAAGAACTAGCCAGCGATGACAATTGGCAATGGCTACAGAGGGGAGAGCTAAAGAAGGAAACTGAAGGAATGATACAGCGGCACAAGATCAGGCCCTAAGAACCAGATATGTTCAAAGTATGATAGACGGAAATAACATCTCTCCCATATGTAGGAAGTGCAATACGAAAAATGAAACCATAAACCACATAGCAAGTGAATGCCCGGCACTTGCACAGAACCAGTACAAAAAGAGGCATGATTCAGTGGCAAAAGCCCTCCACTGGAGCCTGTGCAAGAAACATCAGCTACCTTGCAGTAATAAGTGGTACGAGCACCAACCTGAGGGAGTGATAGAAAACGATCAGGCAAAGATCCTCTGGGACTATGGTATCAGAACGGATAGGGTGATACGTGCAAACAGACCAGACGTGACGTTGATTGACAAAGTCAAGAAGAAAGTATCACTCATTGATGTCGCAATACCATGGGACACCAGAGTTGAAGAGAAAGAGAGGGAAAAAAAATGGATAAGTATCAAGATCTGAAAATAGAAATAAGAAGGATAGGGATATGCCAGTGGAAATCGTACCCATAATCATAGGAGCACTAGGCACGATCCCAAGATCCCTGAAAAGGAATCTGGAAAAACTAGAGGCTGAAGTAGCTCCAGGACTCATGCAGAAGTGTGATATCCTAGAAACGGCACACATAGTAAGAAAAGTGATGGACTCCTAAGGAGGCAGGATGCAAACCCGGGAACCCCACACTATAAATACCGCCCAGTCGAATTGGAGGACTGTGATAGAGCAATAATAAAAAAAAAAAAAAAAAAAAATAATAATAATAATAATAATAATAATAATAAATAATAATAATAAAATAATAAATAATAATAATAATAATAATAATAATAATAATAATAATAATAACACCGCATTTCCACACAGTATTAGCTGGAGAACGTAACAGACATACGACAACACGTTCACTAAACCAACCACGCGAACGGAAAACGGACAATCACGAACCAAACCGATTCCAACTTTATTTCTACAGATTCCAACGCTATTTTTACAGATTCTTACGTCGAGTACCTGGGCCCCAGACACCTCGTCGAGTACGGAATCGGCACCATCAACCTCAGTGTGGAGAACTTCACCCAGTACAGCATGCTCAAGGTCGAGGTCGAACTGGTGAGGCGCTATGGCTACGCGATGCTGAAC
>NC_061095.1:2066164-2098664 GCF_015104395.2 Macrobrachium nipponense
GGGTCGTCAGCCCCACGGGGAGCATGGAGACCTTCTTCGTGAACCTGATCTGTTTTGGGGAGAGAGAGAGAGAGAGAGAGATTAAGAGAGATAGAATTGGTTCAAATCACGGTTTTGTCGACGCGAATTGTTTTTATTTTTTTTTCATTTGTCTTCGAAGATGATACCCATGATGATTACTCTTCTACTACTTTCTCTACTTCTACTTCCCCCCTCCTCCTACTTTCTCTCCTACCCCTCCTCCTCCTTTCTCTCCTACTTTCTCTCACCACCTCCTACCCCTTCCCCTCCTCCTCCTCCTCTCTCTCCTACTTTCTTTCACCTCCTACCCCTTCCCCTCCTCTTTCTTTCTCTCCTACCCCTTCCCCTCCTACTTTTTCTTATTTTTTCCTCACCTCCTACCCCTTCCCCTCCTCCTCCTGCTCCTTTCTCTCACCTCCTCGAAGAGACGGATGTCGTAGGTGTTATCATCGTCTGCAAAGTAGAAGACGCCCTCCGTCGCGTGGAGCCGGAGCCAGTCTATGCCCCCGTTACGATTGGCCACGCCCTTCGGCTTCGCCTTGTACTTCGGGTCGCGGAATTTGACCGGCATCGGGGCTGGAGGAAGGGCACAGCGAGTTTTTGGGAGAGAGAGAGAGAGAGAGAGAGAGAGAGAGAGAGAGAGAGAGAGAGAGAGAGAGAGGTTATTTAACGGGGAAAAACTTACTTCACAGAAAAGACTGACTTAGAATGAAAATAATTATTTTGGATGAAAATAATTACTTAGAATTAAAATAATTACATAGAATGAAAAACTTACTTAGAATTGAAATAATTACATAGAATGAAAATAATTACTCAGAATGAAAATGATTACTTAGAATGGAAATCATTATTTAGAATGAAAAACTTTCCTAGAATGAACATAATTACTTAGAATTAACATAATCACTTAGAATGAAAATAATTACCTAGACTGAAAAAAAAACTGATTTAGAATGAAAATACAGACTTAAAATATGAAAATAATTACCTAGAATGAAAACCTTACTTTGAATTAAAATAATGACTTAGAATGAAAAAAAAAATGATTTAGAATGAAAATAATTACTTAGAATGAAACTAATTACTTAAATTAAAATAATTACCTAGAATGAAAAAAATAATGACTTAGAATGATGAAAATAATTACTTAGAATGAAACTAATTACTTAAATTAAAATAATTACCTAGAATGAAAAAATAATTACTTAGAATGAAAAAAATAATGACTTAACATGAAAAACTTACTTAGAATGAATATAATTACTTAGAATGAAAATAATGACTTAGAATGAACATAATTACTTAGAGTGAAAAACTTACTTAGAATGAAAAACTGACTTGAATTTAAAATAATTACTTAAAATGAAAAAACTTACTTAAAATTTAAATAATTACTTAGAATGGAAAAAATTACTCAAAATGAAAATAATTACTTAGAATGAAAAAACTGACTTAGAATGAAAATAATTACTTAGTATGAAAAACTTACTTAGAATGAAAATAATTACTTGGAGTGAAAAAACTGACTTAGAAAGAAAATAATTACTTAGAATGAAAAAAACTTACTGCACAGAAAGAACTGACTTAGAATGAAAACTAATTACGTAGAATGAAAAAACTTACTTATAATGAAAATAATTACTTACAACGAAAAAACTGAATTAAAATGAAAATAATTACTTAGAATGCAAAACTGGCTTAAAAAGAAAATAATTACTTAGAATGAAAAAACTTACTGGACAGAAAGAACTGACTTGGAATTAAAATAATTACGTAGAATGAAAAAACTTACTGGACAGAAAGAACTGACTTAGAATGAAAATAATTACTTAGAATGAAAAAACTTACTGGACAGAAAGAACTGACTTAGAATGCAAAATAATTACGTAGAATGAAAAAACTTACTTAGAAGGAAAATAATTACTTAGAATGAAAAAAAACTTACCTGGACAGAAAGAACTGACTTAGAATGAAAATAATTACATAGAATGAAAAAACTTACTGGACAGAAAGAACTGACTTAGAATTAAAATAATTACGTAGAATGAAAAAACTTACTTAGAATGAAAATAATTACGTAGAATGAAAAAACTTACTTAGAATGAAAATAATTACTTAGAATGAAAAAACTGAATTAAAATGAAAATAATTACTTAGAATGAAAAAACTGACTTAGAATGAAAATAATTACTTAGAATGAAAAAAAAACTTACTTGAGAAAAACTATACTTTACAGAAATAAATTACTTTTAAAGAGAAAAAAATGTCTAACATAAAAAAACTTACTTAACAGAAAAAAAACATTACCTAACAGAAAAAACGTACTTAAGAAATCCTTAACAGAAAAAACTTACTTAACAGAATAAAAACATTACCTAACAGAAAAAACGTACTTAAGAAATCCTTAACAGAAAAAACATTACTTATTGAGAAAAGAATCTTAAAAAAAACTTACATTCAGAGAAGGAATCTTAAAAAAACCTTACTTATAGAGAAAACAAACTTTTCTAACAGAAAGACCGTATTTATAGAGAAAAAACTTACTAAAAAGAAAAAAACCTTATTTATAGAGAGAGAGAAAAAAATGAACAAAACCCTCACTTAGAAAGGGGAAAAAGTTACATATAGAGAAAAAAACTAAACAGAGAAAAATTCAATTTTAGAGAAAAAACTTAACAGAAAAAAATTTACTTTTAGAAAAGAAATTTACTTAACAGAAAAAACCTTACTTTTAGAAAAAAAAATTAACAGAAAAACCTCACTTATAAAAAACTTACTTAACAGAAAAACCTTACTTAACAAAAACTTTACTTAAAGAGAAAGAACTTACTTAAAAAATCTTTACTAAAACAGACTTACTTAACAAAAAACCTTACTTATAAAAAACTTACTTAACAGAAAAAAACTTTCGTAACAAAAAACCTTACTTATAGAAAAAAACCTTACTTAAAAAAACTTAACAAAAAAAAACCTTACTTATAGAAAAAAACTTACTTAGCAGAAAAAACCTTACTTATAGAAAAAACTTACTTAACAAAAGAAACCTTACTTATAGTAAAAAATTTAAAAAACTTACTTAAAGAAAAAAACTTACTTAGAAAAAAACTAACATGCTTTAGAAATAAACTCACTTAAAATATAAGTATAAGGGATGCCCAGCGTCTTAAGAAGGGAGATGACTGATGGGTTGATCTCTTTGGCGTCGTCTGCCACTATCCAGTGGATTTTGGGCACGTTCAGGAGGGTCTGCCCCAGCCGGGTCAGTTCAGGGATCTGGAAAGGGTGGCGGAAAAGCGTTAGGTTAAGGGGGGATTTTTTTTTTTATATTTTCTTGTATGTTTTTAAGGAAATATGAAAGCAGTATATGAATAGTATGAATTATTAGTATGAATAAGAAACAAAAGCAGGTAATGAACGGTATGAATCTTGAAGAAAACCCGTAAATTCACAGTATGAATGAGCAATATGTGAATTTCAAATAAAAGCAATAACTGAACGGTATGAAATTCAAATCTTTGAATATGACGGAATTAATTAACATGTGTTCATTATGCTAGATTATCCCGTATCTTACCACAAGTGCTAATGTAAAAATATATATTTATATACATATATTTAGTACTTATTTACGTGCGCACTCGGCCCCGATAAGATCTCGTGACGTCATCGAAGCCACGCCCCTTTCGGGAGGCGTTCAGAAGAAAAGAAAGGCCAGCCATAAAATAATTTTTCCCTCCTTCTATTTTAACTTGAACGCACGCAAGATAATACTTATCTGTGTGCGTAAGAGAGGGAGAGAATGGGGGGTGGGGGGTGGGCAAATTATCACCTGCTACAGAGAGACAGAGGGAGAGAAAGGGAGAGAGAGAGGACACAAAATATCACCTGCTCGTAACGCTTGAAGGTGGGCGTGATGACGTACACGGTAGGGAAGGTGACCTCAGACGATCTCAACGTTGGTGAGTAAGCAGCGGCCGATAGCATGCGCCCTCTGGCCTTCATGGCGTCGAAGTTCTCCCTCATATCTTCGATGGATCTGTTCATTAGAGCTGCGGGGAGATAATTCAAAAGCGGCTTTCGATAAATCATGTGGCTGTGGAGAAATTTGTATATATTTCTTTTTAAGATTTTGTGATGTGGGAAGGAGTCCTTGGGCTAGGTTAATGTCGGAGTTATTGATTGGAATGTAATGTATAGAAGTATGCATAAAGATGTGTATATATATACATAAATATTATATATATATATATATATATAATATATATATATATATATATATATATATTATATATATATATACGCACACACACACGCACAGAGAAACAGAGAGGGACCAGTTAATACCCTTGCAGAACCCCTCTCTTACGCAGAGAGAGAGATCAGTAAGTACCCCTGCAGAACCCCCCTCTCTCTCTCTCTCTCTCTCTCTCTCACCTTCCAGCCTGGACAACTCCCGGACTACGACGATATCCTCCCTGGCTACGACTTCGACGACCTCCCTCCCAGGATTCGTAGTCGTTTTGAAGACTGCCAACATGACGAAGAATACCATTATGCTCAGCGATATATTCGCTACGGTCCTCCTGCAGTGGGAAGAGATAGCGACTTGGTTAATTTCAGAGGTCCGGTATCTTCTGAATAATAATAATAATAATAATAATAATAATAATAATAATAATAATAATAATAATAATAATAATTGTAATGTTTAGATTTCTGCACACATGTGGGCACACAGGTACTTTCTAATGTTTAAATTCAAGGAGAAATATCTGTTGTACGTACAAATACGTACGCGGGGAAGGCTGTTGTGTGCGTTTCTGTATTATATTTAAAGTATATGTATGCTATGCATGTATATACATGTATATGTATATAGGTCTATGATATCTAGATGGCCTTGCATAAGCCCATGGTATCTAGAAGTCCTAGCATAGGCTCGTGGTATCTAGAAGTCCTAGCATAGGCCCATGATATCTAGAAGCCCAAACACAGGCCTATGATTCTAGAAGCCCCTAATGTAGGCCTACGGTATCTAGAAGTCCAGCTTAGGCCTATAATTCTAGAAGCCCCTAGCATAGGCCTGTGATATCTAGAAGCCCAAGCATAGGCATATGGTATCTAAAAGCCCATAGCGTAGGCCTACGGTATCTAGAAGCACCTGAAATCTGACAAGCTGATGTGGAGACTGATAAGATAGACCTATGATAGTGACTTTGCCAGATGCACGATGTTTATTTTTCTCCCACTGGTTTCAAGGAGCGTTCTCACGGAAATCAGGCTTAATGAAACGTATAGCCATTTTTTCCCCTTCTTCTGTGAATAGTTATCAACATTACAATCGAATCAAATTACAGAACAAACGCTCACGAAAATATTTCAAAACATTCGTGCATCCATCGCCGACGCATTCGACCAAAACGAAGTCGTCACCAAACCTCAGTTCAAAATGTTAAATAAACAAGACGAAAACATTTGCCATAACGTTAATATTGCTACCAAAGCAAGCATTAAAATTGAAAATGGTCCTATTTGATTGTTTTTACGCCTCAACTTTGAAAAAAAATGTTAATAAAGACAAAAGTAGAATGCGCCTGCTGATAACGTGTGAGTGGCGTAACATAACGTAGGTCTAGAATGAGTGGCAACTATCTTGAAAAAAAAAAAAAAATGATTCAATATATTTGTCAGACGAATATTTGGATTTTATACAAATAAAGTTATTTATGATATATTTCTAAACCACAGAAAAAATGATGGCTTACCTTTACAGTAAAGATTGGCCTATGTAAATATTCTCTTGTATAGTCCAAAATTTTGTTCCTAGGCCTATGTGCGTTAGATTTCTTCAACTTTGCAGAAAGCATTCACATTTCTCTATTAACTATTTCTGGCCAGAAGCAGAATTGTTATCTGCACATTCTTCCACTTCAAGTTACCTTCTAAAACTATAGATTATACATCAAAAGCGAGCAGAAGGACTTTTTAAGACAATAATATTTCAAGCCACTTGAAAAACAAGTCTGCCATAAACCTTGATATTAATACCAATAGATATTTCGATTAACAGACATCTTCTCCCTATAATCAAAATCCTATATTCTTATTTCTCAAAGAACAGAAATATTAGATTATTTTTTTAGGCCTATAAATCACTTTGCAACATACAGGTTACTTCAACTTCAAAGAAAACTTGTTGTAATTTACAACCCTGTTTTGACGCAGATCACGAATTATACCAGAGCATAAAAAGGATCATATTTGTATAACCATTTATATAACTGACATCAGAAATTTAAAAAAAAAGAAGTTTAACACTACTTGTCAACATCACGTTGAATCAATCATTACTTCATTTTAATTAATAAAGTTCAAATGAATCACAATCGTATATAAAATGTGTGTGTGTGTGCGTCTATCGACGTTAGCGTATAATTCACAGCTGCTGAAGTGGTATTCGTGAACAGTACAATATTGAGTTGACGAGATAAAATATACAATTTCAGACAAAGTCATATATATATATATATATTATATATATATATTTATATATATATCTATATATATATATATTATATATATATATATATATTATATATATATATATACCTACGTACTAAATGGTTAGTGTAATTCAACCATTGTGGTAGCTACCATTCTTAGTCCTATGGTGATAATTCAATCATTGTGGTAGCTACCATTTCTAGTTCTACGGTGATAATTCAACCGTTGTAGTAGCTACCATTTCTAGTCCTAAGGTGATAATTTAATCGTTGTGGTAGCTCCCACTTCTAGTTCCATGGTTATAATTATAATTCAACCGTTGTGGTAGCTAACAAAATTCACCTCAATATTGCCATTATATACCAATGGTAATCACATTGTCAACAAATCCAATAATGATTCCATCCTTAGAAATACCAAATATAAAAAGAGCAAGCTGGGAAGGCTTCAAAAATGAAATAGAAGGAAAAATTAGTAGACAAACAACAAAAAATTCAAATGAAATAGAAATAACAAAAGAAATAGTTGACGAAGAACTTGAAGAATGGTATAAAAATATAGAGGAAGCTATAAAAAATTATATACCCATAACTAAATACACAACACTTCCACACCCTATTAGTAGTGATAAGTTAAAATTGATACAATGGCACTACAACAACATCCAAAACACAGTACTTATAACAGGTTGGAACAATACATTGATGAGAAGATATGTATCATTACAAGAACAGTTAGTACAAGAAAACTCAAGATTATATCATCAAAATTGGGAAGACTTAATCAAAAATACACAAATACAGTACAATAACCCAAAACATTTCTGGAACTCCGTTGCAAGACTGATGGGAAGCAAAACTAATACATCGCCATACATAAAGCATAGGAATGAGAAAATATATGATGACCAAGAGAAAGAAGTACTGCACAAGACCTACTGGCAGGAAATATTCCAGATAACGCAGGAGGATAACCAAAATTTCGACAACCAACATGAGACAATAGTCAATGAATTCATTGAACAACACAGACACAGAACGAATTCGCATCATGCAGCAGCCGACATAAACAGACTCAATGAAGACTGCCCTCTTACAAGGAAAATAGAATTATGGGAAATCAAAATAACAATTAAAAATTTTAAACACAAGGCACCAGGAAGAAGTGGAATTAACAAGGTCATAATTCAAAATTTACCAGATGTTGCACTTGAAAAATTGAGAGAAATATACAATTGGGCTCTCTCAATGGGATATTTTCCAATTATATTCAAGAATGCAATAATGATTTTGATACCCAAACCAGGAAAAGATACGTGCCAGGTAGAGAATTTTAGACCAATATCACTACTAGAAATAACTGGCAAAATATTTGAAAAAATAATAAACAACAGACTAGTGTTGTTCCTAGAAGGTAATCAGCTACACAATAAAAGTCAATATGGATTTAGAAAAGGAAGAGGAACCCAGATTGCAATAGCAACAATATATGAGAGCATTGCACTGTCACAAAGAAGTAGATACCTAGAATGTAGAGATATAACAAAGGCATTTGACAAAGTATGGATACAAGGACTTCAATACAAAATATCACATCTCAACCTTCCAGGCATTTTTGAGAAAATACTATGCAACTTCATCAAAGATCGAACAGCAGCAAAAGCAAGTCACTAAATTACATAGGGAATCCATTCCCGTTACTAAGTGGAGTCCCACAAGGATCTGTACTCAGTCCAACATTATTCATATTATATACATCAGATATGACTCCACCACCAGAGTACTGTACTGATGTCTGCTTTGCAGATGATATAACTCAAATAGTCATACACCCAGAAAAACGTACAAATTTGAAAAGACAAGTAGCACAAAAAACAATGAACTAAATTGAAAGAATAAATCAATATGAAAAGAAGTGGAAGATAAAGACAAATAAATCCAAATTCCAACTAGTATCGGTATCTGCATACAAACCTGCACAAATATTGTTAGACCAACAACCAGTGAATTTTACTAAAAGTACAAGAATACTAGGAATGCAATTCGGACAAAGGGGAATATCAAGACATGTGAGAGAAAGGCTAAGGATAGCAAGAACACAAAAGCCTAATCAGACCAATAATGGAATACCCACCAATACTCACGTGCTTAGCATCGACTTCCAATATAAGTGCATTACAAAAATTCCAAAATAAGATTCTAAGGTCTGCAGTGAGAAACAATCAAGAAGATGACGATCTGAATATAGAACAAATACATAAAAAATACAAAGTAGAACCAATTAATTAGAGATTACACAGACTGGCAACCAATATATGGAGTAAACTAGTTCAATACAATAGTGAATTAGTAGAAGAATCAGAAGCAGAAGAGAGAAACCTTGACCCAAACAACACAGACCACAGATGGTGGAGAAGAGTATCTTCATATATTCATCGCGATGAACCTCGACCATTATACTATTAATTAAGAAATGTCTTGTGAAAAAGTAATTTGTAGAATTTAATATGTAGATATGATGCAAAATCATTATGATAATTAAAATTAAGTTTAGAGTTAGAAAATTGGAACTTTATTAAATATGATTATATTATGTAATAAAATTCAAAATATGTAATCTGTACAATTCACCATGTCATATAATGTATAATCATTATTGCATTATGTTAATATTAGCTAGAAAATTGTACCCTTACACAAATATAATCGTGGATAAACCACACTTTACCTTACTCTTACTAATACTTAACTTTCTAAACTATTCCCTACCAAGGTTAGCTAGCTAACTACCCTCACTCTTCTTTCACCCATCTTACCTATCAGCTAAAAAAAAAAAAAAAAAAAAAAAAAATTCTTATGGTGATAATTCAACCATTGTGGTAGCTACCATTTCTACGTTCTATGGTGATCATTGAACTTGACCGTTCCTAGTCTTACGGTACTAGCGCGAAGCTGACCTATGAACAACAACGTATATATATATATATATATATATATATAATATATATATATATATATATATATATATATTTAAAATCATATTGATTTTTCTTAGATCGTACTTGCTTGAGAGTCCTATAAACACCTCCTGATCCTACGTTTTTCCTATTATTTGAATCCTACACAGTACATGAAATTAAAGGTGAATGTATTATATATATATATATATATATATATATATATATATATATATAATATTGATCAAACATCGTTAATATATATAAAAAGTTTAAAACTTACATTTTCGAAAATCTCTCCAAAACTAGACGATGAACCAATACGCCGGCAACACCAAGCAGCCGTGCTCGAGAAGCTGGCGATAAAACTTCTATAAACTATATAGCTTCTATATACACACTACTATAGTGTCTATAGAGACACTATAGAGTGGAAAATACGTCGAATAAAACGACCACTCTGAACTCCACTGTAGCGACCAATAGTTCTATACGCCGACGACTGGTTTCTTCGTCCGGCACTTGAGTGTAACTCCCAGCGGATTTGCCCTGGTCTCTGAATGTTACGAACTGACGAACGCACGCGCACACACGTATACAGTTCCGTGAGCACACGATAATACATTCCGCTTACGTAATGGCACGATACATACACATAGACACACACATGCACAGGCGCTGAAACACGCGCTAGACCTATAACCGATGACAGCATACATATTACCAAAACACTTAGGTATATACACTCGCTGATATACACACTGCGTAGGTTTACGTATTAATACGCCGACACATTACATACGCAGTTAATACGCACAGCTATACACGTGTATAAACCCGGCTTACGCATAAACGTTACATGTTCATATGGCGCATATATTATATATAGACCTGGTCTCAGCACGCACATGTACCGAGATTTTATATATATATATATATATATATATATATATATATATATATATATATATATATATAATATATATGTAACATGTGTGTGTGAAAACGCTGACGTTATTAACTGTGTATTTCACAGGCAGCTTTTTATTTTTTATTGATCATATTTTCGAAATTTTACGACTAGTTCGTAAAGATACGGTTTATTGCTATTTACGTAATTACCCTTCATTCACAGGTGGTGAGAAGAGAGAGAGAAGAGAGCGAGAGGAGAGAGAGAGAGAGAGAGAGATAGGGTAATTGTTATCAGGTATCATTGGCTGTCTGCCCAACGGGTCCCTATATCTCTAGATAGGCCGATAACGAGACCAAGTTATACACCAAGATAGGTGGATGTATGTTCCAATGGCGTTATAATGCTTTAGTTTGATTTTATTTCCATTATAATCTTTATTTCTTCTCAGGGATATACAAAGAAGAGACTATCAAATTTAAACAATCTAGACACACGAAATATAATAAAGCGTTGGATTTGATATATGCCGGTTCGAAGCGCTTTGCAGATGCCGTCATATTTCGTAGAAAATAAACGGTACCCAACGGTACCTGCTTTTTTATCTGGGCGAGCCGGCACCTTAACTTTACTGAAGTTCACCCCCCGTCCCCGCCCTACCTACCTACCCCCCCCCCCCCTCCTCGACGAGAATAAAAGCGTAACGGGCGTGTTTAGCTTCCAGGCCAGTGAAGAGGGCATATACCTCCTTCAGCTGTAGTTCTAGTACTACTGATAAGACCTTTTGTGGAAAATCTGGGTCGTTTTTCGGCAATAGTAGTACTTCTATTAATAGTAATACTACTACTACTAGTAATAGCAGTATTAGTAGCAGCAAGACGAAGATAGTGAGCAGCAGACGAGCTCGAAGATGGAATTGCTCTTGAGATATAGGTCTAGTATACGAGGCCATTTTCGAATAGGCATACCGTAAGACTAAAAAGCGCTCGAGGGGGCTTGCTTTTGAAGAAGAAGATGGTGAAGAAGGAAAAGAGAGAGAGAGAGAGAGAGAGAGAGAATTTCCTGCATGCCTGCTCTATCATCCAACCCCAACCTGCGTAACGGTCGCCAATATTTTTTTTTATTAATTCGATTATTAACTGTTTGTCTCAACCTCTGAGAATTCTTAGACAGGAGAAGCCACCAGTTCTGTCTATCGCCTTGCTGGCTATAAACAGGTATAAACGGGACAGGTGTAGTCCCGGTAGACAGCGTGTATATACTTTACACCAAATGCTCTTGATTGACCGTACAACGCTACGCTAAGGAATACAATAGCGTGTAGAGCGTTGGCCACGCTCCTATCGCTAAATCACGTTCTATAAACAGCTACTAGGGCCAAATAATGCACCTCAGACACGTGCGAAATTAGACCCAAAATAAGAAGAAGAATAAAATTCACCTTTCGAAGCTCTGTGGGGTTGAGTTTCCAACGCGCCTATTATTATTATTATACCGTAATGAGTAATCCAGTGCGTTCAACAAGCTTTACTTTGCAAGGCGAAAATCCGTTCAATCACATTACGTTACCCGTTGAATATCCATGCGTCTAGAGACCCATTCCAAGGCTCTGGAATTCCGGGGATATGCTCTCCTATGTGTTCCCGAGAATCCCGCCCCCAACCCCCTCGCCCACACAAAGTGAAATGATAGGCGAATGATACCCAGTGATGCCACATCGCTGGTCAAATCTTTTTCTTTGAAAATGCGTCAGAAACACCTGCTATATTTGCAAGTCGGGGAAGAAGTGGTAGTTTTTACACATGTCAGCAGGCGTTTAGGTTCAATAAACATCAAGTCTTGTATTGATCAACCTTCTCACGTCCCCTAATCATGTCTTGATCACCCCATGGTAGGTAGATCTCAGGTGACGGCAATTCGTTAGGGCCATGATAACCACGAATAATGGCAAATAATTTTTTTTTTTTTTAAATTCAGATCGATGAATGACACCCAAACGAACGAGGGGGCCAATGAATATGATTCGTTTAAGCAGTGCCTATTGACCTGGGAGTGTGTGTGAGTGTGTGTGTGTTTGTGACCTTGCTTTTAGAGGCAAATTACCCCGCAGTGAATGAGGCCATTTTGGGGTAATATTTTTGCTTTTTCCAGTTTTTAGTCGTCTGTTCAAGAAAGTTACTTATTCGTCTGTCCGTCCTCAGATCTTATAAAAACTGCAGAGGCTAGAGAGCTGCAAATTGGTGAGTTGATCGCCCACCCTCCAATCGTCAGACATACTAAATTGCAGCCCTCTAGCCTCAGCAGGTTTTATCTTATTCAAGGTTGAAGTTAGCCGTGATCGTGCGTTTGGCAACGGTTGAAAGTTTCGTACAGCATTCTACACCGTACAGGAATCTTGATTGCACATTTTTTTTTTTTTTTTGTATTTTATTTTATTTTGTCACTGGGTTATTATGACAGAATGTTTATTTTTTCATTTTAAAGTTAAAATGATGATGATGATGATGATTATTATTATTTTAATAGTTTGAAATAAGAGGTCAAAGCAAGTGAAAATATCCAAGAAAAAAAAAAAGATTGAATATATGAATGAAATGGCTGACCTAAACAGAAACTTCAGCGACCCATATAAGAAACCACGAGCGGTTGAACTAATGGTTAAAAAAAAAAAAAAAAAAAAAAAAAAAAAGTCTAGCTATTGAATAATAAGCCAAGCTATCTAAAACATTGTTGTGATTTTCTCTCACCCTTGCAAGGAATACGAAGAATGAGTGACACCGTTCACTTTCCGCGGTAATCACTGAGATTAACTAAATTACCAGTATACAAGAGTTGGGTGTAATTTACCAATATGAAATCCATAGCACACCTGTATCGTTAATTACAGGTGTTCTCCGTCACTTCGCATCGATGAAGTGTCGCGCTCTCGTTCTCTCTCTCTCTTTCTTTGGCACAAACAACAGAATTGAGTAATTGTAACTTTTAGCCCAAGTTAAATTTCTATATATTTTACTGTGCCAATTTGAGTACATATCATTTCTCTCCCTCTCTTCCTCTCTCTCCAGCTATAAACCGTAACTTTATGGGCCAGTCGTAAAATCTCAAAAGCATTATCAATAAATAAAAAAAACTTTTTGAATTGAGAGAGAGAGAGAGAGAGAGAGAGAGAGAGAGAGAGAGAGAGAGAGAGAGAGAGAGAGATAGGATACGTAATCAAATCTGCATAGTACATTTTACAAAATTTATCACGGACGGCTGTTTAAAAATGAATAAATTTGAGTTGATCGTGCAAAGAGAGAGAGAGAGAGAGAGAGAGAGAGAGAGAGAGAGACTGGTAATCCAAAAGCCTAATCCCTTCTGTCAGGGACTAAAACTTAAATATTTGTAAAGAACTATCGCCAATAATATAGAGCTCTCTCTCTCTCTCTCACAACACACACACACACACACAAAAGTGGGCGATAAACTCTACGGGTCTTGCACGTACATTTATAGAGCGAGACGTCGCGTCAGCGAGGTTGAATTAAGTATAATTTATATCACGACATTCATAAGATTACGAACAGAAAACGTGGCATCGATGCCTCTATAGAAAATGGGGATAATTTACGTGTATCTCTCTCTATCTCTCCTTCCTGATTTATGAAGGAAAATCGTTCAGATTCCTCGGTGAATTTGTCAATGAATATTGTCATTCTCTCTGTCTCTGTCTCTTATCCATCCTCCCTCTCCCAGAACACGAACAGAGCAACTGGCAACCTGCTGATCTTCCTCGCCTTGTGTGACAAGTTCAAGACCTTTGTATACTATTGTAGTTGTTTGAAGAGCGGCGTCCCCCCGCCGCCCCGCGTGAGTTAGTGAGGGGCAAGACTCCACCGTGGAAGGATGGGTCGTCTTCAACTCCTGCTGGCGACTTTCTCAGCTATACTCGTCTGCTACGCGAATGCGTACACGTTCGAAGGAGGCGAGTGGTCCAATTGTGCATACCTCGAAGGTTTTCGCGTGTTTTCTTTAAAGTTTGGTGCATTTTACTGACGTTTTTGTGAATTTTCTTGAAAGTTTGGTGCATTTTCTTGAAGTTTGGTGTATTTTCTGAAGGTTTGGTGTATTTTCTTGAAGTTTGGTGTATTTTCTTGAAGGTTTGGTGCATTTTCTTGAAGTTTGGTGTATTTTCTTGAAGGTTTGGTGCATTTTCTTGAAGTTTGGTGTATTTTCTTGAAGGTTTGGTGCATTTTCTTGAAGTTTGGTGTATTTTCTTGTAGGTTTGGTGCATTTTCTTGAAGTTTGGTGCATTTTCTTGAAAGTTTGGTGTAGTTGCTTGAAGTTTTTGTGCCTTTTCTTGAAAAATGTATTCATTTCTTTAAATGTTTGTGCATTCTGAAAATTTTATGCATTCCTTGAAGGTTCTGTGTATTTTCTTGAAGGTTTTATGCATATCTTGAAATTGTGCATTTTCCTGAAAACTTTATGCATTTCTTGAAATTTTAATTTTTCTTGAAAATTTTAAGGATTTCATGAAATTGTTGTGCATTTTCTTGAAAAATTTATTCATTTCTTGAATGTTTTGTGCATTTTCTTGAACAGTTTGTTCATTTCTTGAAATTGTTGTGCATTTTCTTGAAAATGTTATGCCTTTTCTTGCAAATCTTATGCATTTCTTGAAATGTTTTTGCATTTTCTTGAAAATTTTGTGCCTTTCTTGAAATGTTTTTGCATTTTCTCGAAAATGTTATGCCTTTCTTGAAGTTGTTGTGCCTTTTCTTGAAAAATTATTAATTTCTTGAAAATTCTGTGCATTTTCTTGAACATTTTATGCATTTCTTGACATTTCTGTGCATTTCTCAAGAAAATGTTGAAGGAGTGACTTTGTTTTGATCGGTTTTGACTTTTTTATTGGTGATACCTTTTCGTTTATGGTTTGCAAACAAAGGAACTGTGTCGTTTTACGATCCTGACATTTCAAATCAACGATTAGGCAATGGTTACATCCTTGAGAGGAATTTAGATCAACAATCCAACTTCCTACTTTTGACATCAGTGCGATTATTCAGTTTCTCACATCTCCAGTCGTCTTTTAACTTATATTCTTGAGTTACTAACTATAAGCCCTTCTTGAAATAAATTCCCAGATAAAATCTACACACAAGAGTGCTTTTGAATCAGTAGGTGATAAAAAAGTAGATTAAACTTGCTGCCTTTAGTAAATTCAAGACAGAAGAGTAACACATTGGCTCTTGATCAGTAGCGAATAGAGTAAATTCTATTCCAGGATCATGATCTGTAGCTAATAGAGCCAATTCTGCTCCTGGATCTTAATCAGTAGCGAATAGAGTAAATTCTATTCCAGGATCTTGATTTGTAGCTAATAGAGCCAATTCTATTCCTGGATCTTGATCAATAGCTAATGGACCATTCTATCCCTGGATTTTGATCAGTAGCTAGTAGAGCCAATTCTATTCCTGGATCTTGATCAGTAGCTAATGAACCTATTTCTATTCCAGATATTGGCCAGCCCATCACCCTGCCTGAAACTGTCTTCTCACCAGACCAGTCCTACAACCTAGAACTCGACGAAGATGAAGATGAAGATGAAGAGTCAAGTTCAGCTCTGCTGGACGAACTTCTCTTCCTGGAACGAGACGAAGTGGACCACCACAGGCAAGTGAAGGAGCTCCTAGCCCTGATGGAGTCACTCTCGAATGAGATAGAGGAGATTGAGGAAGACGAGGACGAGGTGTTTCTGGAGGTCATCGACGCGATGAAGAGAGACTATCGTGAAAAAATAGGAGCTCCTTCTCCTGTTGCAGAAGGCTCTACAGGCCTTAGTAAAGAGTGCATGGGTTTGCAGTGTCACGAGCAAGTTCCACCGCCTCTGTTGTTTGGGGAAGAAGAAAACGGGAAACGACTGAAACGGTCCCCAAAGAGGACCAGCTCAAGGGGAAGCAGCAGAAGCAGTTCAAGTGGCAGTTCTTGGTTATCACGGAGGCGAAGTAGCAGTAGCAGTAGTAGCGGCAGCTCCTCAGGTACAAGCAGCAGTAGAGGCAGCAGCAGCAGCAGCAGTAGTAGTGGAACTAGGTACACCTCTTCAGGAAGCAGTGGGTCCTCATCTTCCAGCAGCAGTGGGTCCTCATCTTCCAGCAGCAGCGGGTCCTCGTCTTCCAGCAGCGGTGGATCTTCGTACGGATGGAACACAGGATCGTCTGGAAGCAAGCCGTCGACTGGAACGGGCGTGGCAACTGGAACAGGTACGGGAATAAGCCCGGGTAGCTCTTATCCCAAGCAACCTGGATCAGGATACCCTACTGGGTCTCAACCTTCCGGAGGCTATCCTAGTGGAACAGGTACTGCTGGAGGGTATCCTTCTGGTACAAACCCTGTTGGAGGCTATCCTGGTGGAACAGGTTCTGCTGGAGGGTATCCTTCTGGTACAAACCCTGTTGGAGGCTATCCTGGTGGAACAGGTTCTGCTGGAGGGTATCCTTCTGGTACAAACCCTGTTGGAGGGTATCCTTCTGGTACTAGGCCTGGTAGTGGATATCCTGCTGGGACAAACCCTGTTGGGGGCTATCCTAGTGGAACAGGTTCTGCTGGTGGATATCCTACTGGGACAAACCCTGTTGGAGGCTATCCTGGTGGCACAGGTTCTGCTGGTGGATATCCTGCTGGGACAAACCCTGTTGGAGGGTATCCTTCTGGTACAAGGCCTGTTGGAGGGTATCCTACTGGAACAAACCCTGTTGGAGGCTATCCTTCTGGTACAAGGCCTGTTGGAGGGTATCCTACTGGAACAAACCCTGTTGGAGGCTATCCAACTGGTACAAACCCTGTTGGAGGTTACCCCTCAGGGACACGACCAGTCGGAGGTTATCCAACTCACACACAGCCTGTTGGTGGATATCCTAGCTATCCCACAGGATCAAGACCTTTTGGGAGCAGCAACCAACCATTTGGAGGGTATCCTTCACACGGCCAGCCCTCCTATGGAGGATATTCAGGATATCAGCCTTACGGCGTGTCTCACGGATACTCTACAGGCAGTTCATCTTTTGGTGGATTTCCAGCTAGCAAGCACTCTTACGGTGGCTTCCCGAGCGGAGGATTTGGTCGGACTGGGTTAGCAACAGGAGGATTTGCTGCAGGCGCCTTTGCCGGCAGCCACTACCCCGTAGGAGGGTTTGCAAAGCCCCTGAAGAAGAAGACGAAGAAGGATAAGGTGAAGGACGTCATCAAGACAGTAGCCGCCGGAGTTATAGCTCACAAAGCCCACAAAAAGAGTAAGTTTATGTCACCCTTTGGTCATCATGGAATGGGCTATGGGGGTCACAAAGGCGCTGGGCTTCTTGGGGCTGGTCTTGGGGGCTTAGCTGTGGGCAAGGTCGCCAAGAAGGTCCTGGGTGCTTACGTCAAGATCCAGATCGCCAAGTACGCTCTCAAGTTTGGCGCGGAGGCTGCCAAGGCCTATTTCATGTACAAAATGGGCATCGAGTTGGACGACTACATGGTCGGGAAGTTCGTCCACCGGTACCACCAGCATCGGGTGTACGGAGACAGTCGGTGGAGACATCGCACACACTACCACAGTGACAGGCCGCCTTCAGGGAAGGAGGAGGACAACATAACCCTAGGTGAGTTCTGGGCTGCTTGAAGCTGTCCTCTAGTTCTTGATATCTTGCTTGCTAGTTTGTTTAGTGCTCTACCTCAGCTAGGAAGGGCATCAAAGGATAACTTTCCACCCATAAGACCTAGGCCAATGGATTTACAGTTCTTTTAGTGTGGAGTTTCCCTTGCTTGATATCTTGCTTGCTAGTTTGTGTAAAAGTACTACCTCAGCTGGGAAGGTTATTGGGCCAATAGATGTTCAGTTCTTATAGTCTAAAGTTAAGATTTGGTAAGCTTAGATATGTTGTGCATCTCTTTCTGGAAGCACCAGTGCTTAATCTGAACGCGAAAAGACTTCATAAATTGACTTGTGCATATGTACGCTTTACAAATGGCCGAGTTCCTGTTACTCAAAACTTAGTTAGTTTCAATTGCGAGGTGAATGAAGGCAAAGTGGAAATTGTGGACGCTTAATTAGAGGGTTATTCGATGTTCTCACGTTAAGGGTGACTAAAATGTTTAAGATTAGCCGAGGCAAAGTATCAGTTTAATTGTAACATATTCGAACACGCTTGATGGAGACTGTGAGATGGGAAAGTTGACAGATAACTTCGGAATACATCAGATTAAATATATTCCTGAAATTCCAACTGTGCTGACACATACATACTATGGTACGCATGTGTATTTATATGTTAATGCTTGTACGTACGATTTTTTTTTTTATATTCTTCTACCGATATAAACCACATACATGCCAAACCTGCCCAGAAAAAACGTGCTTAATCAGAAACACGTGTTCAAATCGCATGTTGCTTGTGTGTCTATCTGCACATATGACTAACTCTGTAAGTTTAGATATATTTATAGTACAAATAAGTAATAATCAGAGGAAGTAAATTCCTTCAATTGATGTCACTGTGGCAGAACAAATTGGGCACTTGATAATTTTCAGGGCGAGTCCTGGGAAGGCTTTGGTGGGGGGGGGGGGGGGGGGGGGGGGGCGTGAACCCAGTGTGTCAGGGGTTGGCTGAGAGAAGGAGAGGGGATGTGGGGGGGGAGGGGAGGGGCTATGCTCGTATATGATTGCTTTCAGTAAATTGACCTTGATAGGGCCAGAATGAGGCTGGGCACTAACTTTGTGGTTCTACTTTTGTTAAGTTACTTTATTTATTTTTTAAAATTTTGACAGTGGGTAGGTTTGGTTATCGTCGCACACTGGTTTATATATACGTATACACATACATACATACATATGCAAAATATGTGCATAGCCAATCCTGATACAACAACAAAAAAATAAAAGAAAAATTAATTTAAAAAAATCTCTCATTAACCACATCTGAGTACCCAAACCACTTGCCTTTGCAGAGAACGAGAAACGCCCACACTAAATATTATAAAAATAATAAAAGTTTCACTCACTTCTAAGACAAAATCTAGATATTATAACAATAATAAAAGTATCACTCACTTGTAAGACAAAACCTAATTATATCACAAAAATAAAAGTATCACTCACTTGTAAGACAAAACCTAATTATATCACAAAAATAAAAGTATCACTCACTTATAAGACAAAATCTAAAAAAAAACAAAAAATAAAAGAATCACTCACTTACAAGACAGAACCTAAATATATAAAAATAAAACAATCACTCACTTACAAGACAAAATCTAAATATTTCACAAAAATAAAAGTATCACTCACTTATAAGACAAAATGTAATTATATAACGATAATAAAAGTATCACTCACTTATAGGACAAAATCTAAATAAAAAACAAAAATAAAAGAATCACTCACTTACAAGACAGAACCTAAATATATAAAAATAAAACAATCACTCACTTACAAGACAAAATCTAAATATATCACAAAAATAAAAGTATCACTGACTTCTAAGACAGAATCTAAATATATAACAAAAATAAAAGAAACGATGACTCATAGGACATAATGTGTCTGTGGTGCCTAGCTAAAGCAAGCCAAGGATCATCAACTAAGCTGAGAAGGCGATACGACTAATGACGATGAATTAGGGACCAAATCACTCACTAGATGTCTCTGTGCTCACGAATCCATTCAGGGCAATAAAGAAATTGTAAAGGATTCATCTACTGAATAAAAAATAATAAATATAATAATAATAATAATAATAATGATAACATATAGGCTTTCATCTCCTGAATAATAATAATAACAATAATAACATACGGGGTTTCATCTCCTGAATATAATAATAATAATAATAATAATAATAATAATAATAATAATAATAATAAAAAAAACTCATGTTTAACTTCTGGATTCCAAGCGGCCTTTCCAATTAAGGGCTGACCTCGCCCTCTAGTTGGGGAGCTGCTATTTGGAGTGTGACTTGAGCTTCGTTCATCTGGCCCCTCAAAACGTCATACTTTATCTATTTATTTGTTTGGTTATTTGTTTTTTTTTGAGCGTTGTTTCCCCATATGCTTTTTTCGTTTTGCCTTGATTCATTTATTTATTTATTTTTATTTTCATTGGTTATTTTAATTTTTATATATATATATATTTTTATTTATTTTTATTATATATATATATAATATATATAGATATATATATATTAGTATATATATATATAATATATAATTATATATGTAGTATATATATACATTCCACTTGAGAGAGAGAGAGAGAGAGAGAGAGAGAGAGAGAGAGAGAGAGAGAGAATGGGTATGATCAATAATGCCCAGCAATGCCCCCCCCAAAAAAAAATTGAGAAGAGTGTGATGACCATTCTATCACAGTGAAGATCTTCAAACACAGAGAGAGAGAGAGAGAGAGAGAGGAGAGAGAGATGCCAGCATCTTTAAGTAGGGAGGAAGACCTTTATTAACACTAAGAATGGGCGGGTGAGAGATGCCAGCATCTTTAAGTAGGAGGAAGACTTTATTAACACTAATGACTGGGCGGGTGACGGAGATGCAAACACGTCTAATATTTGTTTGTTTGTGTCTGCTATTCGAGATCGAGAGAGAGAGAGAGAGAGAGAGAGAGAATGTTTCCCTCGCCTTGAAATCGTGGGAATTATTATAGAAGCAGATTGTGGATTCGAGATTCAAGCTGCTCTGATGATTTCCTTCTTAAGTGGTGTTTGGAATGCCCTTAACTACTGCCTCTTCGGGTATTAAATTTAAAAAAGAAATCTATGTTACTGATTGACAAAATTAAAAATTAAGTGCTTATATGGCGGTATTCTCTCTCTCTCTGTATTTATCTCTCTCTCTCTCAATGTTTCTCTTAACAACCATATAAAGGAATGATAAGACCCTCTCTCCTGTTAACTTTATCAAACACATTAAAATTCTCTCTATATCTCTCTCTCCACGTTGCATCATCATCTAACATTAAAATGCCATAAATAAAATTATCCAAGTTACTTCCCTCTCACGCTTATCACTTATTTACTCAATTTTTTTACATAAATATTTTAAAAGTCACAAGTGGTAACATACTCTCCTTGGGTACTCCGCTAGTCAGATGGCGTGTGGTTGCCAGAGACACGATGCATCGCTAATGTATTGGACAAGGTCATGGTGGTCTTTGATTTGGCTGGAAATAATGATAGAGTTTTCCTGGTCTCTATAGTCTTTCGTTTATACAGAGGCGGTTTATAGGTTTCCTCGGCAACTAGAGAATCTGCTTAGTGATCTTAAGCTTTGCAACGCCTTTGCTGTTGTTTTTTTTTTTTAAACTAATTCACTGAAATATTCTCGTAGCATGTTTATTTCTATCCGTGGTTGAAAGACATTAATCGGAAAGGGGTTTATAGATTCTAGGACAACATAGACAACAGCAAGTAATATAGAATTCCACAGCAGTTATAGAAAAAGATATATATATATATATATAGTATCTAAGACAGCATAGTCAACAGAAAGTAATATAGAATTCCACGGTACCTGTAGAAAAAGGGTTCATTTGTAGAATCAAGGAGAACGTAGGCAATAAAAGGGAAATATAGAATTGTTTAGCAAAAGCAACTTCAACCAAGGCGAATTGTCGTTAGAAAACGTGCAACCACATTGGTTAAGAAGACAAATGAATGAACGAACGCGTCTGGGCGACTCGGTAACGCAGTGATAAAAATGAACTCCAAGAGTTTTGCTGGTTGTATAATCTCTTTCTCTCTTGAGGACGTTACCAAGAATAATTCCCCTTCTCCGCCCAAGAGGCGCCTTCAGCATTGGCAACAATTTATTTGAATGGACGAGACAGAGAGAGAGAGAGAGAGAGAGAGAGAGAGAGAGAGAGAGAGAGAGAGAGAGAGAGGTAACAGCACTTCCAAAGATACAACAGCAATGTAACTGAGCTATGATTAGCCAATTCGAATGGTGAAATCACTCTATTTCAACGAAACACAGAGAGATAGTCCAGAGAAATAGCCTAATTAATCCTAACACAAGGACACACGCACACACAAAGTGTTGATTCTCATCCCAAAACCGAACACTCATCGTTCTGAGAAATATTGAATGGCTTTGTCCATCCGTCCGCCCTCAGATCTTAAAAACTACTGAATCTAGAGGGCTGCAAATTGGTATGTAGATCATCCACCCTCCAATCATCAAACATACCAAATTGCAGCCCTCTAGCCTCAGCAGTTTTTATTTTATTTAAGGTTAAAATTACGCCATGCGTCTGGCAACGATATAGGACAGGCTGTGGTCAAAATTTAGTGGGCCGCGGCTAGTACAACATCATACCGAGACGGATTTGGTTATATGCTGTATACTGAAAACGGCGCAATAAACAGGGTGTCCATAAAGTCTCAGTACCATTCTGAGCAATAAATACTTGTAATGGTACCGGGACTTTATGGACACCCTGTACGTCTCTCTCTTCTCGTCCATTCAGATAAATCATCATTAAAAATTTGGGTTTGAGACTCAGGTTTTTGGAAACAGACGCAAGAAGAATGACGGCATGAAGTGCCACTAATACGCAGAATGAAACCCCTGACAATTAAATAGAATAAGAGACAAACAAAGCGAAAGAAGAATTAATAACTTACCCATTAAGGGAACTTGGAGCTCCTCCTCCTCCTCATCTCGTATGTTTTGTTTACATCCCAGAGATGACGTTGAACTTCTTCTTCTTCTACTCTCTTCTGCATGATTAATCTAGGGCAAGTTGTGCGTCTCTCTCTCTTTCTTTCTCTCTCTGTCACAAGTCACGTTAACCTTATTTAAATGGCTCATAAAGTTCAATTGGATAATGGGTTGGCTAGCCTCTGTGTTTTTGTGCGTCTCTCTCTCTCTCTTTCTCTCTCTATCCAGCTACTAATGGGTTGGCTAACCTCTGTGATAGTGTAGTGCGTATGTGTGTGCTGGTTCTCTCTCTCTCTCTCTCTCTCTCTCTCTCTCTCTCTCTCTCTGTTTCCTTATAATCTCTCTCTCTCTCTGTATCAAGTTACTAAGGGACTGATTACTTATTTAAGTGGAGAGAAACATAACACTTTTTTCAGCTCAGATAAGGGGCGTTTTAGCTTGTTGGTTTGATAATAATAATAATAATAATAATAATAATAATAATAATAATAATAATAATAATAATAATAATAATAATAATAATCTCCTTACAGGGGAAGACAAAATATATGAGAAACTCTACGTATGTCTCTGCACAAATTTGAACGCAACTCATCCAACGGTTTTAGCCGAACCAGAGGCCAAACACTTGTTTTTTTTTTTTTTTTTTCCTATCATGGCCCTATTGTTCTTAAAATTCAAATGATTGTGTTATATTTTCTATACAACAGAGGTTACTTAAGATCCAGTTCGCTCAGAAACTGTTTACGCAGTTCCCTCCTCCTATAACTGGCCAGAGTAGTACTCCCTAAACCATGAATGACCCAACACAATTAACTCTTTCATTCAATCGATCAATCTCCCTTCAAAGTGAATCAATGATTGACCAATCAACCCAGGATCGATTCAACCACCTTAGGAAGACGACTCGAATTGAGATCGTGTATCACTAACTCGAATTTGCGTCGTAGAAGTAGTACGATGTTCTAAGTTAAAATGTTCAGCTTTCTTTACGTGTTTGATGTGATTTCGGGTTACCTGCCGATACTCCATCGTATATAGATAACTTTACTTTCATGTTTACTATAATCATCATAGATATGAAACTTTTTTTTCTCGTGGAAAATGGTTGATTTGTAATATGGACGAGAGTAAGGTCTAGGGCTGCAAGGATATGGTTCAGTACTAAATCAGAATTTTGGTTTACCAATCGATACTCCTTCGTATCTAAGTAAATTTACTTATTTTTTTACTTGAATTATCACATATACGAAAGGAATTTCACTTAGAAAGTGAAGGATTTATAATATTTACGATAGTAAGGTCTAGGTTGTAAGGATATGCATTAGAACTAAAACATAGATGGTGGTGAAATCTTGCACAGTACGTCAGTTAAATTCTAATTTACAGGAGGTATTAATTATCCTATTAATTTTTCTAGTTCACGAGAAAAAAAAAGAGCTGTAGACTTAATTGGCTAATTAAGCAAACCAGAGTAACAACAGTAACTGACTAGAGCAGGAGGCAGTACCACAGAACTCTAGGCCTATAAAACAACTAAATAAAATGGAACTGACCATTAATTATCATCACAACAGAAGGAGCTAGGAAGTAAATAAATATATAAACAAATACATCAAACATAGACCGAGAACCCTTTTCATTTCATTCTGCAAACTTTTCAAGGTCACCCTTGTCCGTATATTGGCGTGATAAGCTAATTGCCTATTGCCCCAATATGGGAACTCGCATTCCTCTCTCGTATCACAAGAATAATAGAGAGAGAGAGAGAGAGAGAGAGAGAGAGAGATAGAGAGAGAGGAGTCATTGGTGAGACTAATGCAGCTCTGGGAAGTCATGGAGAATTAGATAACTCAGATATATGGCCGCACAGACGGCGTTCGTACTTTGGTAATGAGGGAAGGAGAATGAATAAAGCAAGAATAGGGAGGAATAAGGGAAGAATAACGAAGGATACATCTATATACTTGTGTATTCCATCTTTTTCTCGTTCCCACAGGAGAGTTCTGCCACAGACCTTGCAACGAGAGCGACAAGCGCGTGTGCCAATTCAGCATGGAGATTCATCTGTACCAAACCATGTCCAGGTAGGCCTAGTGAAGGGGAAGGAGAAGTTTCAGAGACTGGTGAAAGACGGACTTAAATAAGACAGACGGACGGACAGACAGAAAGACATAAAAGAAAAAAAACCCAACAGACTGACTGACAAATGTACTCAGGGCTACGAAAACTATACTCTGTTTTTTTCCATCTGTCCATCCGCCTGTGGTGTTTGTGTATGGTAACACTGCGTCCCGGGCTTTAAATAATATCCTATTTCGAATATTAACGGTGTAATTCGCATACAGTAAATTATAAAACACATTTCAGTTGCAAATGTACACCCAGATATCCTTTTATTTACATAAAACTTACACATAGCGTAACTATTTAAAGTCCGCGACGCAGTGTTACCATGCACGACCACCGCAGCCGGATGGACAGATGGAAAAAAAAAAAAAAAACAGAGTATAGTACCTTACAAATCTTCTCGGTCAAAACCTCTATCGAATTTTTTATAGCCCCCTTCCCAGCCCGCCCCCCCCCCCCCCCTTCCCCCCATACAAGACAGGACCACATCAACACTGACGAAGATGGATTGGCCCATTTCAGTCAGTTGCAAAGCAATTGCCCAAAAGCAGAGGTGGTTATGTAAGTGGGTATGGTATGGCATGGGGTATCTTGTACATCACAATTCACCAACTTCAGTAATGTTTCTCAAACTTCACGTGCCTCAAGGAAATTTTTGTTGTTTTTCAGAAATAAAGGCATTTGAAACTGCAATATTCAAATCGAGTCTTAAATATCAAGAATGACACATTTTTCGTCATAATTTGGGTCACAAATTGTTGGTCATTAACTGTCAGTTTGGGCATTGACCTGCCCATTCTGGGTCATGGTATGCAGACTCTTACCGTCCTCGAAATATATTATGGACAGGTCAGTTTCTTGCTATCACTTAATTACCACTTTTCGGTTCCGTATACATCGTAAATATCATCAAGTCTTGTATTATAAACATACATACATTTTTAAATCTCTGCTTCTGCGTCTCTTTCAGGGCATGTTACAACTGCCCTAGCAATACCACTGACTGTGAAAGGCCAGAGTGTATCGCAGCCGACGGGAAGAGACGAATGGTCGTGGTAGCCGACAAAACCATTCCAGGACCGGCGATCCAGGTGAGTTCTGTTCTAGAATCGGGCGAGTTCTCTTGGGGATAGGGTCTTGGTTCGTAACTGGAACACAGGCGAGTTCCGTTCTGGAACAATAACGGTGACACAGAGGTAAGTTCTGTTGGGGATAGGTCATGACTCGTAACTGGAACATAGGCGAGCTCTGTTCTGGAACAATAACTGTGACACAGAGGCGAGTTCTGCTGGGGATAGGTCATGGATCGTAACTGGAACACAGGCGAGTTCCGTTCTGGAACATTAACGGTGACACAGAGGTAAGTTCTGCTGGGGATAGGTCATGATTTGTGACTGGAACACAGGCGAACTCTGTTCTGGAACAATAACTGTGACACAGAGGTGAGTCCTGCTGAAGAAAGGTCCAGATTTAGAACTGGAACACAGCTCCGAGCATTCTATTGATGATCTCTCCTGGTTAGCTGAGGTTACATACACAATGAATTCTAGATAGAATCATGTCCTGTTTCTCATTTTTACAGGAAATCAAACGTTTGGAATTCTTATCAAAACAATTTTCAATGATTGCTAAAAAATTGATGTGACCGCTAAAGACGAATCTATATAAAAAACACAACCTGAGGTTTAGCATGGCAGTGGATAATGATGTTAAAATTCTATGAAGAAGAGCTAGCAATGTGTTAAAATTCAGGTAATAATAAGGTAATAGAGTTGCCAAAGGCTCCCATAAGGATGCTGTAGGTATTTGCTTTCAAAACAGCTGATTTGATAAACACAAGGCTTCGATACAGTTAATGAGGTTTAGCATTGCAGGAGATAATGATGTTAAAATTCTATGAAGAAGAGCTAACAATGTGTTAAAATTCAGGTAATAATAAGGTAATCGAGTTACCAAAGGCTCCCATAAGGATATTGTAGGTATTTGCTTTCAAAACAGCTGATTTGATAAACAAAAGGCTTTGATACACGTAATCTACCTCATTTTCCATCACAGGTCTGTGCAGGAGACAAGGTACTGGTAGACGTGTTCAACAACCTGCCCTCAACGGCCGTTTCTCTCCACTGGCACGGCCTGACCTTGGGTCGTACGGCAGCGGTGCCAACGGCGCGTACCACACCCTTCATGGACGGTGCCCCGGGTGTCACGCAGTGCCCCATACCCCCCGGGTCAGGCTTCAGGTATTCCTTCGACGCCACGGATCCTGGAACGCACTTTTGGCACGCTTCAACAGGTTAGTTTACTGGAAAGGGCACTTATGAATACTTCTGATTCCAGTTCTATTCTCTGGTCTAGAAAGACTCAATTATTCTCTGATTCCAGGTCCCTCCCCCGTTCTGGAAAGGCTAAACTGATCTGGGATTCCAGCTCCCTTTTCAGGTCTGGAAAGAACAAACTGGTCTGGATTTCAGCTCCCTTCTCAGGTCTGGACAGGCTAATAAATATGATCTCTGATTCATATTTTCCTTGCAGATCTTGAAAGCATAAATTGAGCGCTGATTCCAGGCCCCTTCTCAGCTCTGGAAAGAATAAACTGATCTCTGATTCCCCTTCTCTTCGCAGGTCTGGAAAGAGGCGACGGGGTCTTCGGTCCTCTGGTGGTCCACCAATCCCTGGAAAAGGACCCAATGCAGGGCATGGCCGAACACATGTTTTTGGTGAGGAACTCTTGGCGTCAGCAGTATCTCAATTCTTTTTTCCTCTTCTTTAAATATCTTCCAGGATGCTGGGACCTTAGACTTCCAGTCTTCAATTGTTCTACTTTTCTTAATTTCCATACAATACCCATTCCTCGTTTCTCGTCATCTTTATCCCATTTTTCTTTATTTATTCGATTGCTGAAGACAATTGTCCTCTATATGACTTGAGAATGTCTTAAAAACTAAGGTTTGTTCTAAAGTACAGTTCACTTTTTGTTTGCATGCTCGATCAGATAATAGTTTTTTCAAATATAGGCTTACGTCCTATGTACAGAGATCGATTTACAAATTGTTCTTGTAAGAACCAGCCAAGATAAGCAACGGAAGAGAATATTTATCATTTTAAGGCGAACCTCTCAAAACGAAAAAGTTTCCCTGTTAGACCACGTTTACAACTGCTTTTCCCACAAGACAATAAGACCATTTGATACTTCAGATGTCCTTAGAGCAGCTTCAAAAACTAATTCCAGTTGCGCGCCAATGTCCAATGCCTTGAAACTATAAGAATGTCTTATTTACCAATCAAAACTGGCATATTTCTGCCTCAGAATTTAAAATTCCAGTCTCCAAACAAAAGTACAAAAATAAAACGTGAGGCATCTGAATAAAACCTGCCATTATTTCTTGCATTCTTCTTACTCCAGACGCCAATGCCTTGATATCATAATGATTTCTGGTTTACTGATCAGAAGCCAGCATATTTCTGCCTCAGAATTCAGAGCAAATATCAAATTCCCACATCCAATGAAAAGTGCACTCGTCAAAACGTGGGGCATTTGAATCAAATCTGATAATATCTCACTTCTTGCGTCCTTCTTCTTCCTTCACAAGATGGTAGAATCTCAAAACCCTCTTCTGTTCGCAGGTGAACGATTGGTTCCACAGTTCCACGCAGAACAAGTACGTCCTGCAACAGAACAGCGGAGAGGAGGCAAAACCTCAGTCAATCCTCATCAACGGTCAGGGACGTCACAAGGTGAATTAGAATTTTTTTTATTTTGGAGTTACACAGCTTGAAAATGTATTCATTTCTAACGTTGCTACTCATTGCTAAGCCCTATTCTTCATCATTTAAATTCATCTTACGTTTAAGAAGTGCTGTTGTAAATTGGAAACCTTGTTAGGTCTGCTATATGAAATGAAAAAAGAAATCTTTTTATAGATAATATTACAGATAGATTCAGACGACAACTTGTAGTAAAGATTGTAAGACATGTTTGCTTGATTCTTTAAAAAGAAACAGCCATTTAATGAGAATAAATAGAAATCAAGACGATAATTCATGAGTATCTGAAAAAAATACTGAAGAAACTAATGTTTTATACCAGATATCAAGTATATGAATATTTCCCTGCTGTGCCTTGATATATCATATATCTAATATCTAATGTTTTATATTAATGTACAAAATACATATCTATTTTTTATCAGCACGACGACACTGGACCTCAAGTACCTTACTTCAACTTCCTGGTCGAAAAGAGTAAGTTGACGAAGTATTCAGGAAACTAATTGCATTCATAATACGAAATTTGACCAAACCCACCTTCATGGATATGAAGGTTGAAAAGTCCTTTGAGTTTGACATATTCCTCTTCTATTTTTTTGGGGCCACAGGCAAGAGATACCGTCTTAGGATGATCAACGCAGCTTCGACGAACTGTCCAGTCACAGTCTCCGTCGACAGTCACGATTTCGTCCTGCTGACAGCTGACGGGTCTTCCATCAGCCCCGTCAACGCCTCGTCGGTGCTGCTTTACCCAGGTGCGTTGGGGGAAATGTAAACAAACGGTAGAGCCATCTGTCGGTGGAAAAATGAACTGAGTAGTGCCATCTCTTTGTGTAGCATTTCAACTGTAATATGTGTTATGGATAGCCAGTTCTCTATTTATAAATTTGTTTATTAATTTATTATTATGTCTATATTTTTACTTATTTATTTACACATCCAGCTGTTTCTTTAGTAGATTTCAAGCCCTTATTGTTTCCCACTGAAGCTTGTATACCTACTCCATACTGTAAGGATAAGCTTTTAAAACCCTTTCATCTGTGCATTTTCTGTTTTCACAAGGGATGAGGTTGTAAGCTCATAATTCCCTTGGGCCCTACCCCTGGGAATATATAACCTCCTACAACCATTCATCAGCCCATTCCCACTCTAGGCAAGTGATACAACGCCAAGTTTTTAACGCCCATTTTTATTCCAGGCTGAGAGATATGAGGACAAGTTTTTAACTCCCATTCCTATTCCAGAAGAGACATAGGAAGACACGACACCAAGGTTTTAACTCTCATTCCTACCCCATTCCAGGCGAGAGATACGACGCCATGTTCTCAGCCGAGCAGGAATCGGGCGAGGAGGGCGCCACCTACTGGATCCGTGTCGAGGGAGGAAACGACTGCTTGGGTCTGCGACAGTTCGCCAGCCTACAGTACCTCCCGGCAAACGTCACGGCGACGCCCCTTCCCACCGTGGCTCCTGGAATCGATCCCTCGACGGTGGCGTCGGATTCCTATGGAATGGTGAGTGGACAATCTTGCAAAGAGTTCTTGTTTTTGCGATTTAGTTATTTGTTGTTTTATATGATTTAATTCAAAGTGGCATGTCAAAATCATATAAGATATTTAAACAACAAAATAATGTTATAGAAATTAAGTCATAAAACAACACTGCAAGTATAATGATAATAATAATAATAAAATATTTCCACACAGAATGTCTTCACGGGCAAGTGTGGCACAGCAGGTCAGAGGTGCGTCTCGGGTCTCAGGTCACAGGGGTCAATTCCTGAGAGGATGAACAAACCCAAGGCTGACATGACCTTCTACCTCTCTTTCTCCTCCAGGGAGATTCACAATGAAAACATCTACTCACTCCTGTTCTACAACATCTATGAAGGTGGTTTTTTTTTATTGTTTATTCGCTTATTTTTTGGTGTTTTTTGTGTTTTGTTCTTTATTGTAAGTTGTTTTGGAGTGGGTTTTCATCAGTCATGATGTTTTTCCTTACCGGTCACTTTTGTGGGAATGATTTGAGAGTTTTTTTTTCTATTATTTGCTCTTTTTTCTGGGGTTTTGTGTGTGTGTTTTTATTTATTGTGAGTTTTACAGGTTTGTTTTCCACCTTTGTTTGTGTTTTGGTTTTCTTGACGTGTTTTTATCATGTGGGTTTTCACCAAGCGAGAGGTTTTTCCTTACATGGTGACTTGTGTGGGAGTGTATGACGTTTATCCATATCTTTATATGTTCATTAGCAGACTTAATTTGTTTAATATCTTTATAACACTTAATTTCTCTTTACACGATTTTGACATATTTTTCCTTACAGAGGGGTCAATATTTTCTGTACTTTTGCCGTTACTGTATAAAAGATTTCTTCACAATTAACCTTTATTCCTTCATTTAGCCAAATTTAGTCTTTATACCAATTTTTCATTTGCAAGTCAAGCTTAAAATACCGATATTCGTCACTCAAGGTTGACCTTGACTTCTTCCTAAACTTGACCTAGAATCTCTCACTAAAAGTGCCAATTTACTCCACAAGGATGACCTTGACCTCTTCCTACTAAACTTGACCTGGAATCTGTCACCAAAAATACCTTAATTCCTCCTCCTCCTTCTGCAGAAGAGGCCTCCAAGCGGGTCAAAACTCCCCAGATCAACAACCTAAGCTTCAGAGGCAGCTCCACCCCGCTTCTGGTGGACCAGAAGCCCTTGAGGGCAGAGAATTGCAGCTCTGAAGGCGTCCGTCAAGCCCATTGCTCAGAGGGCTTCTGCGAATGCCTCCACATCGTCACGGTTAACGTCGGAAGTGTTGTGGATATGGTTCTGATTGGAGAAGGTAAAGGAACTTTAGATTTAGGGCCTAGTTTTTGTTAATTCTGTCAAGAGCTGATATCTAGCCTAGGTCTACCTAACTCCCAAACGGCTTACGAATCCAAATTTTATGTTTAAAATCGACCATCAGAGGCCTAGACCAACACTTAATCTCTCTTCCTAGTTCTTTTACTAGTGCCATACCACTAGATATCTAGCCTAGGCCTACCTTGCTCCCAAACGGGTTACGAATCCAAATTTAGGTTGAAAATCGACCTAGACCAACCGTTGATCTCTCTTCCTTCGCCCCCCTACCCCCCTAGGTAACAGCACGGGCATTACACATCCGGTGCACCTCCACGGATACAAATTCTGGGTCCTGGCCCACGTCGATGCGGAAGCGGTGCCGGAAGTGACTCCCCGCGAAGGAGAAAACATCACCTTCCCCGCGGGGATGTCCCGCGACAAGGCGATACGCCTCGACGAGGAGGGGCGCCTTACGAGGTACCTGGAGAGTCCTGTGGTCAAGGACACGGTGACCATCCCCGCCGGAGGATACACCATCATCAGGATAGCTGCTGAGAACAACGGTGAGATACGAAGCCTTGAGCTTCGGTCTAGGGACATTCTCCTTTCCACCGAGAGATGGCGGTTTGGAGAATCAGGGTTCCTAAACGAACTCTGAGCAATGCTTCTAGAAGCTTAGAA
>NC_061095.1:2101164-2208664 GCF_015104395.2 Macrobrachium nipponense
TGTCGAAGCTGGACTTTCCACGGCTGCTAGGCCTATGATTAACAAAGATTTTTCCATGATATTTAGACCTATGATTATCAAAACTAGGCTTTCCCTGGCCCCTAGGGTTATGATTATCAAAGATTTTCCATAACACTTAGGCCTAGTATTATCAAAACCAGACTTTCCACGGCACATAGGCCTAGGATAACGAACGTCCAATAGTTTGTGAGCAAAACGCTTAAAAATTAGTGTTAAAAAAGGTTTAAATATTAAAAAAGGACATAAAACAATGGAATAGAAGCAATTAGAAAGGACCATCGATCAAGTTCGAAACACCTTTCTGTTTTTTTTTTTTCCACCAAACGACAAAAACCTCGCAATTGAGATGGATAGCCCCTGGGGAGGATCCTCCAGGGGGGTTGGGGAAGAATCCTTGGAATACTACTGGTGGTAGGGGGGGCGCCTCCCCCTAGCCGCAGGCAAGCAGGCACTAATTAACCTGATGAGTTAAAAGCACTATGAAGAGCCGAATAGGGTTTCGTTGTTGGAGTGGTTGGTGGAGGGGGCCGGTTGTTGGAGGGAGCTGGAGATCGTAAGGAGGGGGTGTTAGGGAGGGGGGAGGGGGTGTGTCCCAAAAGCGAGTATATATAAGGAGGCTAAATGACTGAGGAAGTTCAGTTGAGTGGACCTCTCCCTCCTCGAATGGCGACCACACCACCATCAGCGTTTTGGGTCTCTCTCCTCCTCTTCCTCCTCCTCCACCTCTCCCTCCTCTCCTTCTCGCCAAATTCGAACACCCTCGCCAACGTAGTGGTAGCCCACCACCCCCTACAGGATGCTCAGACGTATGGTACGTGTTATCTTTTTGTTTTTGTCTGGGGCAGGGGGTAGGGTAGCCCAGCAGGTCATTAGGGAACATGGCGTTTTGGTATTTGGTTGAGGGTGATTCTAAGTCTCGGTTCACTCTTCAAGATGGCTGACTTTAAGGCGGAAATGTTGCTTTAAATTGGTCAGTAGATGTTAATGTCTATGCTTTATATTATTGTGGGCGTGGTAATGTAAATATATATATATATATATATATATATATATATATATATATATATATATTATAAATTGGTCAGTAGATGTTTATATCTGCTTTATATCATTGTGGGCGTATATATTATATATATAATATCATATATATTATATATGTAATATATATTAATATATATATATATATGTTAATATATACTACATTATATATATAATATATATCTCTATTATCTATATATATTAGATATATTTATATATATATTATATTAATATATATATATTCACATTACCACGCCCACAATATATATATATATTATATATATATATATATATATATAATATATAGATATATATATATATATATATATATATATATATATATATATATATATATATATATATATATATATATATATATAATGTGTTTGTGTGTATTACTTGGTTAACATTCCCTGTAATTCAGCATTTTTGAAATAACCATTAAAAGATTATCTAGCACTCGTTAAAAAAATATATATCTAAAACTGAGGTATAAAACACATTTCATATAAATTTCGTTTAATTTTTAATTTATTTTTATTTGTTTAATTTTTCCTTTGATTTGGATGCATTGATAAGTAATTACTTCCGGTGAATTTTGTTGTTGTTATTCGTCCGTTTGTTTACTTTTCATTTTTGTTATGATACTTATGGGAGCCAAATTGATAATAAATATTGAAAAGTGCTTGACTGCAATCAGGGAAAAGACAACCATTATTTGGTGAGAGAGAGAGAGAACGAGAGAGAGAGAGAAAGTGATAAAAAGTAAATGAAAAGAGAGGGAGACAGAGAGAAATAAAATCATGAATGACTGGAGAGAGAGAGAGAGAGATAAAAAGTAATTAAAACCAAGAAATTACTAAAGAGAGAGAGAGAGATAAAAAGTAAATAAAATCAAGGAATGACTGAAAAGAAAGAAAGAGAGAGAGAGAAAAAAAAGTGAATAAAAGCAAGGAATGGCTGAAGAGAGAGAAAAAGAGAAAGCAAATTAAGGAATGGGTGGAAATAGAGTTGAAAAGTAAATGAAGAAAGAGAGAGAGAGAGGGTAAATAAAATCAAGGGATGACTCAAAGAGAGAGAAAGAGCGAGAGCGAGAGAGAGAGAGAGAGAGACCTTGAAAGCGATGACAGGTCCATAGAGGACCAATTACCCCAAATTAAAGTCGGCAGGATCATCCAGCCAATCAGAGCTCTCGAAACAATTATCATTCTCCCGACGACGTCCCAGCCAATCAGAGAGCATCTTTCTGCCAATCACTGGCGATGGTCATTTAGCCGTTTATTTACGGGGCAGGGAAGGGGGTGGGGCTCCCCCCCCCGCTTTGAGATTGGCTAAAGGTAAGGGTATTGATTGGAGAGGAGGGGTTTATATAGGTCACATTATTATTATTATTATTATTATTATTATTATTATTATTATTATTATTATTATTATTATTATATTATTACTATTATTATTATTATATATGTGCATTATATATATATATATATATATATAATATATATATGTATGTATGTATATATATATATATATAATATCCTATATATACAGTATAATATAATAACTGTATAATGATAATAATATATGTAAATGATAATTATATATGTACATATTTTATATATACATATATATATATATATCTATATATATATTATATATCTATATATATATATATATATATATATATATATATATATATAAATATATATATACACGTAATATATCATATATATATATATATATATATATATATATATATACAAATACCCACATTTACAAAATATACGAATACAATTTATCACATATATTTAAGACTGCTTATAAATATGATGCTAAGAATACAATTTATCAACATATATTTAAGACTGCTTATAAATATGATGCTAGAAAATAAAAATAAAATGTATAATAAGAAGCCATAGAATAAAACAAACCAATTCTATAATGAAGACTATAATCGAGCAGTTGACCCAGATGTGTAAGGTAATCCAGGAAGGGAAAAAATATTTAACATGTATAGACTCAGAGCTGATAAATATACAATAAAATGTCTCTTGAAGATTAGTTGTGGTTCCATTATGATGGAAACATAAGATTTCTAACCTACGAAACTTCTTAATCATGGCTGCAACCCACTACAGTCGACTGACATTATATACATAATTCAAAACTTGGGTCAAAGGGAGTACAAGTGTATTTATCAGCATGTGATTAAGATGTTCTGGCCCACTTGGAGATCGATTCCGGATTCTCTTGTTGTATGAAATGTTCTACAGTCCAGTACGCCATCTTCCCTTATTTTCTACGGGTGTTGCTTCAGATAGTGCTCCTTAAGGGCTAGGTATCTCCCCTTCCATTGTCAATTTTAGCTTCTGCCACACTGACCTAACCTAATATTTTGCATATTCTGGCTCCAGACTTTCCTACCTACTCTTGTGTTTCTCGAGTTTTAGGTCCTTCATATAAAGAAGTAGATGGACATATCTTTGTGTAGGCCTAGGTAGGCCTTCATTGTCATCTCTTCCTATAGACCTATGCAAATTAAGCGGCTTGCCAGCCTGTTTTGTTAGTAATTGGGGGACAAGAAATAGAAATATATATGTAGCTAATTTACATATTTATTTTTACTTTGCATAGGCTAGTCAGTCTTGGTAGCCTTTGAGTGACAATAATTATATATATATATATATATATATATATATATATATATATGTATATATATATATATATATATATATATATATATATATATATATATCAGCCACAATAATTTTAAAAGTCCCCAAAAAACCTAGAAATAAAATACAATTCTAAATCAGAGAGAGACCTCTCTCTCTCTCTCTCTCTCTCTCTCTCTCTCTCTCTCTCTCTCTCTCTCTCTCTCTCTCTCTGAATGGGATCCATTACATGGCTTGCAAATTTGGCTGATGATGATTGCATGACCCCCTGGCGGGGGCGAGGTGGGTGGGGGCGACTGGGGGTTATCATGGGCAGGGGGTTGCGTTGCTGGGCAGGCTAAAAATAGAGGCTTGCTGCTATGCCCATGGCACAGGTGGACATTGCTTGCTTGCTTGCTTGCTTGCTTGCTTGCTTGCTTGCTACAGAGAAGGATAGAGAGAGAGAGAGAGAGTGTTTGTTTGAGCAGTTGTAATCACCAAATTGGTTAAGAAAAGGCCTAATTTGATTTTCAGAATTTGTCAACACTTTCGTTTGAATGAACGTGAAATCTGGCGAGTGAAATCGTATAGATATTATAGATAAAATATTCTATTTTCAAATAATCGCAATATTTTGGGCTCCATCTTCAAAAGCTGTATCGCCTTTCTGCTCCAGATACCTAGCATTTTGTGCTTAGGCCTATGGACCTTGGCTTAAGCTTCAAAAAGTTTATTGTTCTTTTAGATATTTTGAATTTTTCAACATATAGGCCTATGGTCCTGATTTGCATAATCCGTCAATACATTTGCGTGAGGGAAAGACTGATTGAAAGTATATTTATTTAAAAGAAAAAACTTTATTCGTAAAAAATGCTTAATTTGGCTTAACCTTCAAAAATTATATTGTTTATTGAGTAAAAATGTATTTATATAAAAGAAAAAACTTTAATTAAAAAAAATCATGTTTTGGCTTCAACCTCAAAATTTATATTATTTATTGAGTGAATGTATATTTATTTAAAAGAAAAAACCTTACTCGTAAAAAAATACAATATTTGGCTTAACCTTCAAAAATCATTTTGTTTATTGGGAGAAAATATATTTATATAAAAGAAAAAAAATTAATTTATAAAAAAATTCATATTTTGGCTTCAACCTCAAAATTTATATTATTTATTGAGTGAATGCACATATATTCATTTAAAATAATAATTTTTTTTTTGTGAAAAAATACATAATTTGGCTTAACATTCAAAAATTATATTTTTTATTGGGTGAAAATATATTTATATAAAAGAAAAAACTTTAATTTATAAAAAAATTCATATTCTGACTTCAAATTTTAAATTCTTATTATTTATTGACTCCAATTCCCTTGAATTTTCAACCTAGGCCTATTTTTGCATCTGGGCTAAAATACCTTGAATTCTCAGTAGGCCTATACTGAGTGAAAATATATTTATATAAAAGAACAATTTTTAATCTATGATAAAATTCATATTTTGATTCAACTTCAAAATCTATATTATTTATTGACTCCATAACCCTTGATTTTTCAACCTAGGCCTATTTTTGCATCTAGGCTCCACGTACCTTGAATTCTCAGTAGGCCTATTGAGTGAAATTATATTTATATAATAGAAAAAAATTTGATTTATAAAAAAAATTCATATTGTGATTTCAACTTTAAAATTTTTATTATTTATTGACTCCAGTTCCCTTGAATTTTCAACCTAGGCCTATTTTTGTATCTAGGCTAAAATACCTTGTTTTCTCAGTAGGCCTATACTGAGTGAAAATATATTTATATAAAAGAAAAAATTTTAATTTATAAAAAATTCATATTTTGACTGCAACCTCAAAATTTATATTATATATTGACTCCAAATCCCTTCAATTTTCAACCTAGGCCTATTTTTGCATCTAGGCTCCACATAACTGGAATTCTAAGTAGGCCTATTGTGATATTTTTAGGAAATATCTCAAGAACTCGAGAAGTCAATGGAAGATGAGGAGGAAGAATAATGGAAGAGTAATGAATGAAAAATGAATAGAAGGTAAAACAGAAACAGGAAGATGAGATTCGAGGAATGGGATCATTCAGTCTCCAGCCATGCAACCCCCCTAAACCCCCTAAACCCCCCCAACCCCCCCAACCCCCTCCCCCACCCCCCGGGCACCCAAAATCGCGCGGCGGCCGCCGGTCCGTGGTGGGGGAGGGAGACGCAGGACCACAAAGGGATTCGCTAATCGGCGCTTTCCTGCCCTTTGTGGTGACCCAACGGTATGGGGCGGGGAGGGGGTGGGTGGTATGGTTGGGTAGGGGAATGAGAAAAGAGGGGGGTGGGTCCTGTCATTTTCCTTTTCGGCTTTTTCTTTAAAGCTACCGACAAAGTTTAGTTATTTTTAGTGTTATTTATTCATTTACTTATGCATTATTTACGTTATTATTATTATTATTATTATTATTATTATTATTATTATTTTATTATTATTAATTATTAAATTTGCAGATCCACGAAGTATTACTCAGGGGATATATATATATATATATATATATATATATATATATATATATATATATATATATATATATATATATATATATATAAAACATTGGTTATAATTTATGTATCGTATATCCATTTTTTTGAAAATAAAACATAATGAATATATTAAACATTCCGAAATATTCTGTCTTATGTTGAATTAAAAAAAAACGGACACATAATTTATGATGAAAAAAACACTAGACCATAAAGTCACTTTTTCTCACCAAAGTTTTTCTCCATTTTCACCAACCTGCTGCAGTGCATTTCAGTCAAAGATTAAACTCGCGTCTTTTCTTTCAGACATCCTTCATTCGAGGGCCATAATCGCAGGCCCACACGAATTCACGAGAGCCAAAAGATGGTCAGAAACCTCCCTCAACTCAGTCCCAGAAGAAGAAGAGGAACCCACAGATGGGTCAGGATCAACATTCGAGGAGAGCCGTTCTAAAGACCACCATTACAGCGAAGTAGGTCTGGACCACTTCCAGAGGAACGCTGAAGCATCAGGCCTAAGACGCCACAAGAGGAAAGTCATCTCCCGCGGCAGCCACTACATGATCAGGAGCAGCTCCGGAAGCTCCCCCTGGAGTTCCACTAGCTATGACGCCTACAGCACCTACAGGACCAGTAGGCCTAGGGGCTACGGGTGGAACCCACGCGGCAGGATAGGCGACAGCGGCCTGAGGACGACGACCTTCGGCGAAGTCATCCCGAAGAAGCCGGAGAGGAGGCGTTCCCAGAGGAAGAAGATCGCGAGGACCTTCAAGGGCGAGATCGCCCAGTACGCCATGTTGCACGGGCCCAAGAAGGCGGCCATGCACTACGAGAAGAGGGTGGGTAGGAGACTCAAGGAGAGGATCATTCTCAAGTTCGTCCAGAGGTACAAGGACAGGGTGGAGAAGAACAAAAAGAAGGCCCGGTCTTGAAGAAGACGGCAACCGCCCCTCTTGGACGTTTGGGTACCTGAAAGGTAGCTTGTAGATGCCTATATTCTTTTTTTTTCCATCTGTCCATCCGCCTGTGGTGTTTGCGCATGGTAACACTGCATCCCGGGCTTCAAATAATATCCTATTTCGATTATTAACGGTGTAATTCGCATACAGTAAATTATTAAAACACTTTTCATTTGTAAATGTACACCCAGATATCCTTTTATTTACCTAAAACTTACACATAGTGTAACTATTTAAAGCCCGGGACACAGTGTTACCATGCGAAAACACCACAGGCAGATGGACAGATGGAAAAAAACAGAGTATAGGTGTAGTTAACATAGCAGCACAATTCACGTAGTTCCGCAATGTGGCCTTCAGTACGATAGTCCATTATACCTGATTTAACTCATGATCACTGAAATATCTTTAGCCTAAGTATCCCCAAACACCTCAGTTAGCTAACTCTTAAGAGGAATGTGTGAATATGAAGTGTTACCAATGGCAGACTTAAATTAGCCTTGACTGAGATGGCTCTGGGTACATAAGTTAGCTAATTACCCCAAAAAATAATCTTTTACTGAGGTACTTCCAGTTCCCTGGAATAACTTGAATGAGTCACTTCATCCTAGTGGCTCCTGTCTTCCAGTTTAGTTATTTGTCCCAAGACTAACCTATCTTAGCCAGATGTCCATGGGGATAGGGTGGTTCCAGACACCAGGAAAAGCCATTGCTGAGAGAAATCCAGCAGCCAAGTTAGGCAGCTGCCCCAGGAATAATCTTAGCTGAGGTGGCTCCAGGTACCTGAGTTACCTAAATGCTCCTAGAAGAACTTAGCTGAGGTGGTTCCAGGTACCTGAATTGGCCTGATGACCCAGGAAGAACCTTAGCTGAAGTAATTCCAGGCATGATTTTACCAAGTGATTCTGGAAGACCTTAGTTGAGGTATTTCCAGCAACCTTATTAGGCAGATGATCCTGGAAGGACCTTAGCTGAGCTTTTTCCAGGGTCATATGTTGGGTAGATGTCCATGTAAGAACTTTAGCTGAGGTTTTTCCAGCCACCTGGATTAGTTAAAAGCCTAACTTACCATACTGTACCTCAGGTAACCTTAGCAGGAATGCTTTAAAAAAACTGGAGTTAGCATAAGTAGCAAAGATAGCATTTATGCCAAAGAATACCTAGAATTTTGCATTGTCAGTGTTTAAGCTATTATATGGTGGGGTAGGCCAGGTACCTAAAGTAGTAAGTTTCACATCCCTGGGAAAAGCAGAGACGATTTTGAATCATTGCCACGAAAGAGTTGTGGCCAAATGATTAAATGTTATCAGAAAACTTTGATGAATTAAAAAACCAGGTTACACTTCCATTTGAACAGTACTTACAGATATTAGGTTTCAACTCGTGGAAATATTCTCAGTTTGACGCGAATTTATTTTTAAAAAATTACATAGAAAAAAACGCACAGCAAATAATAGTTGTCTCTGCATATATACTCTTAAATAAAGTCTATAAAGTTATATTGCTGGTGTTACAGGAATGTGAAACTTCATACAAATCGAGATTTGTGAAATAAATATGAAAATTTGGGAAAAAATGACATTCATTTTGTACATAATCACATATATACTCAAGGCTTTGTATTTCAAGAAAGTCTTGACATTTTTGCTAATAGTAAATGACATTAATATTCTTTAATATATTTAAAAAAACGTAATAACTGATTCTTAGTATCACTTACATATCTGTAAATTGTGGAATACCATCCAAGACTAAGTTTTATTAGTCTTCGGGTATAAAATTTGTTTTTTTTATATCATAGTAGGCCTATTTTTGTATATGATATATTATTACCTCTCTTCTCGACTATCTCTCTTTCTTTATGCATTTTACAAAAGTACTGGAATTAGAATAATCACAAAAAGATCGATTTATTTAGCAATGGTAAAGATGGACGTATGAAAATCATATTGATTACATTCCAATTTTATTTCAGTGCATTAACTGAAAAAAAGGAGTTTATGATTGTTAATTGAAATTGTAGTTTGTGACTGAAATTTTGATTACTAATAAACCACAAGGTAGGTCTGCATGTTTCAATACATTCTTAATTAAACTCTTGAATATATTTCTAATAAAAGCTGTAACACTTGAGAAAATGTTTTTTAACATTTTTATGCTAAGCCTAATTGCAGGCATTTGTAAAGGAATCTTTATCCATATAGGGTAGCTCGTGTCATAAGCCTGTATACAAACTTCTTGAGAAGTGTACTTGCCTCTGATTTAACTTGCTTACTAGCCTGTGCAGAGCTCTGGGAAACTCTGGCTCACCTGACCTTCTGTCTTCCAGGAAAAGTTGAAAATGACAACCTCCTTATTTACAGACATCTAATATTCTGCAATTTGACAAATTAGGTTGCCAGACACTATCACCAGTTCAAGAGCTTTCGTCAGTCACTGGCTACTCAGGAGACAGTAATGGCTGTCAGTCACTGACAGACTAAGGGTTAAATCAGTCACTGGCTTTTCAGGAGACCGTGATGGCTGTCAGCCACTGGCTTTTCAGGAGACAGAGATAGCGGTCAGTCACTGACTGACCAAGGGTTAAATCAGTCACTGGCTACACAGGAGACAGAGATAGCGGTCAGTCACTGACTGACCAAGGATTACAGGTAGTCACTGGCTACTCTAGAGACAGAGATAACGTCAGTCACTGACTGACCAAGGATTACAGGCAGTCGCTAGCTACTCTGCAGACAGACATATCTGTCAGTCATTGACTAACCAAGCTTTATAGGCAGTTAACTGACAACTGATCAGTTATAGACAGTCAGTGGCCGCTTATGTGTTGCGAATAGTCACTGCCTGAGTAAAGGACTACAGGCAGTCAGTAGACAGTCCACTGACTAGGCCACCGTTGGCAGTTCCCCCTATCCTTAAAATGAATTAAATATTCAACATATAGTATATGAGTAGGCTGAATGTCCCTGAGATTAAGTATTAAGGAAAACCAAGATAGCTGGGTGTGATAATCACCCCCAGCCTATCTCTGCATTTTCTATTTCACTCTTTTCCCTTCTTTATTTTCTTCCAAAGAGAGAGAGAGAGAGAGAGAGAGAGAGAGAGAGAGAGAGAGAGAGAGAGAGATAATGGAAATACACCACAGATTGCAGAAAATGAACACACGGAAGAAAGATGGTATGCTTTCTCGAGAGCAAAAATAAAAGATATTTGAGTAGTGATTCTCACTTCAAGATTTATATAATAATCAGAAAGTAACAATGACAGTTAGCTGGAGAACCAATGACAAATGAATCCCATAAATGAAACACGATGGTAAATTGTAATTAGCAAAAAGGTAAATAAATTCTTCATAAAGTTTTAATTTTAATTTACGTTCTCTCACAAAATCTCTAATTCAAAATCATAATAGTAATGAACTTTCAGCAAATTAAATATGGCGGTCAAGTCACGTGACCTACTACGTCATAAACAATATGGCGGCCAGGTCACGTGACCTACTACGTCATAAACAATATGGCAGCCAAGTCACGTGACCTACGTCATAAACAATATGGCCGCCATGTCACGTGGCTATGTACAGGTATAATAATAATAATAATAATAATAATAATAATAATAATAATAATAATAATAATAATAAGGCTTCACATGGTCCAGTGGTTATCGCCCCCACCTCACCAGTGAGAAACCGGAGATTGATCCCACTATAAGTACGTAAAAATAAGTTAGTACGTAAAATGCACGTTAAGTACGTAATTAATTACGCAAATTGCGTTACGTAATAACAAAGTACCATACGTAAAGCACGCAATAAAAAAAAACTTTAAAAGATAAGTATAACGTATGACGTCATGCAACACGGGGCAAAGGGGCATTGAGAACGTGCCGCCCCCCTCCCCCCCAAAAAAAAGGGAGAGAGAGAGAGAGAATTGAAAGGATGCGCAGAGCCAGAGCCACTTTTGCAGTGGCTCTGGTCTAAATTAGCTCTTTCCTCTCTCTCTCTCTCTCTCTCTCTCTCTCTCTCTCTCTCTCTCTGTGGCTCCTCCTGACCCTTGTGAACAATTCGGGCATTGAGCGGAGTGGTTCTTTTAGTTTACTTCTGTGGGTATCCTTGTTTATTTATTTATTTACTTATTTATTTACTCATCTATTTATTTATTTATTTACTTTTTTATTTATTTACTTATTTATTTATTCATTTATTCATTTACTTATTTATTTTTCTATTTATTTATTTATTTACTTTATTTATTTTTCGATTTATTATTTATTTATTTACATATTTAATTATCTATTTATTAATTTATCTTTTTACGTATATATTTATTTACTTATTTATTTATCTATTAATGAATTATTTATTTATTATATTTATACAGTTTATTTATTATTTATTTATTTATTATTCTATTTATTTATTTTCACTATTTTATTTAATTTTTATTTATTTCATTTATTTATTTATTTTACCTTCTTTATTTTTTTTTTATTTTAATTCACTTATTTTTTATATCTTCACTATCATAAACTGCCATAAATCGGCATTCATTCTGTAAGTTAATTTATAAAAAAAAATGTTGAAACCATTATCATTATTATTTTTTATCATTATAAGAAATGTGGCTTTCAGATAATCAGTTTTTTTAAATGTGCTAAAACATTTTTGCAGTGATTATTATTATTATTATTATTATTTTTATTATTATTATTATTATTATTATTATTATTTTTTTTTTTTTTTTTTTTTGCTCTATCACAGTCCTCCAATTCGACTGGGCGGTATTTATAGAGTGGGGTTCCGGGTTGCATCCTGCCTCCTTAGGAGTCCATCACTTTTCTTAGTATGTGCGCCGTTTCTTGGATCACACTCTTCTGCATGAGTCCTGGAGCTACCTCAGCGTCTAGTTTTTCTAGATTCCTTTTCAGGGATCTTGGGATCGTGCCTAGTGCTCCTATGATTATGGGTACGATATCCACTGGCATATCCCATATCCTTCTTATTCCCTCTCTTTCTCTTCAACTCTGGTGTCCCATGGTATTGCGACATCAATGAGTGATACTTTCCTCTTGACTTTGTCAATCAACGTCACGTCTGGTCTATTTGCACGTATCACCCTATCTGTTCTGATACCATAGTCCCAGAGGATCTTTTTTCTGATCGTTTTCTATCACTCCCTCAGGTTGGTGTTCGTACCACTTATTACTGCAAGGTAACTGATGTTTCTTGCACAGGCTCCAGTGGAGGGCTTTTGCTACTGAATCAGGCCTCTTTTTGTACTGGTTCTGTGCAAGTGCCAGACATTCGCTTGCTATGTGGTTTATGGTTTCACTTTTCGTATTGCACTTCCTACATATGGGAGAGATGTTATTTCCGTCTATCGTTCTTGGAACATAGCTGGTTCTTAGGGCCTGATCTTTTGCCGCTGTTATCATTCCTTCAGTTTCCTTCTTTAGCTCTCCCCTCTGTAGCCATTGCCATGTGTCATCGCTGGCTAGTTCTTTAGTCTGTCTCATGTATTGTCCGTGCATTGGTTTGTTGTGCCAGTCCTCTGTTCAGTCTATCATTCTCCTGTCTCTGTATATTTGTGGGTCTTCGTCTACTTTTATTAGTCCTTCTTCCCATGCACTCTTTAGCCACTCGTCTTCACTGGTTTTCAGATATTGCCCCAGTGCTCTGTTCTCGATATTGACGCAGTCCTCTATACTTAGTAGTCCTCTCCCTCCTTCCTTTCGTGTTATGTATAGTCTGTCCGTATTTGCTCTTGGGTGTAGTGCTTTGTGTATTGTCATATGTTTCCTGGTTTTCTGATCTATGCTGCGAAGTTCTGCCTTCGTCCATTCCACTATTCCTGCGCTGTATCTGATTACTGGCACTGCCCACCTGTTTATGGCTTTTATCATATTTCCGGCGTTGAGTTTTGACTTGAGTATCGCCTTGAGTCTCTGCATATATTCTTTCCTGATCGTGTCCTTCATCTCTTGGTGTTTTATATCCCCTCCTTCCATTATTCCCAGGTATTTGTATCCTGTCTCATCTATGTGTTTGATGTTGCTCCCATCTGGTAGCTTTATCCCTTCAGTTCTCGTTACTTTGCCTTTTTGTGTGTTGACTAAGGCGCATTTTTCTATTCCAAACTCCATCCTGATGTCCCCAGATACAATCCTTACAGTCTGGATTAGGGTATCTATTTCCTTGATGCTCTTACCATACAGCTTGATGTCGTCCATGAACATCAGATGGTTGATTCTGCTGCCTCTTTTCTTGAGTTGGTACCCGGCATCCATCTTCTGTAGTACTTTTGTCATGGGAATCATGGCTACTACGAAGAGTAATGGGGACAGTGAGTCGCCCTGGGAGATCCCTCTCCTGATATTAACCTCTGCTGTCTTATTCCAGAGCTTGTCAGTATTGTATTCCAGTTGCGCATTGTATTTTTGAGGAAGCTGATGGTGTTTTCCTCTGCCCCATATATTTTCTATTAGCCATGTGTGTGGTATCATGTCGAAGGCTTTCTTATAGTCTATCCATGCCATGCTTAGGTTGGTTTTCCCTCTTCTACTGTTCTTCATTACCATTTTGTCTATCAGGAGCTGGTCTTTCGTGCCCCTACACTTCCTTCTGCAGCCTTTCTGTTGGTGGGGGATGGTGTTTGTCTCCTCTAGGTAATTGTATAGCCTTTCACTGATGATACCTGTTAGTAACTTCCACATTATTGGTAGGCAGGTGATAGGCCTGTAGTTACTGGCTATATTTCCCTTACTCTTGTCTTTTTGTACTAAGGATGTTCTTCCTGTGGTCATCCATTTGGGTGCATGGTGATTTGAGATACAATGCTGGAGTTGTTCTGCTATTCGTGGGTGTAGAGCCTTGAAGTATTTGAGCCAGTATCCATGGACTTCATCGGGACCTGGGGCTTTCCAGTTTGGCATTTTCTTTAGCTGGTGTCTGACTGTGTCTGTCGTGATCTCTGTGAATCTTTGTTTTATTCTCCCTGTTTCTTCTTCCTTGACTTCCTGGAGCAATGTTGCATGTTTGTTGTGTGATACCGGATTGCTCCATATGTTTTCCCATATTGTTATTATTATTATGTAAAATGTTATTTGTAAGTGTGTTTATACTTATAATTTGCGATCATTGTAATTCCTACAGTTTTCGTGACTTTAAATGTCTTCGTAAGTGAGATCTCTGTTGACGAGAGGGTTTTTGTCTTAAGTAACTTTTTCATTTTAAGTTTCATCCCCTGAACTCTTGCGTTTGGTATCCTTGTGTTTACTTAACTTTACAAGTAGAAACATTTTACTTTTTACTGTTAGAGTCACTGGTCTGTGATGACGTGGGTAATTACTTATTTACTTGTATACTTTTGTGTATACTTAAACTTTACAAGTAGCAACTTTTTACTTTTCTCAGTTAGATTCACTGATCTGTGATGGCGTGGGTAATTACTTATTTACCTATATACTTTTGTGTATACTTAAACTCTATAAGTAGCAACATTTTACTTTTAACTGTTTGATTCACTGGTTTATGTTGAAGTGGGTAAATTACTTATTTACTTTACACTTTTGTGCTTACTTAACTCTACAAGTAGCAACATTTTACTTTTTCTTGTTAGATTCACTGGTCTGTGATGACGTGGGTAAATTACTTATTTACTTATACGCTTCTGAGAGTGAGGCAAGCGTTGTGAATTCTCGAGATATTGCTCATTTTCCCATTTCTTAAGTAGATTATAATCATCATCATCATCATCAACATCATCATCATCATCACACTATTATTATTATCATTTCTTGCCGACTGACATATTGCTTAAACTACATTATGCTCTAGTGCTCCCTTACTTGAATAAGCGCCCCTTAAGATGGGCTCTGCACCTGTTACTCTGCTTAAGAGATTGAAGGTACGTGTCAACAACTTGCTAAGAATAATTCTGGGAGTCAGATATGAGGATGGAAGACCGGTGATGGACACATCGGAACTTTATACACGTTTACAAATACTAAACGTAAGTAGCTTGTATAAACTAAACTTATTCAAGTTCTTGAGGAAACTGCTTATGGGTGAGCTGCCATATACGTACGGAGGTTGAAGGGAGATTCCTCCACTATCAGCTGATTGGACTTAACAATGAACTCGAGAGAAAACTTTTAGAAAACTCCTTTTATGTTTCTCTCAGAAATTACAAAAAACTGTTACTTGCACTGAACTGTGCTTTTTAAAGACTCCTTTTAGTTGCACAAGTATTTTTTATTACACGTTGAATCTTCCTTGGAACACAAGCTGGACCTGTGTCTTATTTTATTGGCTTTTTTATAAATGCTTTTTTGTGTTGAAGCTGGACTTGTCTTCTTTTGCATTTTAATTTGCTACTTAATATGACAATCCTTTGTCGAAATGTGCTCGGCCCATGTATTTTCATGTCCGTGTTTAGCTTGTAAAGTCTGTATAACTTTTATGTGAAACCAGTGAACTTGCTTTATGTTATTGCTATATAAGTATTAAATTGCTTCGGCGAATTTTCTGCCAATTTTATGAATTTGTAACAAATAAGGACAAACAAATATACTATACTATACTATACTGTACTCTTATTATTATCATTATTATTATTATTATTATTATTATTATTATTATTATTATTATTATTATAAGTGTGTGGAAAAGGTGTCATACATGTTACAGTTGTGTTAGGGTGTTATTTTTGGTGTTGTTGTGTAATTAGTGAATGCAGGAATTTAAGGTCAGTGACCCCTGAGGTGGGCTTGTATCATATGAATAGGGTTCATCCTCTGAATAATAATAATAATAATAATAAGTTTCACATTAAATATATAGTGATGATTTTCCCCCAGGTTGGTTTGTGTAGACAAGGTACAAAAAATAATCAAGAGAATGGAAAGAAAACGGTAATAAAAGACACGTAGAGAAAACGAAATATCTGAAGAAGAAATTAAAGATTTGAATGCATCAACAATCCAGGTAGAAAGTGTTAACTTGAATGAGTGAAGAAATCAATAGTAATCCCTAAAACATCAAAGAAAACTAGAACCATCCAGTAGTAGCAAACAGACTCAAAGAAAACGTGAAGCGAAGAAAACGGGACGCGGGTGACTCCTAGTCGGAAAGTACGTGAAAAGAGAGAGATGAAGATTGAAGCCCATCTATCTCAATTATCCGGGTCTTTTGAACCCGATGGCTTGTCGGGGATGCAAGTGGTATCCCTCCCATTTGCAACGTTTGATGATGAATTATGGCCTGGTAATCGTGGCTGGTGAATTAGGTTAGTTTTTTGCTGTTTGCGAGAGCTTTGATTTATTAGTTTTACTTTGCAAGAGTGGTTGTTAGAGGGATGGCCTTAGGTTTTGTTATTCAGCTGGCGCTTAATACCATAACCTAGCTCTCTATGTTGCATATAATATTAAGAGGTGCCACGTTAATTGCTAAAATGTGCTCCCTGAATTAGATTAGATTTTTACTGCTCTTTTAATTTTTCATTTTTACTTTACAAATTTGGTTCTTGTAGGGATGGCCTTAGGTTTTCTTATTTAGCCAGATCTGCATAGTCTAATGCGGCTACCCGAGATGAATAGTATCAGTTGATTTGTTTGTTTGGTGTTTTTACGTTGCATGGAACCCGTGGTTATTCAGCAACGGGACCAACGGCTTTACTTGACTTCCGAACCACGTCGAGAGTGAACTTCTATCACCAGAAGTACACATCTCTAACCCCTCAGTGGAATGCCCGATGAATAGTATCGGGGAAAGTTAGGTTAACAAGGAATAAGAGTGAATAATCTGCCAAGATTCTCCTTGATACTTTTACAAGTCAAGGTACCAACTTTTCTTAATAAAATATAATTCAGTCAGAATGTATTCTCAAAGTACTTGAGATGTCTCCTATGAGTAAAACTTAAATTCCTTTTCAAATGCTCTATCCTCGTCACTAATTGACGGCACATCTGCTCCTTTTTCTACCAAATGATCGATAAATAGATTTATTTATCCATCCACACTAGTTCCTTATGAACCATTCCTTTACCTCCCAATCTGTCTTTGTTGATTAGAGTCACGTATTGGGTATCTGGTAGTTGGCCGCAAGATGTTGTGAAGGCATATGCAAAGAAAAGATACTGTACAATATGTATTTATATATACATATATTATACAGACATTTTTCATTATATATAGTTTGGCCTTTGATTATTTTTCTAGGTTAAATGAATTTTTCATTTAAAAATTCCATTTCATATTCCTTTATTTTAAAGAGTACAAGATTATTTTATATAATTAATAATGTCAAAGACAACACACACACACACACACACACACACACACATATATATATATATTTATATCTATATAGATATATATATACATACAGTTATATAAAATAATATATATATATAGATATATATATATATATTAATCATTCAAGGTATACTAGAATGACCATCTATGACTAGAACTTAATTCTAATTGAAAAATAAGTCTCATTTAACAAACAAAAATATTTAAATCTATGATTATCAAATCCTGAGCACTTAAGAAATTACTTAATTTGCAACAGCTCTATAGTAAACGAACATTACTTAAATCTTAAGTAGGAACCCTTTCCATGAAGACTCTGAAACCCACAAATTACTTAAGATTTTAATGAAGACCCTGAAACCACAAATTACTTAATTTAAGTAAGACTTAGATTCCCCACTTTGAGGACTTCTGAAGTCCTTGTGGAAAGCTTCAGTCTTCATAGACTAAGTGTGAGTTTCGAAAGCCTGGAGGACTTTCAAATCCCCATATACAGGACTTCAAACAAAGGATCTCAAACTTCACACAAAGGACTTCAAACCTCAAACACAAAGGACTTCAAACCTCAAATATAAAGGACTTCAACCTCACACAAAGGACTTCAAACCTCAAATATAAAGGACTTCAACCTCACACAAAGTACTTCAAACCTCAACACAAAAGACTTCAAACTCCACACAAAGGACTTCAAACTTCAAACACAAAGGATTTCAAACCTCAACACAAAGAACTTCAAGCCTCACACAAATGACTTTGAACCTCTACCACAAAGGACTTCGAACCTCACACATAAGGACTTCGAACCTCACACAATGGACTTCGATCCTCAGCAAAAAGGACTTCAAACCTATCACAAATGACTTCGAATATCAAATACAAAGGACTTTAAACTCCACACAAAGGACTTCAAACCTCAACACAAAGGACTTCAAACTCCACATAAAGGACTTCAAATCTCATCCGCAAATGACTTCAAACTCCACACAAAGGACTTCAAACACAAAGGACTTCTAACTCCACACAAAGGACTTCAAGCCTCAACACAAATGACTTCAAATCTCACACACAAAGGACTTCAAACCTCAACACAAATTACTTCAAACCTCAAACACAAAGGACTTCAAGCCTCAACACAAAGGACTTCAAACTCCACACATTCAAACCTCACACACAAAGGACTTCAAATCCCACACACAAGACTTCGAGCCTCACACACAAAGGACTTCAAACTCCATTCAAAGGATTTCAAACTCCACACACAAAGGACTTCCAGCTCCAGACAAAGGACTTCGAACCTCACACACAAAGGACTTTAAACTCCCCACAAAGGACTTCAAGTCCCACTTAAAAGACTTGGAATACCCGAATCCCCAAAACGCAACACAAGACTTACAGACACAAAGGACACTAGGAAGTCTCCTTCCTCGCCACGCCCGACGCCCTGGCGGACACGAAGTTCTTCTTGGGCGTCGACTGGTTGTCGAAGGCGGACGTATCGATGTACCCCGAGTAGGTCCCGTGAGGCGCCTCTTCGACGTTATCCCCGTAATCTGACCCACGGTACCCTTGGTGTTTCCTGCGACGTCCGCGGGAGAACTTCCTGGTGTTATAGCGGGTGATCCGCCCTTCGCCTCGTCTCCTGTAGTAGGGTTTGTCCTTGGGCATTCTGCCCCAAGGGTCGCGGTCGTAGAACTCGCGTTTCTGGCGGCCGGGGACGACCTGGTCATTGGACGAGTCGTGTAGGTCGCTTTCGTCTTTTGGGTGAGGTTCCAGGTCGTTGGAAGTGGTCGTGGGTCCTCGATACTCATTCTGTGGTACCTCTGGTAGTTTCAAAGAACCACCGTTGATTTCTGTTGGGTAAAAAAGTCTAAGGTTAAATCTCTCTCTCTCTCTCTCTCTCTCTCTCTCTCTCTCTCTCTCTCTCAAGTGTGCAAATAAATTAATCTTTGAATGAACAACAGAATCTTTACACTTCTTCCTCTTTGATTTTGTTGACGAATCTTCGAAATGTCACTCAAGTTTGTTTACTTGATTTTTTGAGAAATCTTTGAATTAACAGGTAACCAACTGTTATTCTATCTTTTACTAATGGAAATTCTTCAAAGGATAAATATAATAATTTCGCAAAATGTTCATTGATTTTTTAACATTATTTTCAAACATCAACCATCATACTCGAGATTATTATCTTGGGGTACCATGAATTGATTACCCAAATTTGCAGCTCCCGTGATCTTGTGCATTGGGTATGAAGAAATCTCACAAAAATAGCTTTTTCACACAGGCCAGCAATCCACAGAACAACTGAAACATCTTCATATTGTCACACATTTCACACAACAAGCATCTCTCAGCACATTCTTCTTCTAGTTTTCCTGTCATCAGCTGCACTTTCAAAGTAAAACAACTCATTTTCAAGCACTTTCCCTAGACACATAGAGAACACAAGCACACTGTTTTTAAAAAGCCATTCCACACTTCGAAGCCTCAAGATTCACCTTCCGTCGGCCCTGACGAAGGAGCACCCCGGACGACGAAGGGCAGCAGAGCAGCAGCAAGCACCAGCATCAGGAGCGCCCTAGAGGAGGAAGAGAACCTTCCCTCCATCTTGGTGGAGGACGAGTAACGTGGCCCAAGGAGACTTCTCGACGTCGTAACCTTTCCGCTCCCCTACGTTCCTCCTACGCCATTTCCTCATTACCGAGTCGTCTCCCTTCGCAGTAAATCACGTCACCAAACGTCGCCACATCCTTCCCTAACCTCGCCCCCGTCATCAACTCGACGGACCATAACGCCCTCACAATGGAGGAATGACGCCAGGACGATGGAAAGCGGGTGTTGTCGCTCTATAGGGCGGGAAGAAAACGGAACGCAAGGATGATGATAAAAAAAAAAAAAAAAATGCTCTCGTTAGCTAGCCACCCTCGGGATAACTATTCAACGAATCAACCGTTCAGTACCATTTCAACGAACTTGACCCTGTTTAGAGATGACGACGGAGCCCTGCGGGCAGGAGGAAATGCCGACTCACTTCGGGAAAAAGCCTTTAATAGGGGAGGAGGGCGGGTCAATAGCTTTCTCTATTGCACATCCTACTTGACTGGCTGTCTCTGGGGGCACGAGGTGCCTGGTGTGGCAGCAGTTAAACTTGTTGCTGAGGGGGAGCTGAAAAGGTCGTCGAGACATTTCTCACGTAGGAGAGAAGGGGTCGGACTGGACATTTGGTCTTATTTCCAAGATGCCAGAAAAGGGCCCTCTGAGATCTATGGGGGATTGGTGTTCAAACTTCTACTGGTTTCTGTGAAATTAATTGACCATCAGCCCTACCTTCTCTTTTCCAAGATGGCTAAAAGGACCCTCTAAGAGTTATTGGAAACCGGTGTTCGAATTTCCAAAGGTTTCTGTGAAATTAATTGACCATCAGCCCTCTCTTCTCATTTCCAAGATAGCTGATAAAGACCCTTTAAGATTTATTGGAAACTGGTTGCCAAACTTCCATTGGTTTCCGTGAAATTGATTGACCATCAACTCTCCCTTCTCATTTCCAAGATAGCTGATAAAGGCCCTCTACAATTTATTGGAAATTGTTGTCCAAACTTCCACTGTTTTCTGTGAAATTAATTGACCATCAACACTCCCTTCTCATTTCCAAGATGGCTGATAAAGACCCTTTAAGATTTATTGGAAACTGGTTGCCAAACTTTCACTGGTTTCCGTGAAATTGATTGACCATCAACTCTCCCTTCTCATTTCCAAGATGGCTGATAAAGACCCTCCAGGGTTTCTGGGATTCTGATGGACAAATATCTCATTAGTTTCTGCGAAACTGATTGAGCAGACCTGTAGACTTACCCTTCACTGTCCATACCTGATTTATGGAGCATGAAATATACAGGTAAATCTCAGTTTAAGAGGCAAAATCTGTATAAAAGCTGCAAAAATATTACACACAGATAAACAAGAAGAAATATATTCTGTTGTCATAGTAAATTACTCTACATAAACTACAGACAAATATATCAACAACCCACACAGATGATCCCCTAAACAAAGAAATTATACCAATAAAATATAAGTTATAGAATAACTCAGCCCCAACACCAGTCGTATTTTTCTCTCGCCAATAAAATCATCAGTTCACTAACTGAACCACTTCATCGAGCATTAGCAAGATCGAATGCTTCTTTGTGTCTATCTTCCAAATAAACGACCATCGCACAGCGGTGCTTGGTGCTCTCATCCAAGCAAGATATATTAATATTCAAAGTTGCAATAAGGTATTCAGTCTCTTCATAAGTAAGAAATAATTATATAAGCTGAATAATAGGGCCACCATATCTTCTGAGACGAGATAGATTTGGAATTCTATTCTGCCTTTCTTGTTTTTTCGAAGGGACGTTCCACTAACTTTTCGGCATCTATGGTCTTGGTAGATGTGAAGCCAGATTATTTATGATTAATCTATATATATATATATATATATATATATAATATATATATATATATAAAATTATAATCAACCACTGACCTTGTAAAATATCCTTCAAATGCTTTATAACATTGTAGAATCTCCTGAGTTCTTGGTGGACGTAATACTGTGTATTTCCAGAACTCTTAATTTCATCCAGATTTAGGTAAACAAGTGAACGAGTTTCATGGGTCATTTATCACTGTCTTCATTGAAAACGAGGTGCATGAGATCTGGAATATTTTTAGCTTAAACTATGTTAGGGCTGCTGTTAAAAGATGAGTGTTATACGCTCTGTTCTTTACCGTTCTTCGAGAAAGAACAGAAGAGCAACAACAACAACAAACAGAAGCCCTTCATTCGTCCTCCGACCTGATTGCTTTCGAGAACACTCCTCCAAATCACATGACTCCAACGACTGGACGATTATCCCATCTGGGCGCGAAAAAAAAAGGGAAGAAGAATATGAACTCCGTGACGTCACAGCCGACCGGACCAATTAGAAGCCTTCCCTTCGCCAGGACGTCAACTCCTCCCGATGGGCTTATAAGTAGGCGCGTTCGTCTGGGCCCCGAAGCAGAAGGTCTCCGATAGTCACGCACCAACGAGCCAATGAAGATCGCCAAGGAAGTCTTCGTGGCTAAAGCACTCGCTTTGCTTTTGCAGTTTGCAACTGCAGTTGCCTTCAGGCTGACCTCAGGTGAGTTTTCAAGGCAACAGGTGTTCTTTTTTTTTGCAGTTTTTCTAGCAGTTGCATTTAGGTGAGCTTGGAAGGCAGGTGTTCTTTTTGGGATGTTCTTCTGTAGTTGCCTTCATGCTGACCACAGGTGAGTTTTTAAAGCAACAGGTGCTCTTTTTTGGACTGAAAAGCAGTTTTTTTTTTTTTTTTTTTTTTTTTTGCATTTTTTCGAGCAGTTGAATTCAGGTGAGTTGAAATAAAACAGGTGTTTTTATGCAGTTTTTCTAGTAGTTAAATTCAGGTGAGTTGAAATGAAACAGGTGTTTTTTTTGCAGTTTTCTGGTAGTTAAATTAGTTTTTAAATTCAGGTGAGTTGAAATTAAGCAGGTGTTTTTTATACAGTTTTTAAAAGCAGTTGAATTCGGTTGAGTTAAGAAAACGAGTTCTTTTTGAGAGAGAGAGAGAGAGAGAGAGAGAGAGAGAGGACATTTTAAATTATCAATCTTAAACTTACAATAATTTTCATTTAATGTGAATTACTTATGAAAACCAATTCACTGAAAGAGAGAGAGAGAGAGAGAGAGAGAGAGAGAGAGAGAGAGGACATTTTAAATGATCAATCTTAAACTTACAATAATTTTCATTTAATGTGAATTCCTTATGAAAACCCAAATTCACTGAGAGAGAGGAGAGCTGAGAGAGAGAGAGAGAGAGAGAGAGATTTGATGTCTAGAATGGCATTCGTATACTGAAACATTCTTTATTAAAAAAAGAATAAACTTGTAGCAATCTCAAGATTTTCTCAAGTGCAAATAATAACAATTCAGTTTTTCGATTTCGTAGTATACCATTATCACCGTCCGTACCCAATATTATCATGATTCGATGATATAACTACCTCATTTGCCTTACGAATAACGAAATAAGGTTCTTGGGAGCTAAACACCTTCGCATATCATTCAAAAAATAGAAAGAAATGTCAAGAATCTATTGAAATACTCAAACGTAAACAAGTAAACAACAAAAACCACTCACGCTAGTCTCATATTACCTCGCAGATGACAGTACGACCCTGAGATCTGGTGCGCGCAATAGACCTATCATGTCCGCCGTCGTCAAAGAAGTCCCGCCACCCCCTCCCCCGCCCTTCCACTTCGAGGACCTCCTGATTCCTTCCATGACCGAGGTCGCCAAGGACTCTGGCTACCACCCCGACTTCCTGAGGAGGCTGAGGAGAGACGCCAGGGAGAGAGACCCCTGGGGGAAACCGAAGGTGGAGTCAGCCATGGAGAGGAAGGCGCCTAGGTCTAGGGGTAGCAACGTGCCCTACGTCAACAGAAGACTTACCCGTAGGCGCCAGAGGGTTCGTCAGAACCAGAGGGGCGTGGGCTACGACTACGACGATAGGCCTACCTGGCTTGGTTGAGAGAGAGAGAGAGAGAGAGAGGAGAGCGCCACTTGTCCTATATCATACAATCTTTACGAAGGTTACAGTTATAGGCTGGGCTATCTTATCTAAACAGAGAGAGAGAGAGAGAGAGAGAGAGAGAGAGAGAGAGAGAGAGAGAGAGAGAGAGAGAGAGAGAGAGTATTGTTACTTTCTTGTTCATAGAGAAAGTGTCCTAAGGCATCTATACAATTCTTTATACAATCACGATCCAAACGCCTTAGATATACCTATAATTCACATTGGACGACATAGATATATTTAAACGGACTCCTTTTATATGGTCAATGTTCCTAGAATTAGTCTTAGCGTAAAATGAAACATTAATATTAAATCATAATTTATTAAGCACCGCTGTGTGGCGCTCGTTCTTATATTTTGTAAGGAACTCGATTGTACCTGTAGGCTTAATCTTTTTTATCAGTAGAAGCCCTTTGAGAAGTTCAGTTGGAGTTTTTATGCAAAATTAGTTTCAATTCATAATTTTTATCGTATATTAAAGTCGTTAGAACTATGTTTCTAACTACAAATTCTCTATTTTCTTCATGAAATCTCCCACTGAACTTCCACAGGGGTTCAGGAAACCAATATTTATGAATATTTATCAAGACTATTTCTCGTACTTCCATGCTAGCTCATATGAAGACAGTTTATACGAGGACACACGTAGGACTGTAGAGAAATCCGCAGTCTTGCCATGATTATATTTGTTGAGGTAATAATATTTGTACCTGGAATTATTATGAAGTTTTATTTCATTACTTCCCAGAACTACAATGGTTGTCAGCATTCAAGAATGTTGTATTATAATCCTCAAATTGTTTATTTCTAAGAAGCCATGGAACTCAGATGTGTACACAGACTCTAGCTTAGTAAAACTGGTATACTCTCAAGTTCACAATCTACAGCAGGAAAGACGGAGTAATACAAATTTCCCCCACATGTGACAGAAATACTCAACTCAGGGATAAACTCCTTATACATATGGAGTAGATGTTAGTGGGTGTATTGATATTATATAAAAATACAATTACACCTTTATAAAGGCAGACTTTGGCAGGTTACCGATTATCTCTTAGACCTAGGCAGAGATAGATCTGAGTGGTTGAGACTGTTCGCACCCATTACGAGGATTTTTTGAAGGACTACCAAGCAAAGAGAGAGATGAGATACATAGGAAGCTTCTCATAGGATGGCTAGATTGTGTAAGGTATCGTCTAGTCAATTCCTGGAATGAAAAGGTGTATAATTTGGATAGTTTTTTTCTTTTTTTTTTGAGAATCAGGTAAAAGTTCCATAACCCCGTCAATAAATCATTCGTTTGTATAAAAAATGATACACTGTACCTTGGTGCACTAAGCTATTTGACTAAATTCAGAATAGGGCTCAGTCACTACACACACATTAGGTCCTATAGTGACTGGGAAACAAGTTGAACTAGGCCTAAAAACATTCCTGATTCAGGCATTGATCGTGCTAAATCCCCTAGACCTATGAAAAAAAGGTTGGGTACCCAAAATAGTCATATTCGTCATCTTATATGACCTGTCATTAGGTCGACAAAAAGAATGGGTACCTATATCCATCATGCTTATCATATATGACCTGTCACTAGGACTACAAAAAAAAGATTGGATACTCATATCAGTCACATTCGTCCTCATATATGACCTGGAACTAGGCCTACAAAAAGATTGGATACCCACATCAATCATATTCATCATATATGACCTGTCACTAGGCCTACAAAAAGATTGGATACCCACATCTATCATACGTGACGATATATATGTCTTGACTTGTCACCACAGATACTTTTTTGTTGTTTTCTATAACATTGCCATCACCCTGAACACATCTCAATCCTGCCACAACCTGGGTACAAAGAGTTCATGCATCTATGCCCAGATACGCGAGAGGGACTTGTTATACCTCTACTTGGCCACGGGAACCTCTCCATCAATCTGTGAGAATATTCAGAGGTTGAATCCATCTCTAAATAGCCACCAGCTGGTGGTGTGAAGCTTTATTGCAATAAGACTCACGTGTTCAAGGAGGTTACTAAACGTGAATTAAACCCAACGTCATACTCCCTTCAGTGTATGTGTTGGTGTTTTGAGTTTTTTCTTTGTTTCTTTACCCTTTTTTGTGTGTTTTAGTATGTTTTTGGTTCAGGAATTACATTGTAGTTAGACTTGCTTTTATATTCCTCATTCCTAACGTACGTTTTTGCTTTTTTATTTATTGATTTTGAACCTCTGAATCATCAACCCGTTTTCTAGAACTGAGACGAGAAATGTCCAGAAGTCACTGACAAATAATTATAACCATTTAAACTAAAACGAATCAATATGAACTCTCATAGTTCGACATCTGGCCGAGAGGTGGCAGCAGTGGTATGCCCGATGAAATTATAGTAAATATCTGCATTTCTTGTTTTGTTTACATTATCTCGGAGATAGGTAAAGCAAGAATGGGCGTATCTCTGGATTAGTTAGCGTAACATTATCTTAGTGTAATCATCTGTTAGCGTAACAAGTGCCCCTGGATTTAACAGCTGAAAGCAGCAACTGCCAGGTAAGGCTCTGTTGAGTGTTCCATACTACTACTGTATGTCAGCCATATTGATTCTTGTTGTCATAGTTGATTATGATAATTTTTTGTTTTGGACATTTTGAGTTTTTTTTTTCAGAAGAAATATCAGCCATTTATGCCATTGTAAACTACCTCTGTGCTCTTTATAGTTACGTGTTATAATGCCGTGAAATAGCGTCTATAATTCCTACAATAAGTTGAAAATAGTATATAGGTATTTATATATAGTTAACTTTCGTCTATACGCATATAATTAAATTTCCGTCATACCCAGATGTCATTAGGGAATAAGTTGTAAATCGTAAATAGGATAATATTATTATTGAAATATCTTATTTTAGAATTTACACCTGAAAATCTGGTAACTTTTACATCTTGTGATTTTGAGAGTGATTTTGAGAGAAAGTGACCATTCTTAGTTTTTGCTTATGAGAATCTTAATTACGTTCGTTTTGTTTAGTTATATTGACAGTGGTTGATAGCCAATATTTCTCATTGTAGCAGTGAAATGAATGGAATCATTTACAATAAGTTTCACACAAAATTTTACAATTTACATAGATTCGTTCATATTTAATGAACAAGCCATTTACGTATTTCACTTTCTTGCTCTTTTATTTTATAACACAATGCCTGTTTAATAGCCGATGTTTCTCATTGTAGCACTAAAATGAATTATATCATTGACAATAAGTTTTACACAAATTTTACAATTTAGATACATTCGTTCAATATTTAATGAACAAGCTATTTACGTATTTCACGTTTTGGCTTTATTTATTTATTTATCTAGTTATTTTTACAATACAGTGTCCAATATTACTTAATATTCCTGTTGCATACAAGTCCATGTCTGTAAATGCTTGTTCTGTTTACGATGTATGTTTATGATATGTCTTTGCTGAAAAAGGGGAAAATCGTTGATTTGTATTCAACCTGTTTAAGATATGTATGCAACAACTTGTCGACTTGAATATAAGATCTTAATGGAAAAAAGGAAAAATGACAATAAAAAGGAAAATAATGAAAAAAAAAATTGTTTGACAATGACATGTTTAAGAAATGAGAGACATAGAGAGGGGGTAGGGGAAGAGGATATTTCTTGAACAATCAGTGTCTGGGGCGTTGATTTTATTTGTAAGGGGGCGTGTCAATTTGAGAATGTTAAAACCAAGAGTCGGTAGCCCTCATACCTTCCTACACGTGAATAGGAATTAACTTTTTGAGTTATAAGAATTATATATCATCACAAGGGGCATTAGGATTATAGAGAGGTGATTAGATAGGGCATGGCCTAAACAAAACAAAAAACAAAAACAAAAAAAAAAAAAGCTTGGGAACCACTTATCCAGACAAACCCAAAATCCAGTTGTTCAATCCGTGCAGCCTCCCCAGGTCTATGGGGTCCTTACCTGATCTTCCTCGCAGAATCGTCGACGCGTCTGCTGTGGCAACTCTCTCTCTCTCTCTCTCTCTCATTTTTTTTTAATTTTCTCTCAGTTTCTCTCATGTCTGCTTACGCAGATGAGAGAGATGGCACGAGAGATAGACTTAGTCTGTTTTCTTCTTCTTCTGTTTCTTGTACGACGGGAAAGTCAACAGAACTGGAGATAACGATGGAGAAATGGGCTGTTTTCCTCCTTTTGTGTTTAATGTCGTAAGTATAAAAAGAAAAAAAAAGACGGATTTTTGAAAAGTAACGAAGAGTGCATTCAGTAATAGAGGAATGACTTTTATTCATTTATTATATTTATTCTATTTTCTATATATCTATATATTTTTTATTTATTTTTATTTATTTTATAGATATGTATTTTTTCAGTTATCTGTTTTTTATTAGTTTATTTTTGTTTATTTATTTTTCTAGTTATTTATTTATTTATTATTTATTATTGTTTGTTTTTTTTAATTTATGTGTTTTTTTATTAATTAAGTTTTTAATTTTTTTTATTTTTTTATTGTTATTTTTATTTGATTAATTAATTAATTTATTTATTTGTTTATTTATTTGTTTACTTATTTTTAGTTCCCCTTCTTCTTCTTCTTCTTCTTCTTCTTCTTCTTCTTCTTCTTCTTCTTCTTATTATTCTTATTCTTGAGTTTTTGCTCATACTCCACAATCCAATCCTCGAGCCCTTAATGTGAGCTAACTTTTTTTTAAGAACCTTCTATTCCAGTATCATAAAACAACAAGCCATTTAACTTCTTAGAAGTGAGAGAATTCATATAAAACAATCTGTGTGATTGGACAATAAAAGTAGAAGGGGAAGACGTGCTGGTAGTGAGCTCTGTGTAAAGAGAATTTGGACTTATCATTATTAGTATCATACAATAGAGAGTCACCTCCCACGCCACCGAGAGGGACATCCTTCATCCAATTTACTGTATTTTTCATTCGTTTTGAATTTGCAAAAATACCATTTCACTCCTAGAGGGTAATAGCGCCGTCAGTGCTCCTTGTGCGGTGCACTGTAGGCATTATTTGAGTTTTTTTTTTGCAGCGTATTTTCAGCCCCTAGCTGCAACCCTTTTCGCTCCTTTTACTATACCTCCTTTTTTATTCTCTTTCTTCATCTTACTTTCCTCAACTCTCTCCTAACAATTGATTCATAGTGCAACTGCTTTATGTGACGCCTCTCCGTCTCAGCGCTGAATGACCTCATAGGTCCCACCCAGTGCTTTTGCCTTTGACCCGAATCCATCGAGCGTTCAATCGATCATAATCATTCCAAAAGTTCAGACATTTTTGCAACACTACGGATAAGGTTATTAAAGTGATGTATTATATTTCAGTATAATAAAACAATTGGAAATTGTCATACAAAAAAAAGAGAGAAAAAAATGGTTTCAGCAACTTACAATCAAGCCTATACATAAAAAAAAGGAACTTGAGGAGATAGTCTGAAGACTTGGCTAAGTTTAGGACAGAACTTGACTCAAGTTTCGGACCAAGTTTCAGTGGGAAATGTGTTCGAATTCCAAGTTTTTTTTTTTTCTCTCCAGAGGAACCACAAAGGTCGAACGCCCAGAACTGCAATGATCATAAAAAAAAAAAAAAAAAAAAAAAAAGTAGTCAAGTAGACCACTAACCGGGTCCAAAACACTTAATTATAATGACTCATATACACAATAAAATACAAAACATAGTCAAGGTCATCAGTGTATAATATTTGAGATATTTTCCTCTTGTAAGACTTATAATCGATCTCGAAAACAAAGGCCTTTTGTTGATGCATAAATCAGGTCGAGTTGTGTCATTTTTTGTGCCTCTGTGATGTCGGATTTGTCAGGGCTCGTGATGTGCCATAAATTGTCATAAATGTTCATACATTTTCACGTGAATAAGTGGCCCCAAGAATAGGTATACTATAGTATATATCGGTTTCACTGGTTGGTGCCCTATTATCTACAAGTCTTAATGTACGTATGTATTTATATGAAATGTATGCATGTTTATTTATATTTATATATGTATGCATATATGCTAAAGTATCTTTATTCACGTGAATGGATCTATGCATGTTTATGATTTCATGCTTTTCCCAAATTCAATCGATTATTATCATTGCCTTTACTAATTCTATATACAAAGTTACTGATTTTTCTCAGTATCTACAAAATCATTTTCTTGACATTCACCTTTTGTGTCGTTGAGAGAGAGAGAGAGAGAGAGAGAGAGAGAGAGAGAGAGAGAGAGAGAGAGAGAGAGAGAGAGAGAGAGAGAGAAACCATATACACGGTAATACATATATAAATAGTCTTATGCATACATTCAGTGATACTTAATGTCTAATGTCTAATAAAATTCAAAAAATTGGATAAAAAGAAGTTTACATTTCTGTTTACCTGTAGGTGCTAAATCTAGTCTCGTCTCAGCATTGAGAAAATGTTTACAGTAGCCGTCTTGTATGTATACATACATACATACATACAGATTAATCTATATATATATATATATATATATATATATATATGATAGCTCACACATACACATTCATTATTGTACTATATATTCGAGACAAGTTTTGCTCTCATGCTCATAATAATTATTGTTCTTGGTAAGTCATGAGTCCGTCTTCAGCAAACTTGATAACTTAAATTAGTGATGGTACTTAACTTCCGTTGGGGTAATAGGAGGTGAGCCTGGCATGGACCTCGAAGCTTTGCCCAACCAACAGAGAGACTTTTAAACAGAGTATTCCTTCAATTCATAATTTTTACAAATATTTTATTTCTTTATGAATTAAGTGTACATTTTGGTCATATCTTATATTTTGATATATTTTAGCATTTATCAACAATAGGTAGTATTCTATTTTTATTATTTCAATCTTTCCACCAAATAATCTTACTGGTTTCACCAGCGTCTAATTAAATCTATCCCCTGAACTACATGACTATAGTTGTATATAGTACACAGATTATGATTATAATCATATCGCGTCACGCTGTGACACCACTTTTCACAGACGCGAATCAATCAATCAATCAATCTCGCGTCGCGTATACAGGTGACGCCGTCACATTGAGGTACAGTTTTAATTGCAAATATTGCAAAATGTTTCTCATGCATCAGAAAATCCCTGAAGAAAAAAAAAGAAAGAAAGAAGCCATTTTCCAATTCTGGAAAAAGGGTCAAAAGGGTCACTGGACTCCAGTCCGTACCTGGAATGGAGGTATATCTATGCATATACAGATATAAAAATGGGGGTAGGAGTGTGGGAGGAATTATGGATTGGTTTGAAAAACTCATATGAAAGGGCATTAAGGATTGGTTTGAAAAAAAAAACTCATTATTTGGGGAAGGGGAATTATGGATTGTTAAAAAAAACTCATATTATTGGGGGGAATGTGGGGGGGGGGGAGAATTATGGATTGGTTTGAAAAAAACTCAATGTGGTGGGGCAATTATGGATTGGTTTGAAAAAAAAAACTCATAATATGGGGGTGAATTATGGATTGGTTTGAAAAAAAAAACTCATAATATTGGGGTGAATTATGGATTGGTTAAAAAAACTCATAATATGAGGGGGGATTATAGAGTAGTTAAAAAAACTCATAATATGGGGAGTGGTTTGAAAAAAAGGTCATCATATGTGGGAGGAATTATGGGTTGGTATGAAAAAACTCATAATATGGGGAGGGGCGAAATTATGGATTAGTTTTAAAAACCTCATAATGGGGGAGAATTATGGACTGGTTATAATAAAAAAAAAATCTCACAATAAGGGGGAAATTATGGATTGTTTAAAATGGGGAAAAATATGGATTGGTTAAAAAAAAGAAACAAGAAGGCTCACAATAAAGGGGAAAATTATGGATTGGTTTAAAAAAAGGCTTACAATAAAGTGGAAATTGTTGTGGACTGGTTTTAAAAAAAAGAAGACTCATGATAGTTATGGCGATTAGGTATCAGGGAAGGTCTCTCTCTTCTTGCCACCTGCCTCCCTCCCTCCCTCTCCGGAGACCTCACTGCCTCTCCTGGTACCTGCGGATGAATTTCTCGATCTTCTTCACTTTCAGCTTCCGCCCGACGCGCTCCTGGAAGTGCTCTGCGGCGTTCTGCGGCCCGTGGCGCATCGCGTACTGCGCGATCTCGTGCTTGAGGTTCTTCGACAGCTTCGATTTGGAGGAAGTCTCCCGTCGCTCCGTCTTGGTCCTCTTGCCTGAGTTCCTCCCAGAGGAGTTCGAAGTAGAAGAACCAGCAGCAGCTCCTCCTCCTGAGGGAGACCTAACTGCCGCCCCGCCGTCGGCTTCTGTCTTCCTGGGCGTCCCGTAAATGGCGCCGGCTGCCCCCGTCTCTGCCTTCCCGGCGGTGGAGGAACCTCCCGTCGTGCTGGGTGTCATCTGGCCCGCTGACTGGTCGCGGGAGTCCTGGCTCCTGTAGGGCCACGAGTCTGACGGGCCGCCGCCGTAGTGGTCCCTCCTGCGTCCGTATGGGTCCTCGTCGCCACCGCCCCCTTGCCCCCTTCGGCCCCCGCGGCTGTAGATGCCTCCGCCGCCCTGGCCGCGGTAGATGATCTTCCTCTTGAACCTCTCTTTGCTGTCCTCGTCCTCGACTTCGTCGTCGTCCTCGGCTCTCGTCTCTTCCTCGCCGTAGATCTCGTGCAGGGCGTCTAAGTCTAGGTCGTCCATGTCCTCTTGATAAGCGTCCGAATTAGTCCAATCGTCGTCTTCGTCGTCCTCGAAATCATCATCGTCGTCATCGTCATCGTCTTCTTCGTCGTCGTTATAATCGTCCTCGATTTCGACATCGTACTCCGAGTTCTCCTCGCTGTCGAGGCCCTTCCCGAAGACCTCCTCCCTAGTGAACGCGGCCTCATCGGTGGAATGGTTCTCGGCCGAGTTCGACAAGGCGTCGAAGAGCGGGCCGTTTTCCGTTACGGCTGCTGGGAGGGAAGAAGCATCCTCACCTGTGGGGTGCGGAAGAAAAAGAGGGGCTGGTGTTAGTTGTCCTTCCTCACTCTCGGGAACATTAGCCATTCAGCTCTTTTTAAGCTTAATGAATAATGTCCAGCTAAATCCAGCTAAGATTAGTTCCAAACGCTGCTTTGGGCAGATTTACTTATCACACATAATTCCCCTTTGCCAATGAACTATACCCATTTGAACTATACCCTCTCATTTTACTGTCACGCCCCTATAAGTGAGATAAGTTTAAGGTCATTGCAATTAAAGTGCCCCCCAAGGACATTCTGGGTCATTCAGTGCCGGTTGTCTTGAAGTTAATTTCTATATGACTATGAAGACTTGTCTTGTAATTCCTTGCCATACAGGGAGTTTTCTCCTTTTATAATATTTTGCAGGTCTGTCTATTTGGTGTTAGGATTTCTCAAGGAATGACAGATGTCTTGATTATGAAAAAATGTTTGCAAAGTATGTCTTCTCATGCCGGGCCAATCCTTCAAGTGTGTAGTGCTTGCTATCTAAAGTTGCAAACCCATCTTTTGATCTGCTTCATCGCTTGTTTATCTGTTTTTCATATTCATTTCTCTTTGGGTGGGTGATAAATGTTAACAGGTATGCATAGGTATTACCTCAACATTCCGGTAATTTTTTTGGGGGGGTGAGGTGGGCTATAACCGAAAGATCGAGGACACCAACCCTGCGGAAGGACGTGACGTCATAGGTGTAGCTCCAGTCACTCAAGAGAGAGTTTCTCCATGTTGATAACTTTTGTTTTTATTGTAATGTCCGATCATTACTTCGGCTACTTAAAAAACGAACGATTCTGCCGTCAGATTATTCAGTTCAGAACAAAAACTGCACGAATCTGTGTCTGCATAGGCAGTTTCAGAGATCGCTCTTCACTGTCCTTAATAGAACAGACATAACAACCTCTGTTTCATATATTCATCGATTTGTCTCTTAAACTATCTCTCTCTGTCTGTTTCTCATCCTATCATATGGAGTAGTGGAATCAATGCTCTCTGGAATTAGTGGTACTGAATCTTTCATCACTGCAAATTCCAAGCTCTGGAAATCGTGGAGTATTTGATCCTGGTTCTAAACCTGTGTCCCTCCCTAATATTTGTTTTTACCAGTGGTTCTTCATCTTAAAGCTGCTCTATTTCTTTTCCTGATAATTATTTCAGGCTTTCACCAGTTTCTTCCATTTTTTCACAATATGACCTATCAGCTCCAGCAATCCTTAAGTTCTTACTCATTAACATCTCTGATACCCTTTCTGAGCTGCGCGTGTAAGATAGAGTATATATATCGCTTAGTGAATCTGGCTACGATTGGACACTAGCTGGCCGCATGTCCTTCAAACGGCATTGCCAGTCTTTCCCATGCCAATTGAGACTATAACCATCCATTTCCTCAGTCCCACGGAAATTTGTGACCCAGAGACCGGTTGTTACAAGCTCCTGTCAGCCTGCCTCTCAAATGCCTGACATGGTATGTCAGCTTTGTCAATCTAGTCTTTTGACCGTCCAGCTTACAGAGGAATTCTCTTACACATTTGACAGACGCAGTGCATTTATTCTTAGCAGAAGTTTTAACCCTTTCTGAAACCTTCGTCAAGTGTCTTTATAACGTGCAACTCGGTTGCTGGTTTGAGAAGCTTACTCTGTAGACTTCATCCATAATATCTCTCAGTACTGCAGTGCCAATCTGCTCAGTAACTCTGTTCTTTCAGTCTGTATTGTGAGACTGTAGGACAGTCTCCCCATCAGTGTAATGAATGGCAATATTCATGGAGTCAAGGTCATGCATAGATTGAATGAGGAGAAAAAAAAGAGTAATATTTACAAATTGTCTGGACAATAGTGGAAGCCCTGAGGAACACCACAGAAAATACAAGAAAAAGTGCAAGTTACAAGAGGTCAGATCAGAATTTTGTAAGTCAATTTCATACATTTACTCTCACGTTGTGGATTCCTTAACTATTTCTACCTACTTCGCCTTTTTATATAACCTGGGTCGATTATGTAAACGCTTCTTGCAAATCGTAAACAATTCATTGAAGTTGAACATAACAAATAAGGGGTTCTCATAATTTCTTTCGTGCATCATTACTTAATTATAGAGGATCGACTCTCATGACATTTTTTTCTTGCGAATTTGATGTGAAATAAGTTACAATGCATTTTTTCGCAACATCGACTTTCCGTAGGTCGTTTCATTTGCAATGAGCAACACAAGGTTACCTGGTTGATGAGAGTTTGCATTTCATTTGTCAAAATGAGGCATCGTGAAATAGCATTACCAAAGGTGGTATTTGTAACTTTGCAGAACAACCCAAAATAAATTATATTTTTATTTTCAAATCCTGAAAACTATCTGGTTTCTTTTTGTTACAGCATTGCACGATGGTCTTGATGTGCAAATTTAGCACAGACTCAATTAAATCATCCATCTATTACTGAGGCATTTCTTTCTGTACCTAGATATATCATAAATTCTGTTTATTTTTTGAAACAAGCCAATGCCATCATTCAAGTACTAAAATTCCTATATTCATATTTGCTACCTTTCGTGCTCACTTCCTCTAGTCTATTCCATTAAAGTGTACTTCACGGTTGTGGCGAGGATATAAGAAGTTGGTAAAGACAGAATAAGTGAGAAGAAAAGAGAAATTATAGAGCAGATTGAGCTAAATTTGATATACTTTGAATACTTGAAAAATTCAGTTTGGGTATTATGCTGGCTAAACTTCCGTATCTATACTGGTTGTGACTGGTATCGATGAGCATATGGGGAAAATATTTCAACCTTCCATCTGCAATCATGATGTATTAAACACCAAATATGTCTTGATTCAGATGCTTTCTTACTATAAATATTACTGACAAAGTTGCATTTGTCTTTCAAGACATCTTTGATTGAGCTAGTTTCAGAATGTTGACCCATTTCATTAAGGCATTTAAAAAAAAGATATTTTAGGGGGATATAATAAACCTTATAATATCATAGCCTTCATTTACCCTGTTACGATACATCAAATGTACTAATTCAATAATATTTTCACACACCACCCATAACGGCTCTAACTGTTAGAGAAACTTCTGCCTCATTGCTGGGCGGAAGAACTAACAAAGGGAGCCGGGCGGATAAATATATAAAAACACATTCTCCAATTAATACCTTATTCTTAATCCTAGCATTAATTACATATCTGCACCAACTGGTAAAATAATATATATATATAATATATCTCCAGAGCAATTCTTTTTACAGGTACAACTGTTCATTGAGGTATTGAATTACAAATATTGCAACATCAAGACAGTTTGGGTTTGAGAAAAGATGCTCTCAAAAGAAAATACAAGAGGCAAGGGGAGAAGGGTTTGATCAGCTGAGACTATACCGACTCTTCGGAAGTCCGGGGAGAGGAACGGAGGAGTGCTAAGCATATATTGCAATCATTGTCGCATTCAGAATGCAAAATAATCATAGTAGTTCTAATGTAAAACATGATATGGTTCCGCTTCACTCGGGCTGAAGCTTAGGTGGTGTGCATCGCGTTTTCGGTATCTAGTTCTTACTGGTGACTTCTTTCCTTCTTCTGCTGCTTTTGGTATCTCTTAATGAACTTCTCTATTTTCTGGGGAGGCAGCCGTCTGCCTAGAATGTTTTCGTACCGGGTGGCAGCCTGCTGCTTTCCGTGCTGCAACGCGTACTTGGCAATTTCCCTCTTCACGTCTCTAGTCAGCTTTCTCACGGGCTGCTTCTTCCCTTTGGGAACTCTTACCTTCTTCTTGATAGCTTCTGTGCTGACTGGCTTTGGGCGAGGAGGCTCCGTCTTTCTGAAGTAAGGGTCTGGCGTGGCGGTGATCAGGACATAGTCGGGCCTTCGCGTGGTGGTGGCCCTCTGCAAAGATCCACCCCTGGAGCGATCCATGGGATACCCGTACCGCCTGCGGTCAGCCAGGGAGTCGTAGCCGGGCCCGTAGTTCCCCCTGCGTCTACCGTAGGGGTCGCCATTGTTCCTGCTGGACCCTCCGTAGCGTCCGGTTCGATATATAACCTTTCTCTTCCTTCTGCCGCTTCTCACACCGTTTTCTGTGTCTAACTCAAAGGGTGAGTCTTTGGGTACATTGTGTACATTGCCAGTTTCTCTGTCTAACGAGTGAGCGACATCGTGACGGGTCACGTCTGCTAGTTTCGCGGTTTGCCTTTCGATCTGGAGTCTGTCAAACATGGCTGATGGGTGGCGGATAGGGAGGAGGTTGCCTAAGTCTTCTCTCGATTGTGCTGTATTGACATGGCTTCTATCTGCAAAGAGTTAAAAAGCAGTTATTGCCTTTTGTATTCGACTGGTTCTCATAAGCATTACAGACTGCTATCGTTAAATATGACATCATTTTTTGCAGTTGTCTTACAGCATTAATCTAGAAAAAATGTTTTAGCATTGATCATGTGCGAGATTTCCTCTCGAGCTTTAAGAGAGCAAAAGGCAACCACTTAAATCTTGCAAATGATGAGTTTCTTGACGACTTCTAAAAATAATAAGTGTTACTGAAGCTGTGCATGAATCGATGGTGTCTTCGTAGTCACTATAGGAGTGATATCATTGTTTTACATTACGTCAGTGACTGGCTTTTGTGAGGGAAGATGCGTAGCCATGTGTGAATTTTCTACAACTCCCCAAAAGAAGTAGACACTTTTAAAGATTTAACATTAACATCAAGTTTCTTTCAAGAAAACAATTCCTGGTCCTCCGTCACTTGTTGTCAACAAGCACCTAAATTCAGGTTATGTTATGGCTTCTGGTATGGCCACTGTAGTCTTTTGGAAAAAGTGTCTGATTCTTTGTCTGGAATTTTCTGGATCCTGGAAGAGGACATCCAAAGCCCTCTGAAAGTGTTGCTGGAATCCAGTTGCTGAAGTCCTCAGTCAGATTCCTTCAAAGTCTTCTGATGTTACTGAAGGCCTCGGTTGATGTTCCTTCCTCGTGTGGAGTTGACCACAGGATATATATATAAAAAGCTCTCCTTGTCTTGAGTTCCTTCAGAAGCCTTTCCCTTTAATGGTGTCCTGACGTCCCACTGCCTGGTTCCAGGCCCTTCCGGGTCCTTCCGGAAAACTGACCTTCCTGGCAATGTAGTGGAGGGTGATGACCCCCAATTTAAGAGAAGCAATTATGCTGCCTTAAAGTACCTTACTTGTCTTATTTATTTATTTGTTTATTTATTTATTTATTTACTTATTTATTTATTTATGATCATTTTTATTTATTTGTGTTTATTTACCCTTTCCTTTATTTATTTACCTAATCATTTGTTTATTTATCTTTTTATTGTTTAAATCATTTGATTATACATTCATTTCATTGATTATTGTTGGTATAATATTCATTTATTTAATGATATTACATTGCATTACATTTATTTATTCATTTGACTATTGTCTGGTATTTATTTATTTATCTTTTGTATTTATTTATTTATTTATTTATTTATTTATTTATTTATTTATTTATTTATTTATTTATTTATTTATTTATTTATTTATTTGTTTGTTTAACTGTCGTATTCTTATATCTATTGGATAATTATTGTGTATTTATTCATTTGCCTATTGTTCGGGTAGGTTATTTATTTATTTATTTATCTTTTGTATTTATTTATTTATTTATTTATTTATTTATTTATTTATTTATTTATTTGTTTGTTTGTTTGTTTAACTGTCGTATTATTATATCAATTGGATAATTATTGTGTATGTATTCATTTGCCATTTTATTTAATTATTTACCCTTGCCTAGATTTAAAACGCCTTCTCTTAGCCCTCAGAGGATCCTGTCCTGTGGATCTCCTAGCTCTGGAAAGGACATTCTATCCTCTGGAAGCTCTGGAAAGGGCATTATATCCTCCAGAAGCCCCTAGGGTAAGGTAATAATGCCCCTTTTGGCTAATCCACGGTTGTGGAATTTTTGTGGAATTATTCTGGCCCGGCCAGTTCCTTTGATCATTCCTTGCTTGGTGGAATAGTGGCATCCATTGTCGATTCCTGTATTGCCAACTCCCTTAATGACATTTTTAAATATATATTCTCAAGCAGACTGACATAGATCAGTCTGGTCTAAGTGACCACATCGCGTTGGTCAGTCTCGTTCCTTCTTATGAAATCATTAGTCTAGGAAATTTCATAAGATGACTTCATGTACTGTACTTTCAGTCTGTTGTTCCTGTTCTCGTCGTCTTGATTCCTTTGAAGTCTCTTGTCATAGGTCTCAGAATATCTAGCTTCTTGATTATTGGACTTTGAATACTGTAACAAAAGCCTTGACCAGTCAGTCTTATTTCGTGGCTTAAGTATTTCCTCAAAGTTCTCCAGAAGTAATGAGCATATACTAATGTCAAGAATTGATTGCTTGAAGGTAGTCCAGCCTTCTTCAGGACGATTTCGTGATGAAAAAGGATTCCTGTTGATATTCTTCTTGAGGTTTTGGTATAAGAACAGTGCTTTTGACATTTCCTACACAATTTCAAAGTGTAATCCATAGTCGCTTAAACGTAGGTACTTGTATTTCTACAAGTTCGACTCCAAGTGCATGTACACATAGCATGACATATTGTTCTAAAGTAAGATTGCTCGATGAAATAAAGACAAAAATGTTCAGAATAAATGAAAGTTGACAATAACTCGCAAGTCCACTTTACTCACGATACAAATTGAGTCATTTTGCGAAACAATCCTGGGGATGCGTCCTGGGATGGGTCCGAAATGATCGAAAGCAGACAGTAATCCTTCTTTCACGAGAGTAAAATAACTTAAAGTAAGGCTTTATACTGGGACAGAATCAAATGAAGGAAACAGAAAAAATAGAATGGGAACATTGCAATGATAGCTTTTTATGAAACCTTGAATTAGTGGTTCAAGTTGCAAACTTTCCCCTCCCCCTTATTACTTTTATCTAGAATCCCTGGTTTTCTAGTTTGTTCTGCGAATCATATAATCATGTTTTGAGGAAAAGGCAAGGTCTTCATCACTTAAATGAGGACGTTTGTTAATATTATTATTATCATTATTGTGTGTTTGTTCACTTGCTCTGCAAGATATATATATATATATATATATATATAATATATATATATATAATATATATAATAATATAATATATATATCTATATATATATATATATATATATATATATATATATATATATATATATATATATTACAGTAACACCCACAATGTTCAGTTACCTTATCGATTCCTAGCATTCTACATTCTCAGCTGAAAGCCTTGAAATAACAGAATAGGAAGTGAATAGTGAAATTATCATATGCAAGAAAGAATGGCGTCCAAGAAGGATAACAAATTACTTGAATGTTATGATTATTTTTAGAGATAGTTATGAATATGGACGATAACGTAACATTTTACGTAGGTTTCTGCCAAGGAGAGCATATGTGGCATTTCAGGAATCCCCTGTATATATATATATATATATATATATATATATATATATATAATATATATATATATATATATATATATATATATATATATAAATATATATATATATATATATATATATATATATATATATATATATATATGTATATATATATATATATATATATATATATATATATTTATATATATATATATATATATATATATATATATATATATATATATATATATATATATATATATATATACAGGGGGATTCCTGAAATATCGCATATGCTCTTCTTGGGGAATGTTAGAATTTCCCTTAGTAACTTCATCAAATATACATTTTCCCCTATATGGTTTTTTGAAAAATTGTTCAAGTATTTGAAACGAACAAAATTCAAGTTCATGTTCCAATCCGACAAACGTTCATTTGTCGAATTGCTTGATAGAAGTTCACAATTACGAAACAAACTGCCAACAGTTTAAAAATGGATTTTTTTTTTTTTTGGTATTCCACCAACATTTTCTAAAAAATTTTCAAGTTAGCAATTTGCAAAACAGCTCATATGCCACATTTGCAAACTGTTCATACATTGTATGATCCAGCTATTTCATTTGGCCAGAGACTCAGTCTTGCACATTTCAAAATTGTTCGTCTGACACATTGCTAGGGCATCCTTATGACACATTTGCATTTTGTTCATGTGTGACACAACAATTGTTCACGAGTGACACACCCTAGTTTACACGTGTGACACAAAATTGTTGTTCACGCGTGACACAATATAATTGTGTCAGATTATTTATTCATTTGACACAGTGCCAGAGAATTTATACGACAAATTAACAAATCCAGTCTAGAATAAAGACTATGTCATCTATTTTGCTTAGTTATTTTTTAAATCTGCAATTAAGCAGTATTTTATTTTTAACAACCATTAAAATGAGATATTGTTTTTAAGATATTTTTCTGAAGCAAATATCTTTTCTTGTTTTATTTTACTTTTTTTTTTGAGGCCTATTGGCTTTTGAAAATCCTCTTTTTGTTGCACAAAGCACTGAGGAAAAAGAATTGCTTTTTGAATATGTCATTAAAAATGAATCATCTTCAAATATAAGGCCAGTAAGGTAGTTATATACTTTAAGGAGCATTTAAATAAATATATTTTCCTGGGTCTTTCGCGTCGTGGGAACAGCATCTTGCGTAACACAGCAAAGACTTCGGATGCTGCTGAAGATGATGGAGATTATAACTCTATTGAGAGCTGTCGTAACGTATTCATAAGTAGTCACGGTTCTTAGCTTGCATTGGCAAGGCAGCCGGTCAGGTTAGCACCTTGACCGCGAACTTTGTGACGTTTATACGCTAGCTGGACTTTTCTGGCGATTTTTGATAGCTTGTTGAAGAAATCTGTTCTATACTGGCCACATTTTGGCAGATACTGTTTCTTCTGTAATGTCTCTGGAATACTTCAGTCTGAGATCTTCTTCCCTTCGCATTCCTCAGGAAATGGACCCAGGAGGCATTCCGGAGTGTATTATGATACTAAAGAATAAAATCAATAAAAAAAAATATCTGAAAAGCAAAAGCATTGATTAGTTTACTCACCGATGATCGTGATGAAAATGATGTGATTATGAAGCCGCAAAAGGGTCACCCACCTCAGACATGGCGAGTTTCAACTTCTCATCAAAACTCTTCGGCTAAAGGCGACCCTAGATTTCTGAATATGAAATTCGAGGAGCTCTGCGGCTGGGCTACCCAGCGCTCGAGTTACGAAAAACGATGAGGGTGTGAGTTTTTTGTGAGGTATGAGCCTATGCGAAATTGGGGCAGGAACAGGAACGTGTGTGCGTACGTTTGCATGCGTGCGTCTGGGTGTCTGCTGATGCGATTGTACATTATAGAACTTACGTAAGAATGAATAACGGGGAGAATTTATGTCTTCTGTGTGAAGGATAACTGTCTTACAGAAGATGGATGAAGAAAGAAATAGTTGGGAAATCACGAGGAAAATTAGGAAATACTAATAAAAGGCGGGTCTGATAAAAGTCCCAGACAGGAGCAAGTGCAGAGAACACAGTTACTGAGCAAATGGAGCTTAGGTTTGAGAGGAAAATAGGGCTATCTTCTTAGAAGGATCAGTTTAAAGAACGTTTGCATAATTATGACTGAGATAGTAGAACTGACTATTGCAAAATTTAATGGCACAATTATTGATCTATTGATAGAAAGAAAAGTTACCAACTGTAAAATAAAATTATAGGAATGTTTAGGTTCTTTGAACGACTAGGGTACAAAAAACAATTATATTTTGCTGAATACATTTCCTGAATGTGTAAGAAAGTTACTGACTGAGAATATCTAACTGCTGGGAGGTGGTCTGACAGGAAAAGAACAGTATGAAATTTTGTAATAGTAGTGGTTATGAGGTTAAGATTATCTTCAAGTGATCTTTGAAGGGCAGGGAATAATGACATTGTCTGAACGAAGTGGATAAAATTCTGACGACATTTAGAAAAATAAAAAGGCTGAATGGAGTGGGTAAAATTGAAGTCCCTGATGACATTTAGAAAAATAAAGCAAGATTTTGTGGGTACTTAACATGTTGAAGAATTGTGATGAAAAGCAGAGTTTATGAAAGAATAACTCTGTTTAATGAACAAAAGGAGAGTGTAAATGGCTCAGGACTCTCAGTTGACGCAGCAATGGAAAGGAAAACTGTGAACAGTCATAACAGACACTGAAGGAAACTAAATGTACATAGAAAGAAGCTTTCTGAAACAATGTTTAAAGAAGATATCAGAACAAGAGGGTAGAGAATAGTAGTGTTATATCAATATGCATGATGGAAGATAAAAAAAAAAAAAACTTTTGTGTTTAAAGGTATTTTGTTCAACCATTCGAAAATCAAATGAATATTGGAGATAATATGATACTCTATGCTACGTTAAGAGTGAGAAGTTACCTATCTATGCATTTAAACTGACTACAGTTACCTCCGCATTTAATTAACTTCAATAATGTCCGTGTTCCAGTTAACTACAATTATCTCTGTATTTAAACTAACAACAATTATGTTTGTATTTAAATCAACTACAGTTTATCTGTATTGAACTTAACTACAATTATCTCTGTATTCAAACTAACAACAATTATCTCTGTATTCAAATCAACAGCAGTTATCTCTGTACGGAACATATCCACACTTATCTCTGTATCTAAAACAGCTGGAAGTGTTGTATTTAAAAGAAATGAATTGATTCAAATTCTCGAAACAAGTTTGCTTTGAAGGTATATTCAGAAGAAATAAACTGTGTGAGAGAACCTAATAAATGTGGTGTTGAGGTATAAACATTGATGAGGGAGTTTTGTAAGATAGACCAAAAAACATCTAAAGTGGTAATATAGCTCTAGGCCTGTTAAAGGCAGAAGTAGCAGGTATTCCTGAAGATAGTAAGGGAACAAAACGTGAGTGAGGTGCAATATTTATACAAAGGGTTGACGGGCTGTTGGGGAGAGATTGTATTAGTAAATGCGCATTTGTTTTTTTTTTTTTTTAGTAAATGAACTACATATTAGTTTTAGAATGAGAGAGATAATGGTTTTTCAATTGTTTTTATGTTACTAAACTCTCCGGTTTTATGGCAAATGGATGTTTTGTAGGCAATAAAACTTAAGGATAAAAACAATTAATTGACCTATGGATCTCTTACCAGTTTATATATATATATCATATATATATTATATATATATAGATATATAGTATATATATATATATATAGAATTCCATATATAAATTTATAATATATATAGATATATATATATATATATATATATATATATATATATATATATACATATATATATATATATATATATAAACACAAAAGGAATGAGAGCTGTTCGTATACATGTAAATGGAGTATGCATCTATGTGGTAAAGATATGCATAAATATATAATCCCCTTTCGATCAGACTTCCTTCTAGATCTCAAAAATTCTGAAACCACCCCTCCAGCCCCCGACCCTACCAACCTCTCATTGTTCTCTTCACAATGGATCTTATAATTATTGTGCTTCTAAGAATCAGACTAGATTTTTGTGACGTCTCAACCAGACTGTGAACTCGTAACTTGACTTCGTTTGGAATCTGATTCCATAAGTAGAATCTAGATTATGTTACAAAAATATTTCACGAAATTTCATGAAAGAGTTTGGAAATAGTACAAAATAAGAAGCTACCAACACTTGAAGATTTTCCCAAATATTTGCAAAGTTTTTTTCTAACAAGTATTTGTTAAGGATAGATATATCTTCATTGAAATTTATATTACTTATTCTCTAAATGAATAGTTATGTTTTCTGACTTTTTGCTATTGTCATTATAATTAATATTAAATCTTGGATCTCCAAGCTTGTTACGAGTTCAAAGTAGCGTCCCCACTGCATGTTACGAGTCTTTTACATTAATTCATACTCCCCATATTATGTTACAATACCACTTCATTACTTAAGTGTTTCCTGTATCTGATAAAAGTCCCCGTACAGCTCTGAAGTCCTCCCATTTATAGTCCCTCCCCAGACTGTTACAAGTTCATACATTGCTCCAGACCACCCTGAATACGTTACAAGATTGTCATGTGATCTGAGTCCCTCTCATGTTACAACTCCAATGTAATATCTCGAATTCCTCTACTTCAGAGTCTTGTAATTGTAATGGAACAACTGTTTTCCTCTGTAGTCCCCATATGTGTTAGTTGTTCAACTTCTAACTTTAGAATCTTTCGCCACAACACTAAAATCTGCCCAATTAGTTGGAAGTCTATTGTATTTACTAAAATAAAAATCTCCTTGAAAATGCTAGAAGTCCATTGGGTACTGTATATTCTCCCACATACATAATCATGAACATGCAGTTTTACCATAGTCTAAAGCAAATGTTCCAAGTTCACTGTATATTTGAGAGTCCCACTTGTATGGTGTAAGTCAAACGCTTGGCTTTGTAATCATCTATGTATTACACAAGTCCATTGCAATGCTCTCTATTCCAAAAAATGTCCCCTGTTCTCCTTTAGAGTCCCCTATGTATAAATTGTCCGTCAATTGTGCAAATGTAGAATCTCCGGAGAATATTACAAGTTCTCAGCCTAAGTCTAAACTAACCCACATATGTTTCGAGTCCACTACCTGTGTTACAAACCTGTGCTTTCTCTACAATCTCTGCATATATATTATAAGATCATTATACTACTTTTTTAAACACCTACATATTGGTGTTCCAAAGTAGTTCAATACTCTTACAATATATGCAGAGATTGTAGGGTAGTACAGGCTTGTAACATAGATCGTAGACTCATCATTCGCGAGTGATTCAGGAGTTATTCAGTCCAGTGTAAAACTATAGAATCCCTTGAATATGTTGTGAGATCTTTGTATCATTGTAGAATCTCCCCATCCCAGCAAATGTTTAGGGTCTAATGCATATGTTTTGAATCCGCTTTAATATTTTGGAGCCGCCGTAATTGTTATGAATCTTGTATAATCTAGGCTTCCTATATAACTAGAATCCTCCTATATTTTATAAGTGCCCAGTATAACTCTAAGCTCCCTCTATATACCGCAAGTTTACAACAATATATTTTGGTCCTCCGGAGTTGGAATAGACGGGTTTCACTGTACACACACACACACACACACACACACACACACACACACACACACACATATATATATATATATATCTATATATATATATATCTATATATATATATATATATATATATACTTGTATAATACAGTATACCTGAGTGTATGACTGTTTGTAAGATAAAGTAAGAAAGATAGTTCCTGCTGACGTATATTTCAGTGAATGATTAATGCAATGGTAAACATAACAAAATATACCTTACGAATAAAATAGAAAATAAAAATAAAAAATCATAAATTAACTGTTGAATAAAAAAATATTCATAAAAAGGGAGAATCATTACCATTAAAACCAGACATACTTTTATTGCTCGTAATGGATTTGTATATATAATACATACACATATTCCTCCTGCACAAGATACGAATGGAAGATTATATTCAATTATACAAAGAATAAATACATAACCCACAATGAACAAACTCAACAAATGTTACATCCACAGACCTGTTACTCTAGATCTTAGAAATATTAGCACATGCAACAGATAACAATTATTCTTCATCAGCAGATCTGCTAGAGAAATATACCTTTTACTTGATAACAAAACCTTAAATTGTGTTTATTATATCCACCCATTTTTTGTAAAGAATTTTGAAATGTGAATGACCTTAGACCTGAAGGCAGCTTCAGTGTACAACTAGTGAAATCTAGTTAGAAAAATTTCACTCATGTTATATATACCCTTACATTTTCGTTTTAAAGGTTACCGTCATTTACGAAAACATCTGAATGATATAGAATATTTTGGTAATATTGTGTTTTCACCTAATGGCTTCTTGCATTGCACCTACCTACCTTTTTTTCACATAAAAAACCAAGAAAGATACCAAGAGGCAGAAGATTTAAACACATAATTTTCCTATTGAATAACGAAACTTAATTTTTGTAAGTTATATACTATGGAAATGAATATGATATTTGCCTGTTATATTCAGGCTTCACAATTTTTGGAGCCGTGTGCGATTCCTTGAAAACTAAGCAAGAGTATCAGATGAGTGAATTGTTAAGAAATAACTTTAATATACTTATTTGTAACCTACTCGGTTTATGATTATATCTTTTAACCAGTCACACTCTGATGTTATAGAATGTTATAGAATGCAAATAAATATTCTCTTATAGTCAAGTTAAAGAATCTGACTTTATGTTACAATAATTCTCTTTAAAGGTAATCGGTAGAATTCCGGTATGCTCATCTACCCTAGACTTCTAGTTAGATGCGGTCAACCCAAAGTGTTCTTTGTTTGTCTTGAAAGACCAATTCAGTCGACTTTTTTTCAGCTGAACACAGACTCATCTCTCAATTATTCAAGCTCACTTACAGCTCCAACAACTGTAAATTTAGCCAGTCGTATTTTGAAGGACGATAAATATAGTTAATTTTTCTGTCGCATAGACTGTTACCCTGATTACTTTGGTTGTAATAGAAAAGAAATGATGTAACTCATTTTCATATGGAGATCAACAACAAAATACATGGACACCTGTTGTTCATTATTTAGTCCACTGCAAATTAGCTACAAATATAAACTGTCTGTTATAATTTTGTATTTTTCAAATAACAGAAAAAGTTCAACAAAGTAATTTAGTTTACGAGTTTGCGCTGGTGAATATATTATTATGTACAAGTCATATAAGTTTATTTCATGTATTTTCGTTTATGTATCCTTAGTGTTAACTAACTTAAGTGTTTATGGTATGTCTGTATGCATAGATTTATTGATAAGTAGAGTGTCTTTGGAAATATTAAACTTAACTATGTACATTTGCCTTGTGTATTCTGAAATATTCTTTTATGTGAAATTTAACTGTAAAGATCAAGATTTTCGACCACTTGCAGACATATACCATCTACGATACGAGAGATGTAAAAACATTCAGCTTAACCACTCATCCCAAGAAGAAAACACGTTCTCCTTGTGGAGTGGTTGGCTAAACTGTGGCTACAGAAATTCTGTATCTTAGATGGCCGTAGATAAGGACTGGTCAAAGGTGTTTTTCGTTTTTCACTTATAGATTTGTCTGATTTCTTCTTAATTAAGTGTGTGATAGAGATTGCTCAATAGTGTTGATTGTGTGTGTGTGTGTACCCTGTGGTATGTCTCTGAGTACACAGCCTGTGTCTGTATATACCCTGTATACCATGAATACACAAGAGTGCCTAGCTAGTTTGTAACTAAACAATAGCCGTGTGGATGTCTAGCAACGCTTGATTAATTATTCACTGCAATGAATAAAAATGAAGGGTCCCGCTCATCTTCACAGACATCACTAAAGTGTTTCACTTGTCCACCTAAATAAGCTCGGTGGTTTCGTCCAGCCAGTTATATTCTGCTGGTATTTCTTTTTTATTCTAACAATGGCTACGTTTTCGAAAGCCACGTCGAGCGCTAGAAATCATCACGCCGCATTTTAGCCACGGAACTGTAATACGTTTCACCACCACTAGTCTCACATGCTGGTGATTTCAACTCCACTGGTTTTCGCTTGGCTTCTCAACGAAACAGACAAGACAATTAGATAACTAAACGAAGCTACGGTATCCTTAGACCGACCTCGCGGGGTATATCTTCACTTTGGAAAGGCTGCTTGCAGCCAGATTTTACGAAAACAGAGGAAACTGCGACTCTGGAAAGTGTGCATTTTTGCAGGGCGAGAGGGGAGACCGAACCAGCTAGCTGGCGCAGAAAGACCCAGTTAAAGCAGTAGTAGCAGAAGAAGAAGAAGGGTAATTAACACTAGTAGTAGTAGTAGTTTAAGACTAAAACTTGCTATCGCGGAGCGACAGAAACCGAACCAGCTGGCACGCACAGACTTCTAGTTAAAAGTAGAAGAAGAAGAAGGAGGAGGAGGAGGAGAATATTCGTACCAGCAGTACCTACGAGTACTAGCTTTTGAGAAAAACCAGCAACACCTACCTAGGGTCGTAGGCTTCTGGGCCGTCGCTCCAGCGAGCAGAAGAAGTGCCGTGGTAACAACCTCTAACACCAACATCATTGCCAAGCCAGTCACACCTCGCAACTGACCCTGCAGTCCCGTAACTAACTTTATATACCCGACTGTCGGTTCCCCGCCGCTCTGTCCTCGGCAGGGGGGACCCTCGGGTGACACTTCTTGCTCTAAGCGGCGGTGGTGGTGCCGACGACTCCCTCCCCTGTAGGGGGGCATTACGCCTCAATACCTCCTGCTGGAGGTATCCAATTTTTTTTTTGTAACTTTTTTTATTTGCTCCAACACTTTTCTGTTGGGGGAATGTACCTGGTAATGTGGGAACAATGCAAATTGCTATGTATCTTTCGGCATCCTTTGGAAGTTGTCAGATATGTTCGTGATTGAAAAATAGAGCATTTTTTTTTACATGATAGAAATTTATTACAGAGGAATAATGAGGGCAAGGATTGAACATTCAACTGCAATGTGTATTTGTCCAGAATGCTAATTTGATTTTCAAAAACATCCATAGTTTTTCTTGGGTCCATAAATACATTTAAAATTAGGTTTCTTTTCCCAAAATCATGAATCTTCAACTACTGGTCCCCTTTACCAATTTTAGGATCTTCATATACCCTAAAAAATAATTTCTTTAGACCCGGAGTTCCTGAAGGCATGAAAAAATATTTACATAAAGTAATTAATAACTATCCTCAGCTCGTGTGTTCACTCTTTTCATTTCAATTCAAGAAAGCTCGAAAACTCGGTGGGTCCCTGAGAAAAATAAAATGGCTATTGCAATTTTACACACACGAAAAAATATATGGATATAAATCGTACTGTATGAATAAGGATAATTCAATGGTGATTTTTCTCTTATTTTCTTTTATACAGTTCTTATAATTTTTTTTTGTCTTTACGTTTAATTTTTTTATAAATTTTATTTATTTCATCATTTTCACTTTTTATATAATCCTCATCTGTTCTTCGTTTTCGTGATGTTTAGTTTCCGCGTGTTTATTGGTGTCTACTGTTTATTTTTAGATTTTTATTCATTCTCTAACCTTTACTTTCCCTCGACACTTATCTTTTCCTGCAACTTTGTCTTATGATACAAAACATCAAATTACTGAAAACCTCTAATCACTGAAGAAACTATAGAGAAAATGCTCAGTGACACAACAATAAGAATTTTCTGTTCGTATGTCGTTCTATTCAGTGTCCACTTGACTAAAGTGCCAGGAATTTCTCGAGAATCATTCCTAGGAATATTGGATTTTTGATTGTCACTGAATGCAGTACGTCTGAATGTCTTGAACTCCAGCTTAAAATTCGAGTTAAATTGTTGAATTGAAGGCCTAAGAATCTGGAACTATATTCCTGAAGAAGAAGAAGAAGAAGAAGAAGAAGAAGAAGAAGAAGGAAGAAGAAGAAGAAGAGAGAAAGAAGACACTGAGAAATTCCCACTCTCTGCCAATCCAAGAGGACACACCAGTAGCAGCAGCGAGTTCAAGGACACTTTCCCACCGAGTAAAAAAAACAAAAAACAAAAAGCATTACAAAGTGGCCCTTCTCTCTCACATTGAATCCTTCAGGGATGGAGATCCTTCAGGGCTCATCGAGGTGGAACAAGTGGCTGTGGCGGCGGCGGCGGTATCGCTGAAGCCCCTCGTCGAACTCCACATCCTTTTGCACAATCGAGATCTTTCGATGTCGATGATGACGCATGATGACGCTCTCGTCTCGTCGCGTCCCGGAGCGGTTGTTGTGTCACGATGACACGTTTCCGCGGATGGTTCGTGCGTGTTGTCACGACTTGACGTCTCGGAGCTTTGAGCTGAATGTTGACAGGGTCGCAAATGGCCTCTGGAATTGTTCGAAGTTAAGTTTGTCCTTTTCCCATGCCATTAATTAGTCAATTGTGTATTAAATGTACATGTAAATACACTTACATACACAGTATGCATATACAGAGAGAGTGAGAGAGAGAGAGAGATCGGCGTTGAATGTTGGCAGTTTTTATAAAGACTTCAGGAATATTCTTAAGTCTGCTCATCTTGCGCGCGACTAATGAGTCAATTGTGTATGCAACTTACATATAAATCAAACGGCCCCATACGCGATATGTATATATACACACAGACAGTTAAATACATGGATGCTTTTTACATACAGCTTAAAAAGTTTAGTCAGGTCTTCCCAAAGTGACCCCCAGTTCAAATCAGAGAAGAGTCTGTAAGGAGGTCGCAGCGCTGGGCCTTAGGGATAAAAAGTTTATTATATTTCAGCATATTCTAACTCGGTCAAGTCCTCGCAAACAGTAGCTAACTCTAGAGTCATATAAAATGAAAGGAGGAATAATTCTTGATAAATGAAGCAACGAAGAACAAAGGAGAAGGGAAATGGACATTATACGACATAAGCTACATTTTCACAGACAATAAAAAACAAAAAAATAAGGGAGAGATTTTTCTTTACTCGTCAGGTAATTATCCTTTGGACATAATCTTCCCGTCGTACCTTAAACTAAAAACACTTTTCGCTCCTGCCCCCTCCACCCGCCCCCCCACCCCCTTCCCAAACACCACCAAGGGCATGACGACCATGCCCTTGCAAAGAGAGGACAAGGTCACACACACACAGAGGAGTCCCTGACGATACGCACGCCCTCTCGCAAAGCACCACACACAGGGCGTCGGGGAGGAGAATTCTCAAAAAGGTCCCCTATCGAAATCAAGGCGGGAACACCCGTGTACAGGGCGACCACCTGGCGGGTTTTGGGGGGTGGAGGCGACACCTGGAGGAAGCAGGGAGGACCCTTCAAAAATAATCGCTCTCTCGCCACACGGGGATACGTTCCTCTCTCTCTCTCTCTCTCTCTCTCTCTCTCTCTCTCTCTCTCTCTCTCTCACTTTACCTAGGTCAATATTTATAGTAAATTCCTTGACAACTCTACCTAATATATTAGAAGTACTCTCTCTCTCTCTCTCTCTCTCTCTCTCTCTCTCTCTCTCTCTCTCTCTCTCTCTGCTGATGTTTGTGGTTTTAGTGTATATATAAATGAATCTAATTCCATACCCTTATCAAACACTTATTACTCAATTATTCAAAAAAATCTGATACTGAATGAGTCTCCAAAGACAAAAACCAAGGGAAACGTACTATAAGAATTCCCTTACGCCCCTAAGGGGTTCATGTAACGCCCGTCAAGCAACACCATCTCACATTCACTTCGCAGAAATAAGCCGAATGATTGATTCTTTTCATCCTTCCCAAGAATCTGGAATTTATCTATAATTTATGTTTTCCTGAATCTCTTGTACGGAAAGCATCCTTGCCACTTCTTGCAATTTTTATAATTCCAATATATTGCCCTCTTTTTATCTTTTCATTTTCCTCTTTATCTGTATATTCGAATGATATTTATTTATAATTACTGCATGAGCATCAGTAACTCGAAAACTATTTGGTAAAAACCAGAGTCTAACTTTATTTCCTCACTTGTTTTGAACAGACTCCTTTCTGGCAATATTTCCTCGTTAAACCTTCCTTTATATTTCAGAATTTACGTAACCAAGATTCTCTGTATAAAGTTATGTTTGGTTTCATACTAATAAATAAATAATCGCGAACCTTAACAAGGCAAAATATATCATTCTTCAATCTATAAAATCATATAGTTAGAAAACGTAACCTGTATTTTGAATCAAATGTGTCATAACACTCTACGGTATTTTTTGCCAGGTTTCATTTACCCATTTTTTCCCCCAAATCCGCAGTGAAACCATTAGTTTTAAAGTCACGTAAAGAACAAATAAATATCTATAGCATCACTAGCTAATTAGAAACTAGCTCAGTAACTACAGTCAGACCACACCTTGATCATAGAATTGTGTTATATATATTTAAAGGCTCATCATCACCCAGTTTTACGGGCGCACCAACCATCCCAGCCAACTGCGCCGCGAGCCTTTTTGAGGGAGCTTGTACACATCAGGGCAGAGTGAGGATGTACTCTCCCTTATTATTTAATTCCCAGCCCCTATTTCCTCTGCAGAATGGCCAAGTGGCGTAATGGGCACCACAAAGTCACAATGCCGCAGTTTGAAGGAGACCTAGAGGTTAAATTGTAAGGATTTTGACCTCAAACAGGTTCACTTTTAGCAACACTGTTTCGTAGGTAGACGAGTTCAATCGAAAGAGATTAGTTTTGTACATAAATCATCTTGATAATTTATCTTTATAAATAAGTGCATTGATATTCCAGGTCCTGATTTCATAGACTGATTAATTCCTGTTTTGAAAAGTTCATTGACATTCCAGGTCCTGATTTTATGGACTGACTGATTAATTCCTGTTTTAAAAAGTTCATTAACGTTCCAGGTCCTTCTTTTATAGACTGACTGATTAATTCCTGTTTTAAAAAGTTCATTAACGTTCCAGATCCTTATTTTATAGAATGACTGATTAATTCTTGCTTTAAAAAGTTCATTAACATTCCAGGTCCTGATTTCATACGATGACTGATTAATCATTTTTTTTTAAAGTAGACATTTTTACACGAAAATATCAAGACGTTCCAATTTCTCAGTCCTTCTATGGATAAACCATTTATAGTACAGAGAGCAGTGAGTTTCCACTGACTTAACCTATAATTTCTGTCGCTTGGACTCTAAACAAAACATGTAATTAAAGTTTAGGCTTGGCCAATGTAACCTTCATTTCAGGACCTCAATTGTTGTCTGGGGAAATATGCTTTAGAGCGAGAATATTAAAATAATAATTGTTCGTAATCTAAAACATCGTTACATCATTTTTCATCATATATGTAGGTTGACATCATACTATAAAAAATCATTCTAATTTATTTGTTTATGTATTTTTACATATTTTGTATTTATTCATTTACTTATTTATTTATTTAATTCGTTAGTTATTATTTGTAATCGTCTTCTCAAACTTATCCAGGGTTGAGTAATGATTTTATTATTATCCTCGCTGATAGGCAACAAAAGCAGGCAAAATTTTCAACGCTGTTACACGATTGTAGTACTTTTTTAGTTATTATTATCGTCAATATCATTACATTCATTATCATTAATAGAGGTAGCATTAGCAAAGCAGAAGATCACAGAGAGAGAGAGAGAGAGAGAGAGAGAGAGAGAGAGAGAGAGAGAGAGAGAGAGAGAGAGGAGAGAGACACCCTTACGTTGCAAAAGGATTCGACACGACCCCGATGAGACGGGTCGTCTTCGTAGATTCTATCATGACATCATCGCTTTGCCGAACACTGAAAGCACACCAGGAAGACATTTATCAGATGCCCAGTCCGTCATCGGCTCCCCCTTGACTCTGCTCTGTATGTGTGTCACCTGAGCTCAACCTGAGCCAAACACAGGTCACGTAACGACGCCAAAAGAGCTTTTATTCATTGTGATTGCGCTTCTTTGAAGCGGCTCCACTAGTACATCTCCCCTCTGGGGCCTGTAATGTATGAGAAGGGGGGGACGAGAGAGAAGAGAGAGAGAGAGAGAGAGAGAGAGAGGCGGGCAGGCTTTGCATCTGGGAGCAACATAGTGTACACTTAATAGCTGATTAAGCTCGAGTTAAAAGAGAGAGAGAGAGAGAGAGAGATGCCGAGGCACTGGTATCCTGGTAGGCGCATTATGACCAAAGGCAGGCCCCTAAATCTGCTAATTATCTCTAGTTATCTCTAGTTTTAGGACCTAGGGAACAATTCTAACCTGAGCTGAGGACCTGATCATAACTAGATCTATATTCCTCATCGTTCCAGAGGTCCCTGGCTAGACCAAGACGCCTTTGGGGGGCGGGGGTGGGGGGGTCCCAGGAGAGAGGGCAAGCAGGGGAAGGGGTGGGGGGGAGGGTCCCAGGAGAGAGTGGGCCAAGCAGGGAGGGGGGGAAGGGGGTCGACTCGACGCTGAACATGAAAGTTGCGTCGGGCTGTTCTGATCTCAACAAGTCAACAAGTGTGGCTGTGACGGTGGGCGGCCTAGAGGACGTTGTCAACTGAACGTCCAACAAGGTATTTCCGTAAGAGGCGGCTTGACTGTGTGTGACTGTGTGACTGTGTATGTGTGTGAGTACATGTGTGTGTGATGTCGGACCCCAGGGGGACTCTCAAAGGCCGGCTGCAACTAAAGGCTCTCATGACTTTTTCACACCACTGCGCCATCTATGATAAAGACCTCCTCCTCTCACCTATATCCGCATTTAAGCACCCAATTGTTCCCCCCCCTCCCCCTCCCCCTGCCTCCCTGCCTCCCTAACCCCTTCCCTTCCCTTTGATCCTCTCTATTCAACCCCAACCCGTTCCTCCTTCCTTACCACTACCCCTCTCCTCCCAACACCACCAACCAAATCTGCAACGACTCTATGGTGTCACCCTGCGGCACCCCTCTGGCATTCCCATCTCCATAACAACTCCTCGCTCCAGGGTCACTTTGGGGAGTCCTTGCTCCGTTATTAAGTAGGGCTGTTGGGATGATATAGCTATACTGCATTACAAAACATGGACCAAAAAAAAATTGGCGTGTTTATTTCTCCACTTCTCCTTCAAGCTGCATATGCGTTCACCTTCTTCAAAACGCCATGAAAAAGCAAGGAAAGAAAGTAATATATTTTTCTGTGTTTTTGACGGAATTTTAAATCACTTGCTGATGTCGTTCGTTCTGAAAAGTGACCTTACAATAATACCTGTGACAATTTTGTCCATTACGAACGAATCTAGCGGTTCCTGAACCATGCAATGATAGAATTTAAAAAATTATAAAAGTAAACTTTTGGGAGCATTCAGTTTAAAAGTAGATCTGACAAAAAGTTTTAGCATTAAAATTAGCCTAAAATTCAGTTTTCAAAACCTGAAATTTGAGGAGTATTTACTAAAAAGTCTATTGGTCAAAAGTTTAACATTACATTGGCCTACAATTAACTTTTCACAAAACCTAAAGTCTAGTGATTTACTGTTATCATTTTTAAGAATAAAGACTGATTATATATTGTTCCTGCTGTACGTGACGACAAAATTTACGGAGTTTACGATTCATTACGAAGACGAAGTCAAAGTGAAGGCTTTTCCATATTCACTAACGCGAAATCTGTGACTGACAGATATCAGTTATGACTGAATTTAATAAACAATTCAGCAAAACAGCTACGTCTGTTTGCACCGTCAATCCTGAGATTACAAAGTATAATGCGATTTCCTAGAAATGAAAGTAACAAGTAGACTTAACTACGAAATGCGGCTTTCAAAACATTCATCATCCCATAAAGTACAGCTCTGCGAGACCAAATAATTCAGTTGTGACCTTAGCTGAAGAAAAACACTTGCTTAAAGGTAGCATTACAACGCCACATCCGCAGCTCTTGAACGATGTAATCGTCTGGCTTCTGTGAATTACTTCTAACAATTTTGTGTGCGTCACCTCTGAAGCGAATAGTCTTCATATTTTGTTTTCCCTTTTGGTAATTTAAAAAAGAGAGGAAATATCTATATATAAAACGACAGGAGAAGTAAATGAAAAAACTGTGGGATGAGGAAGATGGGGCTTGAATGGAGTGGCGATGAAAATAAACTGCGTGCAATGACAGACTAAGTTTGAGAAAATTGGAGCTAAGGATTTTGACAGATGTGACTGGGGAAAGGAAGTGGTTGATTTTGGCAGCCTCTACGGTATGCACAGATGCTCTTAAAGTTATACTTGCAGATTTTGTTGTCTTTGTTTAGATTATGAATCCATTTTCACTATTAACTGCCTGGGCAAACGTGAATGCAAGTAGTTCTAGGGTAGACTTTTGAATGTATTTCGTTCATAATCTTATAGAAACTATGATGGCGTACTTTATCAGATGTTGTTGTTGTGTAAGTTTTTATTTTTTTTAATGGGTCTACTCCCAACTGCTTCATGGTCTATATATTCATATACTCCTTTATTTTATTCATATACATTCATTGATCATTAGCAAATTACTCTTTTTAAAATAAGACAACATATTTAGTTATTTGAGTAATTTTTCTAATACTTATTCTCACAAATGGGTAAGAGAGGATTAAGCCACTTTCTGTACATTCTTCTTCCTACCCTTCTGTTATAGGAAAGTTACAAAAAAGAAAATGACTAGCTATACAATTGCTCTCTAGTCTGACGCCAACTGTCACATTCATTTCGTCTTGTTTAACATTGTCTGATCAGCATGAACACAATTTGTAACTATTTGGTCGGTTTAAACCAAGTTCAGCAATACAGATATCCCTGTGCGTTGGTTTAGACTAAGGTAACCTTAGACCAAAATGAGACCTTGACTTCAGGCGGCCTGTAAGTATGATAAAGTGTTGAAACTTAGACTTAACAGACCTGGTGTGGACTTCCTGACCCGGCCTGGGGTACTGATACGAGATACGCATCTCTAGGCCGACCCCAACCTTCCTCCCTGACTGAAATCTTTGCTATGTCCTTGAATATGGGGCCATTGTTTGCTAATGATTTTGAGTGTACGTGTTATCTGCGCCTTCACTTTGTATCTCATCATCAATTCTGTTTGTGTTTCTGCCTTCCGAGTCTAAGCCGTTTTGGAAATCTGTTGATATTACGTATTGCACTGATTCTAGTCTACGACATCCTTCTGCGCAGTAGTCAACTTGAAGACGATCCAATTCGTGACGAATCCTACGGTCTAAAACGAAGTGTATATACAGATATTATTTTCCCTATCTGCCTTTAATGAACACTTATAGCTAGTAAAAAATCTGGATTACTAAAGCACGACACTATTGCAATATTGCTCTAATATGTAGATCTTAATACTCTGCTGTTGTTCGTGTCAAGTGAAATACGCTTTTCAGAATTAGCTATGACGCGAAAAAGCAGATTCCTAAATGCCTTTCTGTCTGTTCCAAGGCAGTTTCTTCTAACTTCCTTTTCTGTGTATTCACTCGCAGCATGACAAAAATACCACGGAGACCGTTTCTTTTTAGGCTCACTGGTTATTCCTATTGGTTTGAGACCTATTTTCAAGTTTTCTTATATTTTGATCCTTCAGTTAATTTTTACAATTCAAGACGGCCTCTTCTTAAGCATTATTCTTTCAGCCTTTGTTTCCCTGTACGTAAGATTTTGCGTTTAACTCTGGCTGTTTTAGCATTCATTTCCTTAAAATTCTCCGGCATTTCTTCATCCGCATTTAGATAGCGAGGAATTTGCTAGTTAGTTACTTGATACATCAAGTGATAGTTCATTTTCGTAGATATCCACATCACAAAAGCCATAAAATCTAATCTGTTTCTGTCACAATCTTTAAAATATGTAACTTCAACTCTACACCATTTTGGGTATCAATTCCTTCTATTTCTCCCGCACATTTTCCCTTGAATTTAGATATACTGAAGTATATATACTAAGTCATTACTTGAAAGGTGTATTGACAGCTCATCCTCGTAAATATCCCCATCACAAAAGACATAAAACAATCCTTTTGCTGTCCTTATCTTTGAGAAACGATGCCCCGCAACTCTACACCATTCTAGATTTCACGTCCTTGAACTTCCATCAACTTCTATCCCATCTTACGTGCAGATAGTGAAGTATTTGCTGGGTATTAACTTGATAAATCGGATTATAGTTAATTTTCGTGAACTTCCACACCACAAATGACGTAAAACTCTCATTTTACAGTCTCCATCTTTAAAAAGAAAACCCCGAAACTCTACACCATTCTGGATTTCACGTCCTTGAACTCCCACTTCTATCGCATCTTATGTTTAGATTATGAAGTATTTACTGGTTATTAGCTTGAGACATCCAATGACCTCGAATGAGAATTCATTTTTATGAATATTCACACCACAAATGACGTAAAACTCTCCTTTTATCGTCTCCATCTTTGAAAAAAAAAGACCGAAACTAGACATTTCGAGAAGTTGAGTTTCAGTTCCTTGAACTCTTGAACTTCCTTCCACTTCTATCGCATTTTACATGTAGATAGTGAAGCATTTACTAGCTATTAACTTGATACATCGAATGATGGTTAATTTGCACGAACATCCACACCACAAATGACGTAAAACTTTCATTTTACCGTCTCCATCTTTGAAAAAAGGCCCCGAAACCCTACACATTTCGAGAAGAAGTTGGATTTCAGTTCCTAGTTCCCTGAACTTCCTTCCGCTTCTATTGCATCTTACGTGTAGATAGTGAAGCATTTACTAGCTATAAACTTTATACATCGAATGATAGTTAATTTGCACGAACATCCGCACCACAAATGACGTAAAACTCTTATTTTACCGTCTCCATCTTTTAAAAAAGCCCGGAAACTCTAGACATTCCGAGAAGAAGAAGAAGGGCGCGCCTTCCTTCGACTTTGGTTTGGCGCGTGAATGCTCTTCGTCCGTTTGTTTACATCGGTGGCTCGTGTAGTTGCCATTCCTAGGAATTCCTCCATTCCCGTCCAGAAGTGCAACATGGGAATATTGGGATTGTCCAAGCTGATCGCGGACGTTGCCCCGTCGGCCGTCAAGGAGAATGAGATCAAGAATTATTTCGGTAATGAAGGAAGTAATAGAGAAAGTCGGACATGATTGTCGAGAGTAATGGCCGATCTTGGTGCCGTAGACAAGTTATGAAACCGTTTTGGTTTCATATTAAATATGTTTAATTATGGAATTAATTTCACTGCTATAATTACCGATAAATAATGAATATATATAATTATTTTAGGGCGAGAATTATTCCAGTAATTAGGAGATACGAGTGAAAATCAACCATGATTGATGGGTATACCTAGTGATGGCCGATCGTGGTACCGTAAGCATCTAAGTTATTTAGGACAGTTTTTTCATATTAAATCTATTTAATTATGAAATTAATTTCTCTGCTATAATTACCGATAAATAATGAATATATATAATTTATTAGGGCGAGAATTATTCCAGTAATTTGGAAATACGAGTGAAAATCACCATGATTGTCGAGTGATGACCGATCGTGGTACCGTAGACATACAAAGTTATGAAACCGTCTTTTTTCATAGCCTATTACCTAAATCTGTTTAATTATGAAATTCATTCTCATGCGACGATCACCGATAAACAATGAATATAGTATATGATTATTTTAGGGCGAGAATTATTCCGGTAATTAGGAAATAAGAACGAAAATGGGCTATGACTGTCGAGTGATGGCCGATCGTGGTACCGTAGGCTTAAGCCACGTTAATGATTATTTATTCGTATTAAGTTAATTTAGTTGTGAAATTCATTTCCACGCGATAATTATAGATAAATATTGAGTTATTTTAGCTCAATAATTATATCGGTAATTGTTTTTAATATGTGAAAATCCTGATTTTCTAGGTATCGTTGGCTCAAGTCATGTTACATGATTACTACCTATTTATTCGTATTAGATTAATTTACACGTGATTTTCAATTCTCTTTCTTCATTATTTGTAAATAAAAATATATTTTAGGAGGAGAATTGTTTTGGTTATTGTAAATTACAATTGAAAATTACGATTTTATGATGTCCATATCGGTATTGCAGTCCTAGGCCTATTTTAGAGTTATTTACTTAGTATATTAAGTATATTTGATTGTGACATTCACTTTTCTGTGTTAGCTAAATGAGAGTAAACAATTAATTATTTTAGCTTGGGAGTAATTTCCTTAATTATTTTTAGAATAAAGTGAACTTGGTTTCTGGCTGATGTTTGAGGTACCTTAGGCCTAGGCCAATGGTAGACTGGGCGTACTGTCTTTTCATGTTACTAAATTGCTCGTGACATTTTGTTGATTTGTGTTAAAAATTAGTTACTTGAGCTTTGGCGTGGCCTAGGACTACTCTAACATAAGTTTAATCCCATATTAGGTGATTGTCTATTTGTATTAGGCCTAATTACTTGTAACATTTCATTATCTGTGTTAATAGGGAGCAATTAATCATTTGATCTTTTGTTGTAATGTAAAATGCCATTCTCAGCCCTAACCTCACCTAGGAAATTAACCCCCCACCCCCCATAACACATGACTCCTCTCGTCTCCATACTTCCTCAGCCCTACCGTAGATGGTAAAGACTACAGAGTTTTAAACCTGAACTAGTTTTGGGGTAAAATGCAGGGTAAGGGTTCATGAATTATTTGGAGAGGTCCAGGCCCCTGGCCAAGTTAAGACGTATCCAAAGCTAGGTTAGGTAAAGTAGGTTAGGCTATATTCCCTCTGAAATGCTTATTAGTCCTATTTAAGCTCTGACCCCATTCTCTGTATTTGATCCCTGATTTGAGCTAAGAATAAATCCTTTTGGCCTTGAGCAGGGAAGCATAGCTATGATCCCTACTGTAAAATTATTATTCACCTCAGTTGTCCCGTAGTCCCAGATGCTGAAGGACAAAATGCAGCTTAGGCCTATGGCAGCTGATGCGACCTCCACACACCTTTCTAGTCTACCTACAATTAACCCTTATTTAGCAGGTTTCAGTGACCTTTCCAGCTGGCTCTGAGGAGTACTCAAACATTAAAGGCTTTGACTGTATACTTGGGGATTTGGGGAGGGTGCCAAAGACCTGCAGCCAGGTAGGGACACAATGGTTTTGGCACGGTTAGGTTGCATTCCCTGTGAAACAACCGCTTGACCCCTCCATCTATATCGACATTGTACTTTTAAGTGTTTGATGCATTCAGCCACCACACACAGTTCCTGAAACTGAAGCAAAAAGTACTTGCTCATGTTAAGTAATTTGGAGACCACTTAATCATAACCACCTTGTTGCCATGCTTGAACAGCTGTTTCCAGCACTGAGGAATACTCTTTACATAAAAGTCTCTGGTTTGTATGTCTAGGCAATATTCAAATTAATTATTAATTTGCTTGGTTTGCTGACAATTTTCAGGTTGATATCATTTACGTCATGAAATTAAGCTTTTTACAGAGGCCACCTTTGGTATCAGAGCCTTGGTATAAATAGCCCACCTGGCAGACTTAATGTTCAGATTTTCATTGGTTTTCCAGGCCGCAAGGTAGCGGTTGATGCATCGATGAGTCTCTACCAGTTCTTGGTGGCAGTGAGACAAGAAGGCAACATGCTTATGACTGCTGATGGAGAAACAACCAGGTATGTAAAAATTAAAAATAATTGGTTTCAGCTCTTCGTTATTCAAAATGCGCACACGTCATGCTAACAAACCTAGGTAATTTATTTATGAAGCAAGATTCTAAGAAATTTATATTAGCATTGCTTTTTTTTTTCGTACTTATCGGGTTCTGAACACTTATCAAACAATTCCTCTCTTTCCAGCCATCTCATGGGGTTCTTCTATAGAACTATTCGTATGGTGGAAAATGGCATCAAGCCCGTTTACGTATTTGATGGCAAACCTCCAACGATGAAAGGTGGAGAGTTGGCCAAGAGAGCTGAAAGAAGAGAGGAAGCGCAGAAGGCTCTTGAAAAAGCCGAGGAGGCTGGTAAGTTTTAGATATTGATACAGTATTTACATATATAGCTAAAAAACAAATGTTTGGTTAATTTTTTCCCATTCAAGTGAATTCTGTAAATAACTATTGTTATTATGTTTTCAAAGAATATTACAGCGTCTACTTTTTTAATCTGGTTTATAACCCAAGAGGGCATATTTTCATAGACATAGTTTTAATGGAAAAATAAGCTTAAGATGAATAAGAAATTTCCTGTTGCTTATTTGAAGGTTGATTTTTGAAGTTTAGTACTCCCATGAGATGCAAATTGAAAACTTTTGACATTACTATTAGTCAGTGTGATGATGCATTAACAATCTCACGAAAACTGTGTGTACTTTTGTTTTGGTTTGTAGTTATTCGTATTCAAAATGCTGAGTTTCTTCAGGTTGGTAATTTAGAATGATTGTATTTATAGGTAATGTTGAAGACATTGACAAATTCAGCCGTCGTCTGGTCAAGGTCACAAAGCAGCATTCAGAAGAAGCCAAAACTTTACTGAAGCTGATGGGGATCCCTTATGTCGAAGCTCCTTGTGAAGCTGAAGCGCAGTGTGCTGCTTTAGCAAAAGCTGGCAAGGTAAATTTCTTAAGCATGTAGTACATATAACGACAACTACAGATGCTCGTGTTTTGTAAGGCCGGGTTCACGATCAGGTTTACATGTTAGTTCACCCACGGGTGATCGTCCATATGAAAAGAGAACTGTCAGTCAGGCTGTCGATTCTAGGTCATCGTCCTCAGTTTCGCCTTGCCTTAGTCATGGCAACACTATATGGCACTGATGGAAGCTGCCGGCTTTTGAGAAGTGTCGCAACTTCGGCATTCCATTCGGCTCCAGTGTTTCATGTGCCTTTTGATTTTTATGTCGTTATTGATACAGTTTTAACTTTTTGGCATTTATGTAAGTCAAACTGAGGGTATGGATTATGATACTCCAAGTGTTTTATATTTTAACTTGAGTGTTACCATTTCTCACATCTTTGTAATTTTTTAGGTGTATGGTGTTGCCACTGAGGATATGGATGCTTTAACCTTTGGCACTCCCATTTTGCTCCGACACATGACTTTCAGCGAGGCACGTAAGATGCCCATTCAAGGAATTCCATCTAGAAAGAGTTCTAAAAGATTTGGAAATCTCCCAGGAGGAGGTAAGGAAAATTCTGTTTGGCAGTTTTTATAGCTTGCCCCTTTTGTTCACCTCTCTTTAAATACCATAGTCAGTATCTATGCTTTTACTACAACTAAATGTATTTATTTGAAAATTTGTAAAAGTTAATGTGGCACCTTTGGTGGGGAAGGTCAAACATTTGAAAAAGGGTTTTAATTCGCAATTTATGTCCTAAGTCAAGGTGGCAGTAGTATTATTCCCTGCTAATTACAGTAAATGTATTTCCTGTAGAGGTGACCACTTACAGTGTGTCTTTCCAGGTACACGCTTATATACTGTACTAAAGGATTCTTTATCCTGATGCTGCAAACTTCAGTGCTTTTTGGTTTAACTGTATATCTATTCCTCATGGTACATCCTCACCAGTAGCCAGCTTCTTGAACTTTTTAATTGTAACTTGCTACAGTTAAAAATTATTCCTTTATTCCTTTGAGAGCCTAAGAATGTGATACAGAGATCATATTAAAATACTTTAGAATGATAAGAAATTAAAGCATTAATTTAAAGGATTTTTGTCAGAATCTTGAAAAATATTTGGCTGTTTTGTGGAAGAGTATATTAACAGTCATCTTTTCTTTTCAGTTCATCGACATGTGCATATTATTAGGATGTGATTATTGCGACAGCATAAAGGGTATTGGCCCAAAGAGGGCCATTGAACTTGTCCGTAATCATAAAAATATTGATAAAATTCTCCAAAATATTGACAAAAAGAAGTATCCTCCCCCAGAAGATTGGCCATTTGAAGAAGCTCGGAGACTGTTTGTAGAGCCCGAAGTCAAGGATCCCAAAGAAATTGAGGTGTGTGCGTGTTTTTTTTTTTTTTTTTTTTTTTTTTTTTTTTTTTTTTTTTTCCTATGGGAGAGTCGGTTCACTGCCTGCGCTGTTTTGTCGTTAGGTTGCCCAAGTTATACTCTTAGCTGTGGAAGGCTTATTCCAGTGACAATTTCTCTATCGCTCATGCCCTTCAGGTGCTTAGCGCCATCAGTGTATCTGCAGGTACCACTAAAGGGTGTTTGCAGTAGCAATTTGCCCCATAACTGGAAGTAATTTTTTAGCTATTTACATTGTAACTATTCTCATTTCCTTTCTTTAATCTTGTTCTCCAACCTCTAACTATTACTTCCCAATACCTTATATTTAGTGCTAGTTGATGTTAAGGTCCCGTACACCTTAGTGCAGTGGTGGTTTTTTCCCAGATTTGCCACAAGGTCCATGTACTTCATCTCGTTTATTGTCTGGTTCTCTTTTTATCTTGATGTCTAACCACTCCAAAACTGCATCTTTTTACTGTCTTAATTGCTGTGTTGTGGAGAGTGTCCCAGTGCTTGGCTTCATAGGCTAATTTTCATTTTATTTATTTTTTTTTTTTTTTTTTATTTATTCCATTTTTATATTTGTCCATCAACTTGCATGTACTGTCCATTTTTTTTTTATTAAGGCAGTGACAAATTGAGATACATACTTGGGCAAAGTCATAGTTCTTTAAAGGAGCTTACAGCCTCTAATACTTGGAAACATCATATCAGGATGTTTCAACTAGAATTCATGGTAATCATCTCTTGAGAAAAGTGAGTGGTTTTAAACATTTGGAGGGTGGCATGTCACTGAAAAGTTATACCTTTGAGTATAGTGAAAACCAAACTAGCCATAAGGTTTTCAGTTTCTTATCAGTTTGTAATATACAGACACCCTGCTTATGAACATTTATTCAATTTATAAATATTCAGGTACAAACAAATGTGTTTTAGAATGGAAAAACTTACAGTACTGTATTGACTAAAGTATATCATAACTACTTAATAGGTATTAAGAGTACAGTACTCAACTTTCAACATATAAAGGGCCATCCAGAATGTAACTCGTTCGTAAGTAGGCCGGCGTCTGTATGTATATATAAATATCACACATATCCACAGGTGAAAAATAAGAGACGGGGTGTCGGTCCTGACTGGTTTCGACTTTATTTCCAAGTCATTGACGAAGGACTGATACATAGTATTAAGTCACAAATATATATACTACAGAGACAGTACTGACCAACATACACACAACCGTTTGAGACTGCAGATCCACCCACAGGCAGGTGATTGTAATCATCGTATATAAATATGTTTGAGGTTCTCTAAATTATTTTCTGTTACAGCTGAAGTGGTCAGAACCAGATGAAGAAGGTCTCGTAAAATATATGTGTGAAGAAAAAGGATTTTCTGAAGAGAGAATACGAAATGGCGCCAAGAAACTGACAAAAGCTCGAAATACCACCACTCAGGGCCGTCTGGATTCGTTCTTTAAGATTCTTCCTTCTCCTGTTAATAACGATAATAAGCGAAAGGTAGGAAGAGATATCGGTATTTTATTTTTAGTGTGAAGTAATTGAGTTACAGTTTTGTTGAGCATGGTAATTAAATCTTGATCATTAAATACCAAAACACTTTGTTTTGGTCTTTTAATTCTAATCAACATTTGGTAAAGAGTATTGATTTGTTTTATTGGGTGAAATGGCAGAAAATTTGGTGCTTATCAAAGATTTTAAAATTTTCTGGTTACTAATGGCTGTTAATCAAATTTTTTTTTTTTTTTTCAGTCTACGGAAAAACCTGCAGCTGGTAAGAAAGCTAAGCGAGGTGGTGGTGGTGGCTTTAAGAGAGGAAAGTAAGGTGAACGAGTACTTCACCGTAGTTCAACAAAACCTCAGAAGAACTTGAACTTTGCTGAAAGTTCATAGTATCGAGTAATTAATTTTGCTTATTGACAGTCATCAATTATCATCGTGATGTGTGTGTTTTTTTTTTTTTTTTTTTTTTTTTTTTTTTTTTTTTTTATCAAGATTTGGTTACAATGAGAGGCAAGGTATTTTGACTTTGCACATTACATGCAAACTTTGTTTCAGAGAGAAAGCAAGTGGTATACTATTTGAAACCATAAAAATCCAGGTATAATTGAAGTGACTTTAGAATATATCTTCTCTCAGTACTTAAGTCGTCATTTTGCAATCAGAACACATTATGATAAGGACTGGAAATTAGTGTCATTTCTCCTATAGTGTGCATTTTGTGAAAAAAATCATCTGTTCAGTATTAGTAAGGTGAATCTTGGCAGTAATTCAGATAAATATTACAAAAAGCTATGTGAAATCTCATGGTAGATAGGACATGTTTTTACAGTATTGATTGAAAATAGTTTTACGTTTTATCAGCTGATAGATAAATCAGTGCTGTACTATTGAAAAAAAATGTGTACATCAGAATTGAAACTGAACTAGTTGTGTCTTGTACTAATTTTAGCCTTGATCATTAATTATTATTTTCAATGTTTGGTAAAAGAATCTCATTGCTTAACATTGTGTTCTGGTGATGGTGTTCTGTACAATAAAGCGTTTGTTATTAATCACATAATTTATTCCACAGACTGGATGGCACTAGAAGTAATTTTTTATTGATATTTCTTTGTGGTTTTGTTTATAGTCATTACGTGGAAAGTTTTGTTTGTGTGGATGGTATACGTATTACTTTAGCTTTTTGGCCATTCTCAGTGTACTACCAGATGACTGACAGGGATTAACTTAATTATTTGAATTCTGTCTTGGATAATTGACATTCCTATTCATATTCCAAAAAATCATTCAGTTTATAGTATTTTTAAGGCAGTTGAGATGTCATATTTTTCTATCGGTATAGATACTTGTTACAGTTTTTATTCATTTGCATAGATTTGCCCATCATCCATATCACTGTTGTGAGACTTTTATTCCATCATAATACCTTTTTTAGGCTTTGCAGATTGTTTTTTCATAGGCAATTAAAATGTTTTGTAATTAAAAAGCTTTTAGTATTAGTTTTTTATTTTAAGTTTTTTTTAAAATGCAGCTTGAGAAATTAAGCAGCTAAAATTGAATACAGTATTGTAACAGTGACTTTGAGCAAATGTTGGTTATTATAGTCTTGTTAAAATTGTCAAGAGCTACAATGAAATATAATGCTCATATTTTTTTGATGAATAGGACTTGAATCCAACCAATAATCTCTATTACAACTTTTTAAACAGATGGCATACTTTCTGTTATTCATATACCTTGAACTTGTAACTTTATGAAAGGTAATGAAAAACAATCTGCTAACTAATGATTTATTACTCAAAACATATTTACAATAGTATTTTTTTTGCATATTTTTTATAACCTAATTATATATTACCTTGCTTCTTCAGATAAGGAAATCCCAATCAGACTTGAATATTCAAGATTGAGAGACCTTGACACCAACTGTCCGTCATTTAAAGAGTGACATGAAATCCTCAGGGGCCTTCAGCTTTAAAAAGCTGATAAGCAGCTTTCATAGAGAACAAGTGGCCTCTGCATAAAGGTGCAGGAAATTAGGCCCTCAGGACTGTTTCAGTGCACTGGAGAATGCCACTTCTGAGTCAGGAGGAACCAAAGAAATTTTCCTTGTTTTGCAAAAGATCAGTGGTTGCTGAGGCTGAAGAGGAAGAGATATTATGGCGATCTTCAATCAGCATCAACCAAAAGTTGAGGTAATTGCAATGACACATTCCAACCGTGTGGGCGCAAGCTGCTACTGGGAGCCTAAGTCCTTTCAATACCATGTGACACCAAAGACAGATCAAGCAAGAGGACTAAAATCAAGTCGTCCTTCCATCAGAGGTCAGGAAATCACCCTTAGTGATTGACAACTTACAGACTCCATTGTCTCAATCTTGAACTGGGTCACACTGAAACACAAGTGTCACATGTGGTCTACAACCACCCTCCAACTTCTTGATGCCTTCAAAACTACAGAGAGGAGACTATTTTGCTAATGTAAGACTCATTTTCAAAGTTGAGGAACCTGGAACTTCTCACTATAGTGGGCAGTGGTTCTGCAAGGAACAAAAGGTGTCAGATGGGTCTGTTCCAATTCTATCATGAAGGGGATCACTAACCAAAGGCTCCACACCTCCAGAACCAACGAGACTTTTAGACGCCCCCACCAGGCTTGTGATTGACCTCTGCTGGAAAGAAAAGATGTACAATTTCTTGATGCCCTGAAGGACTGGTGGAGTAAAATTAAAAATGGATGTTTAACTTGGAAGGAGAAAACTGCTGGTATTGTAGGATGGCGAATCTTGGGCATTGCTCAGTGTAAAGCAGACATGGATGCAGTTGGGTAAGCTGACCCATAACAAAAATTGTGTCCAGTCAGTGTGAAGATCAGCATGAGTCCCAATAAAATTGCATAGAAATGTCTGCATCTGCAGAAAACAAGACCAAGAGGAAAGGAGGTTGGTGCACCCTTGACATTGACTCATATTGCAAAGGAAGGGTGAGGAGCTGGACAAATACAGACTTGGATCTTCATAAACTCCCTAAACTGCAGCTGATCTAGTAGGGAGAGCATGAAATCCCACGGGCCAGTCACGGTTACAAAATCAAGAATGAATACTCCCTGCTGACCTGAGTCAGCTGTTTCCTGCTTTTGGGTCTTAACAGCTCATTTATCTGCTAGCTGGCTCCAGGGACAATTATCGTCCATTCAAGTGTTCCAATAAAAAGATCAGTGGAAAATCCATCTCCACAAGCTGAAAGGAAAATGCAAAATTTAGTTTCCAGATTATATACAGAAAATTAGTTTGAACACTGAATTCATAAAGCATCATTAATGTTTACAGAGCTATGCAGTGTACATTATGCCAGTCAAAGTGAAATGGTCATGAGCAGTCAAGGTCTTTCAAGTCTTGAACAGTTCATTTAAGTCGGTGTGACAAGGATTTCCTCATCCAGGGAAATAAACTAAGTAAATAATAATTTGACTTTATCACTTACTCTTACCATATATTTCCTTTATGATGTAATGTCTTCCAACAATGAATTTCAGCATTTTAATGGTCATAGCTTAAAAACCTCCATTCCATGGTTCCTTACATTACTATATCACAAAGTAGTACGTCCTTTTACATAATTGATTTTTATTTGGTTTGCTAATTTGAAATACTAAATAGCAATCTAGCATTCTTTTTCTCTTGATGCCATCTTAACAGCTGTACCTGTGTCATAATCCAGAATGTTCTGAAGGCACTCTTTTACCACAACTTGGTGTCCTGTCACCCTCTCCATACAGCTGGTTACAGAAGCTGCTACAAAATAAGTCTTCACTACAGCAATCGATTCCAAAAGGATAGCTTGCGATGACTTGCATTCTATAATTATAAATTTAGAAAAAAATAAAGTGGAAATAGTATATATTGCAAATGAAACCAAAACTTCAGCTATAAGGGTAACCTCTACATAATCTTACAATTCATGTATGCTATGGATCCCACACACAAAAAACCTCGCTTTTTGTCAAAAGACGAGTTGGTTTACATTAATCCTAGCAAGAAAAAAGTACCAAATTTCCTATTAAACTTCAGGTTTTACTGGATTTTTTAAATTTATCTGAAAAATCATCACATTTCACATGAAGGAAAATGGTGTCCTTTACGATTCACCAAAGAAAAGGGGTGAAAAATTCTATTTTAACCAGGTGGTTAATTTCACTCGACAGTCAACACCTCATGTGGTTAAGATACATTTATAGTTTTTAAATATTTGGTCACCTAGCACATATAAAGAATCCACAAAGTATGCATATGTAAGTATTACAGGAAATGATGCTGCTGCCGCCAATACAGCAATCACAGGTGCAATGATTATGACGAACTCTAAGCGCCTCAGTGGTGTGGTTGGTATGGTGTTGGCGTCCCACCTCGATGGTCGCAAGTTCGATTCCCTGCCATTCCACTGAGGAGTGAGAGAGGTGTATTTCTGGTGTTAGAAGTTCACTCTTGACGTGTTTCGGAAGTCACGTAAATCCGTTGGTCCCGTTGCTGAATAACCACTGGTTCCATGCAACGTAAAAACACCATACTAACAAACGATGAACTCTAGTAAACTCTGCTCTACCTCCTTATAGAGGAGTACAACATGAAACTTGTTACCTAACAATGAAGACAAAGGAACCAATGGAAATCACCCTGAAGTCTAAAAAATAGAAATAACTATGTTATACAGTAGGCCTCTTCTCTCAGTTTAAACAAATAAATTTGGGGACAAACTGAAAAGAAGTCATGGGAAACTAGATTTTGTTGAAATATTCTTGACTTTCAGACCACTGAAATCCTTCATCATTCACACCTAATTAATGAGTTTTGCCAAAGATCATACAATCCTTAAAACTGCACAATACTAAGTGTCAGCCATTGAGGGCTGATTCTGAATGCCAAACCAAAACAGGAAAAGGTCAGCAGAAGAGCAAGCTTACAATGGAACTACAATATTAATGACTCGGGATTGATGCCTTCCCATTTTCTGATGCTCAAGAACTATTTATTCCTGCTGTAATAAACTGAAAAGACAAATTTCCTTAAAAAAAACTGGAAATAACTATAAAAGTTATAGTAAATTAGTGCTACATTTATATAATATACTATTACAGCTCTTTTAAGTAAAACTAACATAAACAAAGCTGTCGGGCAGCGATCCCCAATAAGGAGGATACTATTGACACATCACTAGCAAATTTCATTGTAAAAATTAACAATAATTTTTTTTTACTATGAATGACTTGGATGAATATCTATTAAGGAAAATTAATATTAAAGTTTTTTTTCATGGAAAACTTAAGACCAATGTAAAATCAAACCTGAGTACCATTAACATAACTATTCTTGATGCCACTATCTCATGTTGCACTTGAAAACTTTATTTAGTCTCTAGTATACAAAGGATGGACTCCTCGAGATATATCAGTAGGTAAATGTTAGGAGCAAACGTTTACTTAATCCAATTTATGGGCATGCTTTGTAGACTTGAGTTCACCTGAAAAAATATTCTGCCATTAGTTTTCAAAATACTTATTTCAAGATTAGTTCCATATGCCTCTTCAGGAATAATTTCTAAAAAAAATGTATGCCTCTACAGGTATAGTTATTTGATAAAAACTCATGATATCAACATTGAACTCTGATGAGACTCGAAATGGACGACTAAGAAACAACTTGCAAAACGCTATCTAGTGTTTCTTTTCAAGTCAGTCAATGTTTACAATTCTTCTTCTACTTAATATGGTGTAAGAGTCGACGGCCATTTCTCTAGTGCATTGTGGCGATCTATTACGTTGGCCTGTGAGAAAATTTCACTTCTCACGTCGAAAAGGAACCAAAGAAAGGTGTATTTAACCTTACGAAATGTATTTCCTAGTGACAAATATCCCCGAAAAGTTTCGTACGCCAGAGTTACGTAATTTCTTTTCGGAGATGATAGAGAAAGGCGCCTTCAACTGTTTTCATTTTCGCCATCGTCCTCACAGAAATTTAAATGACTTTGCTGTCTGAAAAGCGATCGGATTTTGAATAAAATGAAGGCGGATAGGCCTACAGATGATAAAAATTCATCATCACCTGGTACGATAAGTTGTACGCCTAACCTTGGGTCAAGCGATGAGTGTCCTGACCCTAATAGAAATATCCCTTCTGATAAGGTCGGCCAAACTGGCCCTAGTCTAGATTATTCAAATGAAAATATAAGCAAGCCTGAATGCACTGAAATAGGCCTACAGCCTGATAATGACGAGAGAATAGAGTCACCATCATTACAAAAATCACCTTCAAACCATTGGCTGTCTTCAGGTCTATCGGGCCTGACTTCGCTGATCGCTGAAAAGAAACAAAAGCAATAAAGAAAAATAAGAGCAATTATGGGCTCGATTCATCAGACAGGATTAGATTATTGTGCGAATCCATGAACTCAAAAGAAAGTGTCATTTTACAACCACAGGAAAATGACTTAACCCTAGGCCTCTCTGACTGCGATAAATCCGTCAACGAGGTTAGCCTAAAGGAGAAGATAAATTTTTGGGAAAGTGATTCTGACATTAACATGGACTCTGTGGATGGGAACTGTTGCGTTTGTGATGTGAAGGAAGATTTTGCGAGCACCTTTAAGGCACTTTATCACAAGAAGCACTGGGTGAATCGAGGGGGTGAAATCTGTCTTAAGCAGTGTTTTATTTTTCATCTGAACCTGGATTTCCTTAGTGAAAAAATTGATGATACAGGTATGTATTTTTCTGGGCTAGGCCTCTGCTTTTTGTCCCAGAATACTGGCCTAATCTAATGTACTGTATTAGAGGTTAATTACAGTCGGCCGCCAAAAACTAACATAAAATTGTTAATAAGCAACCAAAATACTAGAGGAAACTGCAATTTCCAAAGAAATACCACCCGCCGTGTATATAGTATTACTTAATTTAGCCTATATTTCAGAAACAAATAAGTACTGGCACAGAATGTAGGTTATTTCAACAGAAAAACAAAATATTTCAACAACAAAGTTAACACAAAGGGAAATCAAGATATTCTTTTTTTATACAGGCCATGCAGCTATATAATAGCATAGGCTATATTAAAGCAAACAGCATTATTGGTCAGTATTGGCATTCTAATGTCCTACTTCCATACAAATCCAAAATCAAAATTTGTCATAGGCTATATTCCAGTCTCCAAAACACTAATACCATATCTCACTCACATGTGAATAAGCTTACTATCCAAACACAAATAAAAAAATAAAAAAAACTGTTATCTAGGCTATGCACATGTTTTTCAAGATTTTGACTGCTCCCAAACATTACTAGGCCATATTTACTGGATAATTTATGTTCACAACTGTTAAAAGTGATCTGTAAGGTTATTTCAGGCTGTGGTCTCGGTTTAACACAATTTACTTGAGAGAGAGAGAAAGAGAGAGCTAATTGGTCTCAATTTGCCATTAGTTAAAAGTATTAGTTTATATGAATTTATTTTTTTATTTTTACAGTATCCTGTAGCCAGACTGTCATGAATAATCAGCTGGATAACTGGTTTATTACAGGTAAAGAGTACTTAACAAGAGGTGAATCTGCAACTCACCGATCAAAGATACAGGATGTTCAGAATTTGATTGAATTCCAGCCTCCATCCGTAATGCCGCAAGGGAATGTTGGCACACCTACACTTCATTTCAAGGACCTCATAAGAGCCTGTCAGTTGCCTGGGAATATCATCGGAAAACTTGGTCTGAAGTTTAATAAACGGTACAGTACTCATCAGCATTTCCTTTTTTGATTTGATAACCTTGATATGATTAGAGATGATAAATATGTACTTAATCAGAATACAGTGAAGTTATTTATGGTCTTAAAACTATTAAACACTTCCATTGATCTTCCTCTTTTAGAGATTGTTATGTATACTAATTTCATTGACATCTTTGCATTATCTAACATTCCAGAAGCAAAAAAAAGTTTGGGCAGGTACCCTTTGATTATGGAACTGAAGTCTGCTCTGGAAATGTGGAAAGCGAAGAGAATCATGTGGCGTTTACAGCAGCAGGGGATCTTATTCCAGCCTATATTGATGTCTCACGGCATAGTACTGAAAAGCCCACGAAAAAGCTAAAACCATCTGGACCCAGACTTGAACTAGAAAAGGAATCTGAGGTAAGGAATTTCTGTTCTCATGCAAATGTAATATTTTGCTGATATATAAATTCAAATGTACAGAACCATTTCCATTGTGCCTTGCTGGGCATACTGTAAGAAGCCCCCTCCTCCTATTAGCAATACTAAGAAGTATTTAGTGGGAAAGGGTGCACAGCCTTTGGTTGAGTTGTCCTACCAATCAGCTTAATAATTACCTAATTTTCAGTCTTACTCAGAAATACGCAGAAATTTCTGAGGTTGAATATATTGAAAAAGAAACCCACAAAATCACTTTATAACTTGTTTACTTCTAAGTATTTACATTTAATTTTACTCCACACTCGAGTACTTTCAGGCCCTATCTGTGGCCCATTTTCAAGAGATGTTTTGGATGTTAGCCTGGGTCAAGGCCCAGCAGTCTGCTGGGCCTTGACCCAGGCTAACATCCCAAACATCTCTTGAAAATGGGCCACAGATAGGGCCTGAAAGTACTCGAGTGTGGAGTAAAATTAAATGTAAATACTTAGAAGTAAACAAGTTATAAAGTGATTTTGTGGGTTTCTTTTTCAATCTTCAGAAGAAAACTGAAAGAAGTTTTTGTTTGGTTAAATATATTATTATTGCTATTATATAATTCTTCTAAAACTTCAGGATGGAGCTGAAGTTGAAGACTGGGAAAGATACCAGTCATTTCACGAGGATGTTACTAGCCAGGATCGTATCAAGGAACGTTTATACGAAAAGGAAATCGAGGTTGGTGTATTGTATCTTACGTTATGTTTGGCTATAATTATCATGTGGCATAGACGCTAAGTGAACTTGTACTAAACTTAACTGCAAGAGTAACAATAGTCAAAACTTGATTTAATGATAGAATCCAGGCTTTTTAGTGAATCGACAAAATACCAATGGTACCTAAGTTTCATTTTTAATGTTACAGCTGGTATGGGAAAAAGGAGGCCCTGGCTTGGTCTTTTATACAGATGCCCAGTACTGGAGAGAGCAGGATGGGGACTTTGACGAGCAGACAACAGATGAATGGGATGTTGACATGTCTATATATTACGATAAAGGTAAGGAAGGATTTATAATTATTTCCAAGGAAACTTACTTTAATATTATATTATGACTGATGCACAAATTTACTTGATCCTAGGGGTTACAGAATGACCATCCAATCATTAGGCCTGTGTTCATTCCCAAAAATACTGTATGTCATTTCTGATTAAGTTAATATAACAGGTAATTAGTAGGGCAAAAGCCACTGTACTCGTTCACTTTCATTGCTTGGTGTTTTTAACTGAGAAAATTTATAGGTCTATTAAATATTGAAATGGCAGTAACATTTTTAATAATTAACGCTGATGACCTGTATGTCATTAAATGTTATTTTGCAGGAGCGGGAGATTTTGATGCCCAGAATAGTGTTGCAATGTTGGAGAGTAATGAATTACGGACTGGAACTCTCGCAAAGTCGGCTTTTAGAAGGCCAAAGAAACAACTTGACAGAGGTCACTCAAGCAGGAAGCAAGACAACGGAGTAAAGAGAAAAATTAAAGGTGAAGATAGAATATGCTAAAACTTTATCATATTCCTAATGGCTGATGTGTTGGGATTTTAAATAGTAGCTTTGTTTACATGTACAATACACAGTTGTATAGTGGTAACAGAATAGTACCATATTATGTACTAAACTTTTACTTTTTGTTGCAATTATGCATTTTAGGCAAGTCACTGGTTTGGCAAAAGCTCTTGTTTCAAACTTTTCCATAGAGAAATTAAAAAAGACGTGAGTGCTCAGATTATAATGGTACATTTCATTCCAGGGCCCAGCGCTCCCCCTCAAATAGGCAGGTTTGAAGCACACACAAAAGGTTTTGGCCGAAGGTTGCTGGAATCTCAGGGTTGGAGTGACGGACTTGGACTAGGAAGAAAGGGAGAGGGCTTACCATATGCTCTTGATAATGATGGCCAACATCCTTATGATAAAAAAGGATTTGGGTAAATCATATTTTTTTCTTTTTCACTGATGCAAGGATACACTGTATTAGTGCAATTATTTTAATTACCAGACATTGTCAGTGTATAACCCAGGAGCTTCCTTATGCCAGAAACAATTAAGGTATCAAGTGAATTATATATTTAAAAAAAAAAAAAAAAGTTGATATTTTAGTAAAAAAAAAAAAAATTCTATACATTTGGAACAGATTTAATTATAAAAGCATTCTTAATTATTTAAAAATCTCTCTACTTTTTACAATTTTAAGTACCTAAATTTCTTTTGTTTTCCAGTGTGGTAGGTAAAGCATATTAGGACTTCATGTATTTGAAAAACAAGAGGAGAATTAAACACTAAAAAGTGAAAACTTCACCATAGTGGACAATTGTAAATCAGTTTTAGTAGCTTAAATTATATGTGCACCTGACAATTCAAGTGATGTTTGTTTTGATGATAATCATCAATTAATTTGCTCTTACACATTATACAGGCAGTCCCCGGGTTACGACAGGGGTTCCATTCTTGAGACGCATTGTAACCCGAAAATCGTCATAAGCTGGAACATCACCAAAAATCCTAAGAAAACCTTACTTTTAATGCTTTGGGTGCATTCAAAACTATGTAACTGCATTCTTATTGCATTTTGCATAAAAAAATCTTCAAATATTGATTATTTTGCATTTTGTTCATGAAACTTACCTGTCAGATATATATATAGCTGTATTTTCTGAAGTCCGACAGAAATTAAAAAACTTACGACACAGGTAGTGGGAGTCAGGTGGTTAGTACCCATTCCCGCCGCTGGGAGGCGGGTATCAGGAACCATTCCCATTTTCTATTCATAATTTTTCTGTCGCCGGTGTTGTAAACAACAGTTTTCAGCACCTCCGTCTTGAATTTAGGAAACTTGGCTACTATAAGTACCCCTTTTTGATTTTTTGGTATCTTGACTTTTGGATCGGTGGCTAGGCACACGTTAATTGTGGATTTGATTGATTTTGGCTTGATTTCTCTTTAAATAAGATGTCTGGTTCTAGTTCGGCTAGCGCCAGGTTTTGCACCAAGAGTGAATGTAGAGGTAGGCTACTGAAAGCATCAGTAGACCCTCATACTTTGTGTAAGAGTTGCAGGGAGCATGATTGTATGTATGAAAGTCGCTGCAAGGAATGTGCGTGTCTTTCAGATTCTGGATGGAGAGCGTATGAGACCTATCTTCGTAAGCTTGAACGTGATAGGTTAAGGAGGTCTTCCTCCAGGAGCGTTTCAGGTAAACGTCAGGAAGTTAATGTTTCTCCTACTAACCCTCCTTTAATCACTACTCCTAACCCTGTAGTGTTGCCTTCGGGCCCTGAAACAGTGTCTGTGGAGGGTAATACCCTTGACTTTAATCTTAGAGTCGATTCGTCTAATTTATTGGAATCCTAAAGTGCTCGCCTTAGAAGGCAAAAGTGAAGGTGCAAAGTGCAGTGACAGTGCTCCTTCGTTTGTGGAGGGTGCGTCAGATCGGCCCCATTTCGCCTCTAGGCCTAGACCGCTGCTGGACTCCCAGGTTTCAGTGAGAGGGCATGTCGAAAGCCGCAGGAGGGTTACGGGGAACACCCACCGATCTGACGTGCCTTCGGCAGTTTCTGTTGACGCTACCCAGACTGCCAAGGAGCGTGCGCGTGCACGTCTCCTCAAAGAGTGTTTCTCTTCTTCAGAGGCTTCCTCCCCGCACAAGGGGTGGAGCTCTCAGTCAGTCTCACGCCCGCTGAAAAGGAGCGTTGGTGATCGTGACGCTTCACGTCCAGTTTTTGCTCTCGAGCGGCGATCTTCACCTGAGAGTGTCTTTGCAGCCTTCCCGCCACAGAAGAAACGTAAAGAGTCATCTGATGATGACTTTTTCGAGCGCCCCAGTCGCTCCCGAGTGCGTTCTGCGGCAGTTCCTGGGAGAAGGAAGAAGGCGTCCCCTCGCCCCTCACCTTCTCACAGGATCAGCCCGTCTTCTGACAGGGAGTCTTCTCCTACTGAGAAGATCCTGCGCTCTTTGCAGCAACAACTTGCTGATGCTCTTTCTAAGAGAGGGACGCAACCACGTCCTCGGAGAAAGGATGACAGACTACCAGTGAAGAGATCTAGACGGTCTCCCTCTCCTTCTCCTCGCTCGTCTCTCTCTCCACTTTCGTCACCTACTAGAGTTTATGCGGCTCCCCAGCGGCTCTCTAGAGGACGCGAAGAGGAAGTTTCGCGCTCTTCGCATGAAGCGGTATTACCCGCTCGTAAGCTTGCTGCAGTGCGAGAGCTCGATATTTGTGTGGACGCTTCGGTGCAAGTACAACATGATTTTGACGCTCGGTCGGACGCCAAGCGAGCGCCAGTGACACCTAAGAGTGCACCAGTGGAAGCTGAACGCGTGCGAGACGTTAAGCGCGCTTTAGTGAACGTCATACGCGCACCAGTGGATGCCAAGCGTGCGCCAGCGGAGCCAGGAGCGCGCGAGTGGACGCCAATCCCGCGCCAGTAGAAGCCAGGTGTGCGCCAGCGGACGCTCGGGTGGACGCGGATGTAGAAGCTCGTCGTCACCCACCTGTTTTTGAGGATCCTATGCAAGTTTCTTCGGGACTTAGAGAGGCAACCGGAGTTACAGTTAAAGAGTCAGCTTTGCCTTCCACTTCACAGCAACGCTCCTCTTGGAAACTTAGACCGGATAGTCTAGGTTCAGCCTTGCTTCCTCCTACTTCACCTGTGTCGGAAGCAGAGGTTAGTGACGCTTCTGTTGAAGTTGATGATGAGAAACCGTTGGCTCCAGTCTCTTCTGACTACCAGGTCTTGACCTGCCTTCTTCCATCGGAGTTCGGAGATACGTTTCATCCTGAAGCTCCTCGCTCTCCTCCCTCTCAACTTTCATCCTCCAAGATCAATAAAGTCTCGGGGTTTGTCAGGATGAAGAAGTCCCTTTCGACAAAGAGGGCTCTTCGTAAAGTCCATGACTGGATGGAGAAAAGGAAGTCTCAGGGAAAGACCTCATTTGCTCTTCCACCTTCAAGACTTAGTGGGAAAGCAGGCATATGGTACGAGACGGGAGAAGACGTAGGCATTAGACTTCCCTCGTCAGCTCAAGGAGACTTCGCGAGCATTGTGGATGCCTCGAGGAGGTCTCACCTGTCCTCTTCGAAAGTTTCCTGGTCTACTACGGAAATGGACCACCACCTTAAAGGCCTCTTTAGAACGTTAGAGGTCTTTAACTTTCTAGATTGGTGTCTGGGAGTTCTGGATGCCAAGTCTAGGAGTTCCGATTCGATTAGCCTGGGGGAGCTGTCCAGCGTAATGTCGTGTATGGACAAGGCCGTCAGAGATGGTTCGGAGGACTAACTGCCTCCATTTTTTTTTTTGCACAGGACTATTGAAGAAGAGATCCCTGTTTTGCAATTTCACAGCTAAATCCGTCTCTCCGTCACAAAAGGCAGATTTGCTCTTTGCTCCTTTTTCGGATCATCTCTTCCCCCAAGCTATGGTTAAAGACATTGCTACCAGTCTCCAAGAGAAGGCCACGCAAGATCTCCTCGCACAATCTTCGAGGAGACCTGCGGTACCTTCGTTGTCGGGAGTTTCGATTCTCAAGAAATCGAAGCCCTTTCGAGGTGGTTCTTCCTCGAGACCAGCCCCTCGAGGAAGAGGCACTTCCAGAGGCAGAGCCCCTGCGCTTGCTAAGAACAAGAAGTGAGACAGAAGTCCTTCAGTCACCGGTAGGAGCCAGGCTTCAGCTGTTTGCGCAAGCCTGGGAAGAGAGAGGTGCGGACAAATGGTCCTTGGACATCATAAAGAAAGGTTACCGGATCCCGTTCCTGAAATCACCCCCGCTGTCTACGACACCCAGGGGATATGTCACCTTCTTATCGGGGGGAAAAACAACAAGTGCTTTACGATCTGCTAGATCAGATGATCGTAAAACATGCAGTAGAACAGGTCTCCGACCTGAACTCCCCTGGATTTTACAACCGACTGTTCCTGGTGCCAAAGCAGTCGGGAGAATGGCGACCGGTACTCGATGTCAGCAGCCTAAACCTCTTTGTCATCAAGCAGAGGTTCAAGATGGAGACACCTCAGTCAGTGATGGGAGCCTTAAGACCGGGGGATTGGATGGCTTTGCTAGATCTCCAGGACGCGTATTTTCACGTCCCCATCCACCCCCAGTCAAGGAAGTACCTGCGGTTTGTCCTGAAAGGAAAAGTGTTTCAATTCAGGGCTCTCTGCTTCGGACTCAGCACTGCTCCGATGGTATTCACCCTACTGATGAAGAACATTGCGAGGTGGCTTCATCTTTCCAAAGTCAGGATCTCTCTCTACCTGGACGACTGGCTCATACGAGCCTCCTCGAAAGACCGGTGTCTGGAGGACCTTCACACGACCTTGTCTTTAACGAAGTCCCTGGGTCTTCTAGTAAACCTCGAAAAGTCACATCTGACCCCTTCTCAGTCCTTAGTCTATCTGGGGATTCAGATGGATTCAGTGGCTTTTCGGGCTTTTCCGTCCCAGGGGCGACAGCTAGATTGCCTACGCAAAGTGTCAGCCTTTCTGGGGAAAGAATCATGCTTGGTGAGGGAATGGATGAGTCTGCTGGGGACCATTTCCTCGCTGGAGAAGTTTGTTTCCCTAGGGAGGTTGCACCTCAGACCTCTTCAATTCTTCCTGGCGAACAATTGGAAGCACCAGAACGACTTGGAATCAATTTTGGTGTTATCGGAAGAGGTGAAGGAACACCTAAGATGGTGGACCGACCCTTTGAAGCTCACAGAGGGTCTTTCCCTCAAGCTTCAGAGCCCCAACCTAGTGTTGTTCTCCGACGCGTCTTCCGCGGGGTGGGGTTCTTTCAGGACGAAGTCTCCGGCAAGGTGGTGCAGATCAACTCGGACAACACCACAGCCCTGGCATACCTCAAGAAACAGGGAGGAACCCACTCTCGATCCCTGTTCTTCCTTGCAAAAGTAATCCTGTTGTGGGCGAAGGCACACGACGTCTCTATCCTGACGAGATTCGTATCGGGTAGAAAACGTCTGTGCAGATCTCCTCAGTCGGCAAGGTCAACTGCTGCCGACGGAGTGGACCCTTCATCAGGAAGTATGCCAGAGGTTGTGGAAGTTATGGGGATGTCCTCTCGTAGACATCTTCGCAACTTCCAGGACAACGAGACTTCCGCTGTACTGCTCATCAGTTCTAGACCCAGGAGCAGTGGCAGTAGACGCTCTTCTATGGGAACTGGAAAAACGGGGACCCTAGACGTATACGCCTTTCCCCGTTCGAGATCCTAGGGGAGGTAATGAGGAAATTCGCGGCATCAGAGGGAGCGAGGATGACTCTCATCGCCCCCTTCTGGCCAGCGACCGACTGGTTCACAGAGGTCATGTCTTTCCTAGTAGACTTTCCGAGGACTCTGCCTCCAAGGATAGATCTACTCAAACAGCTCCACTTCGAGAGGTATCACAAAAACCTCCCCGCTCTGAGTCTGACTGCGTTCAGACTATCCAGAAGTTGGCCAGAGCGAGGGGTTTTTCAAGACCTGTGGCTAAAGCAATCGCAACGGCAAGGAGACCTTCCTCAATTGCCGTATACCAATCCAAGTGGGCTGTTTTTAGGAGCTGGTGCAGGAAGAAAGGCATTTCCTCCACCTCTACCTCTGTGAGCCAGATCGCAGACTTCCTTCTCTACTTGAGGAATGAAGTTCACTTAGCGGTGCCTACGATAAAGGGCTACAGGAGTGTGCTTTCTGTAGTCTTTAGGCATAGAGGGCTGGATTTAGCCAATAACAGAGACCTTCATGATCTCCTGAAATCTTTCGAGACTTCGAAGGTATCTCAACCAAGAGTTCCTTCTTGGAACTTAGACATTGTTCTAATTTAACTGATGTCCAGCCAATTTGAACCGCTCAACTTAGCTTCGCTTAGAAACCTTACAAGGAAAACCCTTTTTCTAACTGCTCTGGCGACGGCGAAGAGAGTTAGTGAGATCCAGGCTATAAGCAAGCATGTTGGGTTTAAGAACTTCGATGCAGTTTGTTCTTTAAGCCCTACGTTCTTGGCAAAGAACGAAAACCCTTCCAACCCTTGGCCCAAGACATTTGAAATCAAGGGTTTGGCAGATATCGTGGGTCGTGAGCCAGAGAGAGTCCTGTGCCCTGTCAGGGCTCTCAAATTCTATTTAGACAAGACGAAGGACTGTAGAGGACCTTCTGGCAACTTGTGGTGCTCTGTCAAGAAGCCTGATCCTCCCATGTCGAAGAACGCGCTTTCTTTCTTCTTGAGAGACACCATTAAGGAAGCTCATTCCACGTGCAGTGATAGTGACATGAAGCTTTTAAAAGTGAATGCCCACGAGGTGAGGGCTATTTCGACCTCGATAGCTTTTCACAGAAATATGGCACTCAGTGACATTTTGAGTGCCACATATTGGCGGAGCAACTCGGTGTTCGCTTCACACTACCTGCGGGAGGTGAAAGCAACATACGAACATTGCTCGTCACTTGGACCATACGTTGCTGCAGACACTGTTTTGGGGGCGGGAGGTAGCACTCATCCTATCCTTTAGTGGTTAGGCGAGCTTTTAATTTTGTGTGTTTTTTGGTTGTGGGGTCGACCGCCTGAGGCGGATCTCCCTCCTTTAGTCTAGTTTAGTGGGATACCTTTGGTAGACTAGGCCAGGTGGTTTTTTACTTCGTTGCCCTCATGGTATGGTCAATGGTCTAGTCACATCGTGGTCATGCCTCCGTTGACAGATCATCTTGAGTGCACCAGCTTATAGGTCTCTACCTAGCTGGCAACTCTAGTAGCACAAGCAAGACTTACGTGGCAGTAACCACGAAGCCAGCTATGCTAACAGGTAAGGAACCAAGATATCAATTATCTGCATGTATATGTTTCCTAAAAAATTCTATTCTGTCTCTTCCCACCACCAAAGGTGGGATTCAGCTATATATATATCTGACAGGTAAGTTTCATGAACAAAATGATATTGTAATGATACAATAAAGTTTGTTCATACTTACCTGGCAGATATATATAATTAAGTACCCACCCACCTCCCCTCAGGAGACAGTGGAAATAAAAATTATGAATAGAAAATGGGAATGGTTCCTGATACCCGCCTCCCAGCGGCGGGAATGGGTACTAACCACCTGACTCCCACTACGTGTGTCGTAAGTTTTTTAATTTCTGTCGGACTTCGGAAAATACAGCTATATATATATCTGCCAGGTAAGTATGAACAAACTTTATTGTATCATTACAATATCATTTTTGGCGTCATATTTCTTCTGCCAGATGAGCGTTGTAGGCTTCGTAACCCTGGAACATGCGTCGTAACCCTGGAAATAATTTCTGATGAATATAATTGAGAAGCGCCTTAACCTCGGAACGTCGTAAGCCGAACCCGTTGTAACCCGGGGACTGCCTGTATACAAATCAGATTACCTGTGTCCTGAATCCAAAATCACAGTATAGTTAGACATGAATTGCAAAGGATTTTAAATTACCATTTAGCTAGAGGCAGGAAAAACTTTTTTCCTTCAGACGATCTCTCTGCAAGCAATATGCATTAATGAAATCTATAAAAGTTTAATTTTTCTCTTCTAGTTACTACGGAGAGAAGCTCCAGGGTTGGGGAGCACCATCTACCTCTTCTATTAGAGATTTTTCCTCAGAGCAGGATCATGAACCTGCTGTTCGCATTTCAACAATATTCGACTCTCCAAAGGATGTTGATCCCCCTGTTTCTCATCTAAGGACAAGTGAGCCCACAAGACTGAAACATCGACCCCCAGATATTACATTCTCAAAGGCATCAGATTCACTTTAGTCATAAGATGCATATCTGTAAATATTCTGTGTACAGTATTCTCCAAAAAAATTTTTACTATTGTATTTTGTACAAAGTCAGACATTGTGATCCTACAGACATGAATTTGTAAATTTACTTTTTCAAGAAAAAGTGCTATTTATTATCCTTCACTTATCTTAATTACTTCAGCATCTCTATTTCTTTTTAGTTAACATAATATGATGATCATCATAAGCATTTTTATGCCAGCTTTTCCCTTTACGGGATTAAATATGGAATAAGTTCTCTCCCTGGTCCTACGTATGAACTTTCTAGGTGACTTTAATTATGTCTTTATCTAAACCCATCCCCCTTTTCACATGGTAATTTCTTTGGCCCTGTCACAGGTTTTCATATTGACTGCTTTTCTGAATATCTGCTCTAGACTAATATGATCAGGGAAAGTAAAACAAAATCAACACGAAACACTGGATACCAAACAGCAGCTCATTTTGTGGTTGCTTTTTTGTTTGTATGGTGTTTTTTTATGTTGCACGGAACCAGTGGTTATTCAGCAATGGGACCAACGGCTTTACGTGACTTCTGAACCACGTCGAGAGTGCACTTCTATCACCAGAAATATGCATCTCTAACACCTCAATGGAATGCCCGAGAATCGAACTTGCAGCCAATGAGGTAGCATGCCAACACCATACCGACCACGCCACTGAGGCGCTTTCGTGATTGCTTTTCCTTAGATCCTTGATTTCAATAGAATTGTGATTGAAACTGTCATTGTAGAAGTGATAAAGTAACCTTGTAGTGAAGAGCAAAAAGATCAAGAAGAGATGAGGTTAAATTTGGATTACTTATCAAGAGGACTGCCTTCAATTCAGTTCTACTGTAGAGCGTCACAAAAGAGGGTTACTCAATACGTGTGCAATATCTTAATAGAGACGAATAATTCCAATAAACAGCTCTAATAGCTGAGATGAGAAAAAAATTTATGACGTCTAAATATGCTCAACTTGTTTGGAGAAATATGGTAATCTGAACAGTGATCTCTCAATGACAAGTCAGAAGCAATTGGATATTTAAAACTTTGATAAGAGTGATATGTCTGAATAAATTTCCATTAAAATCAACTGAATATATGGATGGGATGGCAGACAGAGAATTCGGAACAAAACTAACTTGGAGGCATTATAAATTAACCTAATCTCAATGCTTCCCATTCAGACAGATCACAAGACCACGGCTAATAGATGAGGATTTTGTAACTTGAGACTCAGTTCTTTATTCAGGATGTGAATAAAGAATAAATATGGAGGGACTTATATTTCCAAAGGTCATGCTGTAAATATGTCTGAAAATCAAACAGATATAAGACAGTCAGTCACCACCAGGTCTTACTTTACAAAGTCCTATTGTCTTATACTCTCGATAAACGTCATCAATTTCAGTGCAAAATCAACAGGTTTAATAAAAAAAAACAAGCTTTCCATGCGAGCATCATATATTATTTTATTACGTCTCTGCTATTTTTTGTATCGCCAAGGAAATATTTTATAATAGTTACTGCTAAATGTTACAATTTTCTTTAAATCAAATCCCATAGAAAACGAGTTCCAAATCTATTGGTAACTAGAGTAAGTTGCTATTTAAGTAGTTAAGTAAAGCATATATAAAATTTTCTATATTTGGGGTGGGGGGTTGGATTTTTAAGCTTTACTTAACCAAATTGAAGAATTTAAAATACATTACTTTAAGCTTAAAAGTATTATATACTTAGATTTGATTTGGTATTACACAAACGAAACAGGGTCAAGGTGATTTTTGGAACAAAACTTGTGTCAGAGAGAGAGAGAGAGAGAGAGAGAGAGAGAGAGAGAGAGAGAGAGAGAGAGAGAAACTGGTATACTTGACAAACTTTTGAATTTTCATATTTTATATATGATATATATATATATATATATATATATATCTATATATATATATATATATATATATATATATATATATATATATATATGAATAACTTGATTACGGAGTATATAAAACGTGATGCTATGTATAAATAAAGTTTTTTTTTTGCCACGAAGGAAAAAAAATGAAAAAGCGAGTTAGCCGAGTACTTTCGGTCCTATTCGGACCCTTTACTGAGGCATACTGATTTTACAAAGAACACCATAGTCAAAAGAAGGCTTAATATACAAACTGACACTACCAGATTAGCCATAAGGGCGATTTTCACTCTACAGAGAGGAGGAGGAGTCATAGGCTAGCCACACCTTGAAGGATACCCGCAGTAAACAAGTGATTCTTCCAGAAAAACAGTTTTTGAAAACAACACGAGGGCATATACAATTTAATATCATGAATTTTTACACAAATTTTCCCAACAAAAATTATTATTAATGAAAAGACGAAAGAAAATACAAATATATATATATCGAGCAAGAGAAAGAGGGAGAGAGAATATCGAACCAGAGAGAGAGAGAGTAATAACTATATACATGTGGGACTAATTTATTAGTTGTTCATTTATTTTGAGGTCCTTCATAAACATCTTACAAATATATGGGTCCAAATGGTACATTCCCAGACTAAGATTTAGGTTGTTTTTATTAGTGATTTGTATAATTGCCGATTCCAGTAAATTTCTTGAAACATAATCATTAGATCTAGCAATTACCGAGGTATCACCCCAATTAATACAATGAGATTTTTCACTCAGATCGATAAACAGTGCATTTGATGTCTGGGCTGTTCTAACTGAATACATATGCTGCTTAATCCGAACACATAAATTTTTACTAGACTGACCAACGTAAAACGATGGGCAATCCTTACATGGAATTTTGTAAATGATGTTGTTATTTGTTACGGGACTATTCTTAATTAGCATATCTTTAATGGTATTGTTATAAGAGAACACTACATTAACATTAAACGATTTAAATATTGATTTTATGGTTTCAAATTCACGAAAATAAGGTAAGCTAAGTACATTTTTGTCAGTTTTGATGTATGTTCTTTGTTTACAAAAGTCCCTATTGACTCTGTGCTAGAATATTTAAGTAATGAACTTTTACTGCATGAATTGCCTATGTCCGTTAGTCACATAATTTCCTTAATTAAGTTATGTATTTGTGATTGCAGATTTATTTTTAATGGAGAATATTACCAACAAATATTTGGTATGGCCATGGGTAACCCTTTATCACCTCTCCTTTCAAACTTATATATGGAATTTTTTGAGAGACAGCACCTCCCGAATATCACACTTATCCCCTTAAAATGGTACCGATATGTCGATGATATCTTAGTAGTCTTACCTGGTGGTATTGATGTAAATGATTTACTGTCTAAATTGAATAATTTAGTGCCATCCATAAAATTCACTGCTGAAATTGAAAATAACAATGTCATCCCTTTCCTAGATGTATTAATACATAGAGAATCTTTCCAATGCAAATTCAGTATTTATAGAAAGCCCACAAAAAATTTAACATATGTACATTTTTATTCTGGCCACCATCTTAAATTTAAAAATTTTCAATTTTTTGTTCTTCTATGTTCCTACGCGCTTTGTGTATCACGAGTCCACAATAACTGGACCAAGAAATAGAATACATAAAAAAGATAGGAAACGATCTCTGCTACCACCTCATTTAATTGATTTATGTTATCAAAAAGCTCATAAAAAGTTTTATAATGTTGCTACTAATGAAAAAGAAATCCCTAAAAATGTACTTAGCTTACCTTATTTTCGTGGATTTGAAACCATAAAATCAATATTTAAATCGTTTAATGTTAATGTAGTGTTCTCTTATAACAATACCATTAAAGATATGCTAATTAAGAATAGTCCCGTAACAAATAACAACATCATTTACAAAATTCCATGTATGGATTGCCCATCGTTTTACGTTGGTCAGTCTAGTAAAAATTTATGTGTTCGGATTAAGCAGCATATGTATTCAGTTAGAACAGCCCAGACTTCAAATGCACTGTTTATCCATCTGAGTGAAAAATCTCATTGTATTAATTGGGGTGATACCTCGGTAATTGCTAGATCTAATGATTATGTTTCAAGAAATTTACTGGAATCGGCAATTATACAAATCACTAATAAAAACAACCTAAATCTTAGTCTGGGAATGTACCATTTGGACCTATATATTTGTAAGATGTTTATGAAGGACCTCAAAATAAATGAGCAACTAATAAATTAGTCCCACATGTATATAGTTATTATTTCTCTCTCTCTCTCTCTCTCTCTCTCTCTCTCTCTCTCTCTCTCTCTCTCTCTCTCTCTCTCTCTCTCTGGTTCGATATTCTCTCTCCCTCTTTCTCTTGCTCGATATATATATATTTATATTTTTCTTCGTCTTTTCATTAATAATAATTTTTTGTTGGGAAAATTTTGTTTGTAAAAATTCATGATATTAAATTGTATATGCTCCCGTGTTGTTTTCAAAATGTACTGTTTTTCTGGAAGAATCACTTGTTTACTGCGGGTATCCTTCAAGGTGTGGCTAGCCTATGACTCCTCCTCCTCTCTCTAGAGTGAAAATCGCCCTTATGGCTAATCTGGTAGTGTCAGTTTGTATATTAAGCCTTCTTTTGACTATGGTGTTCTTTGTAAAATCAGTATGCCTCAGTAAAGGGTCCGAATAGGACCGAAAGTACTCGGCTAACTCGCTTTTCATTTTTTTTCCTTCGTGGCAAAAAAACCTTTATATATATATATATATATATCTATATATATATATAATATATATATAATATATATATATATGTGTGTGTGTGTGTGTGTGTGTGTGTGTGTGTGTGTGTTTATGTGTGTGTGTGTATAGATTCTGAAGTTTTGTCAAGTATACCAGTTTCTCTCTCTCTGAATGTTTTTGGTCTTCATTAAAACGATGACAAAGACTGTTCTATTTCTGTCAACTCAAAGACAGTTGACAGAAATAAAACACGCCACCATATAGGCAAATGTTATTTTCGTGTGTTTATTCATGGTGTAAATGAAATTTAAGAATTGGGGGCTTGTTTTTATTAAAGAGAGAATATCCCCAAACATTAGTGTAAGTTCAGGATTATGTATTTAAATTGGTCAAGTAGAGATTATGTAAAAAAAAAAAATGCATATTTGGAAGTGAATACAAAAACCTGCTTACTTCAGTAGGTATCAGGATTTGATTCAGTAAATATTAAAGGGGAAATAGACACAAAGTTTAGTATTGGTTCACAGTTGGTAAGGAATTTTGCACACGTAGAGTTTAGTGCAAATAAACTTACACATTTTGAAAATGAAAACAGAAACATATTTTGATACAGAAAGGTGCAAAGGTATCAGTGTGATGTCTGCTTTGATGAATGAGCAGAGGATAGTAGTAGACAAAGTGACGATTTATGAATGAATGATTCTCCTTTGGTATGATTGAACGAAGTTGTTGGCAGTATGATGATGTAAATTGTGATTAAATAAGTATTTCACACAGGGGTTGTGTTGTAGTGGTTTTTGCAAAATTAGGAGAGCTTGCTATGCAAAAATTAGGATAGAATAGCCAGCCAAGGAAAACTTAAATAAAAATAAGTTTATTACCAATATACAATCTACCTATTAGGGGATTAGTGCCATCAGTGCACCTCACACAGTGCACTGTAGGCATTACTTAAAGTTCGTTACAGTGTCCCTGTGGCCCCTAGCTGCAACCCCTTTCATTCCTTTTACTATAACTCCGTTCATATTCTCTTCCATCTTATATTCCACCCTCTCCTAACAATTGTTGCAACATTATAAATTAATTTCAGCACTGAATGACCTCATAAGTTCCAGTTCTTGGCCTTGGGCTTGAATTTTATATACCAATGTACATTGTATGATAAAGATGTGTTAGAGAGAGATTAACACCAAGAGATGGCACTGCAAAAATATAAGTAAATTAATATAAAAATATTATCATACGATAAGAAATGACAGTTACAAGTCAGTATGGTGAAATACGAATATCTTTAAACATTAATGAACTTTTAAGTCAGATGACTGAAGCTTGTAGTCGAAGTAGCCATATATAAAGTGTTAGTTATAATTATGTAGTGATGCTGTGTGGCTGGTTGAAGGTCGTATAAGAAGTCATTCGAGAAAAAGTGTCAAACTTAAAATATAATATATATATATATATATATATATATATATATATATATATATATATATATATATATATATACATACATACATACATACATACATACATACATACATACATACATATATATATATATATATATATATATATATATATTATATATATATTATATATTGCTACTTTCAAAATACCTGTTTTCCCCTCTTTGAAATATCTTGTAGATTGTATAACATTTTTTCAGATTCCTAGATAGCTTAGAATAGGATGTTTTAAGATGTGTGTTCAGATTTCTCATTACGTCTTGTAAAAGAATATGTATATAACGTAAAAAGAGAGAGATCCTTGTCTTTTCAAAGCTGCAAATGTTTAACTTTTATGTCGACACTTTAAGATTAGAGTCTGCGAGATCCGTTTGCTTCCCTGCTCTGTCAGCGCGTTTGATAGCGAGCTCGTTGTCATCAAAACATGTCAATTTTAATTGTCGCCCAGACGGAGCAAAGTCTCCGTCTCAATCGAGTCGGGTATGCGTCTTTCTTTTTTTTTAACAGACTCGTCTGGTACGTGTATATCTTTGTCAAGTCCCACGTGGGTATTGCACATTATGTATGTAAGATTGCATCAGATTTCAGAACTTTCTGGAAGCTTTCGTGCCTAGAACGTTTTGACATCTGCTCTCTCGAAGTTCTGTAATGGAAGAGATTTCATTCTATCTTGAGACCTTGAGGCAGTCATTTCTCTCTCTCTCTCGCTCTCGCTCTCTCTCTCTCTCTCACTCGACATCGAGATTATATTAACGTAACGTAAATTTGGTCACTCGTAGCTTGTGAGAATTTAATATTTGATATTTCTTAGAGTTTATTTAGTAGTATTTAGTTTCTTTTGTGGAATCTGAACAAACATTTCATAACGGCGCCTGGTTTTTGTGAAAGTGTAATATACAAGCTGCAGCTAAGGAAGAAAGAAGTTGGTTTACCAAGATAAAGTGTGTTATGTTTTTATTAGTTGCAACTAATAATGGATAGGGAGTGTGGTTAACTAATAATTGTTAGGGACAGTGAATAACTAATAACGGATAGGAATGGTGTTTAACTAATAACTAATAATTGGTTTGGTAAAAACTGTTGGTTACAGTGTTTTTGAGTGAAAAAGATTTACACTTTTACACATTGCTGATATTTTTTGTGTTTGTGTCTGTTCCATTGTTTGTGCATTTATTCATTTTCTTATTGAAGTGTGTCTTTTTATTTTATATTTTCGTTTGCATTCGCAATTTAATTGACTTAGTTATTTTCATTGCTTTATCATTGCACATTTAATTAAATTTAACACTTGTGAATTGATTTGCATTTACTTAGAATTCTTTTCAAGTTTTATTATTGTTTAGTACTTGTGAATTAATTTCAAATTTTCAATTATTGCCTAACACTTTTAAATTCTGATTGAATTAATTTTCTTGAATTTTGTGATAAATTAATTTTGATTTAATTTTACTTAATTTGATTCAAGAATTAATTAAACTTTACTTTGTTTTCAAGTAACAGTAATTTTCCCTGATATTGTGAATTTCACTTATAATTTTGAATTTAATAATAAAATTTTGTATTTAAAATTTTATGAGTGTTTTCTTTATCTTACACCAGTATAATTATATTTGATTATGACTATATTTATGATAGGTAGAGAAATAGAGTGGTAATTGATTTGCTTTCCTTCAATTTTACTTGAAGTGACTTAGAACCAGGGAAGTACTTAGACTTCTGAAATCAGGGAAATACTTAGAGTTTTAAAGTTGTTGATGGAGTGATGCCCTTTGATTAATTTAATTACTTACAAGATTACCTCACACCTGTTTTGATGAACTTAGTCTGATTTTCTGCAATACTGGTAAGTTGTTAAGGGATCACTGTTGCCTTTAGAGTATTCAGTCGTTTAAACGTGTTATGAGGGTTCAGGTGTCTGGCTTTTTGTGAGGTAATGTTTGATGCATGGTAACCAGATACTTGGCACTTCATAACATTGTTTAATGGTGCCCAGAGACCCGGGAGAGCAGATTTCATTATCACTCTAGAATATACTGGTGGTGTTAGGGATATATTTTGTTAGGAGAGTGACCATATAGTTTTGTTTTGCATTTATTGTATTGAATTGTAAGTTGATAACTTAGAGGAAAATGGCTCAGTTCAATGTTCAGGAATTTTTAGCAGCCCCCTCCATCCAAGTTTTGTCTGAAACCAATCTGTCTAGAGCACAGTGGAGCGCTTTAGCAGAGGCATGTGGTGGTTATGTGTCTACTCAAGAGTTGTTGAATGTAGCACGTGCTGATCTCATAAATAAGCAAGCAGAAAAGAAAGAGAAAAGTGATGCAGAGTTAGAGCTTAGACACATTGAAGCAGAAGAGAATTTGATTAAGCTAAAAATGCTTGCTGAAAGTGAAAGAATGCAAGCTGAAAGAGAAAGAATAGACAGGGAAAAACAAGAAAGAAGAGAAAGAGAAGAAGAAAAAGCAGCAGAAGAGGAAAGAGAAATCGCAAGACATGAAAGGGAAATGGAATTAATAAGAGCTAGATCCACATTACCTGTAATACCGTCTAACCCTAACCAAGGTAATCAAGACCCTATATTTGATGTAGTGAGAGTACTTTAGTAATCCCTAAGTTTACTGAAGAAGCTCCAGATGAGTTTTTTTGATCTCTTTGAGAAAGTGGCTTCAGGTATGGGATGGCCAGAGGATAAATGGTCAGTTTTGCTACAAAGTGTCTTAATTGGTAAAGGGAGAAGTGCTTATCTAGCCTTAACAGCTGATCAGTGTAAAGACTACAAGGTACTTAAACACAGTGTGCTACAAGTTTACCAGATGACCCCAGAGTACTACAATGAGAGATTGAGAAATTTGAGAAAAGATGAGAAGGGAACATTTTTAGATTATGCTTACAAAGTGAGAAGGTGTTTCAAACGTTGGGTAGAAGCTGCTAAAGTTAAAACTTTTGATGAGTTAGAAGAGTTACTTGTTCTTGAACAGTATCTTAAGGGAATTCCTGAACATATAAGAGCTTATTTAAGAGAGAGAGAAGTGAAGAAACTTGACAAAGCTGCTACACTTAGTGAAGATTACAATATAATCAGTAGTAAACGTAATTACAATGTCAAGTACCAGAGTCAACAACGCCCAGGTTTTAAGTCTTATCCAAATAACAGGAACAAATTTAATGGGAAACTTACCAGTGATACTACTAAGAGTACACAAGGTAATACAGCTCAGCAAACTAATGTGAAATCCTCATCCAGTTTTTCAAGACAGTTACAGAAACCTAATGTTGTCTGTTTCAAGTGTGGAAGAGTAGGACACTACAGTCAAGAGTGTTACCGGAATCAACAGCAGTCAAAACCAGTTGGTCAAGTTGTAAAAGGTGACCAGGTGAAACAAACTACGAAGTTCAGTGTGGGAAAGAATCAGACTCCAGACAAGAATGAAACTAAACAAGCTGAATGTTTAGCAACCAGTGGAAATGTTACCTCAAGCAGTGAGTGGCTAAGCAGTGTGGAGGCTTTTAAGCCATATATCTATGAGGGTATGCTGTCAACTCAAGAAGGAAGTATGCAGGTACCAGTCAAGATATTATGTGATACAGGGAGTAACCATAATGTGGTAGTACGTGGTTCTCACCCTCAGTTGGAGAAGAGTCTCACAGGAGATTCAGTTATTTTGAAGGGTATAGGAGGAGAGGAAGTAACTCCTATATGCCACTGACACCTGTCATGTGAATTGGTGACAGGGAATGTTGATTTTGCTGTAAAGGACTCACTAGCTGTGGAGGGTATACATGTTCTGTTGGGGAATGAAGTTGGTGGTGTGCCATTTATTCCTTGTCCTGTAGTGACAGACAAACCATTGAGGATTAGTCCTACAGAAGAGTTGGAGAAGAATAAACCCCCCACCTGTTTCCTAGTGTGTAACTACAGAGTATGAAGAGGACTACGACTGTAAGTGAAGAAACTGAGGATTTACACACCCAAGAAGGATCAAGTGAAGGATCTTTGTGCTTAGAAGAGTTATTTCAGGGAAGTGAAGTTTCCCATAGTGCTGACCAAGAAGAGATTTCCCAAGAAGATGAAGAAGACGACGACGATGAAGAAGAACCTGATGTTCCTGAAGAGACTCCGAGTAGTCAAAGTGTTACTGAAGACAGTAGTGAAACTACAGTAGCTGAGTTAGCAGATATTGAGAATTCAACCCTTGAAGTTGGTCAAGTGACAAGAGAGAAGCTGATGGACTTGCAGAAGAAGGATGCATCGTTAACTGATTTGTTCTTCAGAGTTGTTGATCGAGAAGAGATGCAACAAACTCCTACCTGTTACTATCTGAAGGAAGGTTTGCTGATGAGGAAGTATAGACCTACAGATATACCAGGAGATGCTGTATGGGGCGAATATCATCAAATTTTGATTCCATATCCATTGAGAAAGCAAGTGGTTGCAGTAGCTCATGAGTCTGGACATATGGGAATCAGGAAGACTGTGGAGAAGATCATGAAATATTTTTTCTGGCCTGGACTTCACAGAGATGTTAGCAGGTTTTCTCGTGAGTGTCATACCTGCCAGATAGCTGGAAAACCGAATGAAACCATCAAGAAAGCCCCCCTACAACCTATAGAAGTTAGAGGAGAACCCTTTAGCAAAGTGAATATAGATATGGTTGGATCGCTGCCGAAGACAAAGAAAGGAAATGAGTATTTGTTGACATTAATGTGTCCTGTGACAAGGTATCCAGAAGCAATCCCTGTTAGAAACATATCTGCCAAGATAGTTGCTGAAAAACTTGTGGAGTTTTTCTCAAAGTTTGGAATACCAGAAATAGTACAAAGTGACAGAGGAACAAACTTTACTTCAAAGTTATTCCAGGATGTGATGAATTTGTTAGGAGTGAAACAACAGTTATCCACTGCCTATCATCCAGAAACTCAAGGTGCCTTGGAAAGGTTCCACCAGACATTGAAAAGTATGCTGACAAAGTATTGTTCTGAGTCAGGAAGAGAATGGGATGTTGGTTTACCATTAATGTTGTTTGAAATTTGGAGTGCATATCAAGAGTGTATGGGATGTTCACCTAATGAGATGATTTTTGGAAGAGAAGTGAGAGGACCGTTGAAGATTCTTGCAGAAAATTGGGAAGAAAATCAAGAAGAAAGTCAAGGAGAGTATGTGAAGAACTTAAGGAAGAGGTTGAAAGAGATTAGAAAATTCTCTTTAGAAAACTTGAAAATGAGTCAAGAAAAAATGAAAAGGAGATTTGATGCCAAGGCTAAGCTAAGAAGTTTTAGTGTTGGTCAACAAGTGTTATTGTTCTTACCTGTCAAGAGATTTCCCCTCACTAATAGATTTCAAGGTCCTTACAAGATAATTCAGAAGTTAAGTGATAGAACTTATGTGATTGAAACACCAGAAAGAAGAAGAAGACAAAGGAAGATACATGTGAACCTCTTGAAACCTTATTTCTCAGAAACTAAAACTGAAACTGTGTCAGTAACCCAGACAACTTTATCTACGGAAGACGACGATGGCTACGTATTGGGAGCTGCAAGCAAGATGAATAATTCTTCAATTTTGGAAAATTTGGAGGATAAACTGAAACATCTGAGTGTTGAACAAGGTGAAGACTTAAGTGACGTAATTAGAAGTTTTCCAGAAATTTTTTCAGATGTGCCTAGACGTACTGATCTGACCAAGCATGAAATCAAGATTCAAGAAGATGGAAAACCTTTCAAGAAAAGAGCCTATCGCTTATCACCGTATCATCGAGATGTTTTGAAGAAGGAAGTTGAGTATTTGCTGCAACATGGATTAGCAGAACCCAGTTCAAGTCACTTCAGTTCTCCATGTGTGTTGGTGAAGAAACCAGATGGTTCATTTAGGATGTGTACTGATTATAGGAAGCTGAATTCTATCAGTGTGGCTGATAATTATCCTTTGCCTCTTATAGATCAGTTACTTGATAATATTGGGCAAGCCAAGTTTGTTTCCAAGATAGACTTGTTGAAAGGATATTATCAAATTCCTTTAGATGAGAATGCGAAGCTGCTGTCAGCTTTTATTACTCCATTTGGACTATATCAGTATACTGTTCTGCCGTTTGGTCTGATGAATGCACCCGCAACATTGCAACGAGTGATGGATCAACTGCTAGGATCAATAGAAGGAGTAGGTGTATACCTAGATGACATCGTGATTTACTCTACAACGTGGGAAGAACATCTGAAGATTCTGAAGAAAGTTTTCAAGAAACTACAAGAAGCAGGATTAACAGTCAACTTAGAGAAGAGTGAGTTTGGAAAGGCAACTGTACAGTATCTTGGGTTTGAAGTTGGGAAAGGCCTTCTTGCTCCAGTAAATGCTAATGTAGAAGGTATCCGTAAGGCTACCCCACCTACTACCAGGAAACAGCTACAGAGATTTTTAGGCATGGCTGGTTTCTATCGTCGTTTTTGCCCAAATTTCTCAGCCGTAGTAGCTCCCCTGACAGACTTAACTAGTCCCAAAGCTAAGTTTATTTGGACTCCAGAGTGTCAAGAATCCTTTGAGAAGGTAAAAGCCATTTTAACTTCAAGACCAGTACTTCAAGCTCCAGACTTCGACAAGAAATTTGTGATACAAGTTGATGCGTCAGACTGTGGTGTTGGAGCTGTTCTACTTCAAGAAGATGAAAATAATATCTACCATCCTGTGTGCTTCATGTCTACAAAATTGAAAAAACATCAGAAAGTATACTCGACAATCAAGAAGGAAACTTTAGCCTTAATCACTGCTTTGAAAAAATTTGAAGTGTATGTGAATAGACCTAGGAATGAAGAAATTTTAGTTATGTCTGATCACAATCCACTATCATTTATCCAGAAAATGAAAAATCATAATCAAAGACTGACCAGGTGGTCTTTGTGTCTGCAACAGTATAACTTAAGAGTGCAGCACATTAGTGGCAAAAACAATGTAGTTGCTGATTATTTATCTCGTTGCGAATCATTGGATTCAACACCGTGAAAAAAAATCTTCTGGGGGGAGGTATATTATATATTGCTACTTTCAAAATACCTGTTTTCCCCTCTTTGAAATATCTTGTAGATTGTATAACATTTTTTCAGATTCCTAGATAGCTTAGAATAGGATGTTTTAAGATGTGTGTTCAGATTTCGCATTACGTCTTGTAAAAGAATATGTATATAACGTAAAAAGAGAGAGATCCTTGTCTTTTCAAAGCTGCAAATGTTTAACTTTTATGTCGACACTTTAAGATTAGAGTCTGCGAGATCCGTTTGCTTCCCTGCTCTGTCAGCGCGTTTGATCGCGAGCTCGTTGTCATCAAAACATGTCAATTTTAATTGTTGCCCAGACGGAGCCCAGTCTCCGTCTCAATCAAGTCGGGTATGCGTCTTTCTTTTTTTTTAACAGACTCGTCTGGTACGTGTATATCTTTGTCAAGTCCCACGTGGGTATTGCACATTATGTATGTAAGATTGCATCAGATTTCAGAACTTTCTGGAAGCTTTCGTGCCTAGAACGTTTTGACATCTGCTCTCTCGAAGTTCCGTAATGGAAGAGATTTCATTCTATCTTGAGACCTTGAGGCAGTCATTTCTCTCTCTCTCTCGCTCTCGCTCTCTCTCTCTCTCTCACTCGACATCGAGATTATATTAACGTAACGTAAATTTGGTCACTCGTAGCTTGTGAGAATTTAATATTTGATATTTCTTAGAGTTTATTTAGTAGTATTTAGTTTCTTTTGTGGAATCTGAACAAACATTTCGTAACGGCGCCTGGTTTTTGTGAAAGTGTAATATACAAGCTGCAGCTAAGGAAGAAAGAAGTTGGTTTACCAAGGTAAAGTGTGTTATGTTTTTATTAGTTGCAACTAATAATGGATAGGGAGTGTGGTTAACTAATAATTGTTAGGGACAGTGAATAACTAATAACGGATAGGAATGGTGTTTAACTAATAACTAATAATTGGTTTGGTAAAAACTGTTGGTTACAGTGTTTTTGAGTGAAAAAGATTTACACTTTTACACATTGCTGATATTTTTTGTGTTTGTGTCTGTTCCATTGTTTGTGCATTTATTCATTTTCTTATTGAAGTGTGTCTTTTTATTTTATATTTTCGTTTGCATTCGCAATTTAATTGACTTAGTTATTTTCATTGCTTTATCATTGCACATTTAATTAAATTTAACACTTGTGAATTGATTTGCATTTACTTAGAATTCTTTTCAAGTTTTATTATTGTTTAGTACTTGTGAATTAATTTCAAATTTTCAATTATTGCCTAACACTTTTAAATTTTGATTGAATTAATTTTCTTGAATTTTGTGATAAATTAATTTTGATTTAATTTTACTTAATTTGATTCAAGAATTAATTAAACTTTACTTTGTTTTCAAGTAACAGTAATTTTCCCTGATATTGTGAATTTCACTTATAAATTTTGAATTTAATAATAAAATTTTGTATTTAAAATTTTATGAGTGTTTTCTTTATCTTACACCAGTATAATTATATTTGATTATGACTATATTTATGATAGGTAGAGAAATAGAGTGGTAATTGATTTGCTTTCCTTCAATTTTACTTGAAGTGATTTAGAACCAGGGAAGTACTTAGACTTCTGAAATCAGGGAAATACTTAGACTTTTAAAGTTGTTGATGGAGTGATGCCCTTTGATTAATTTAATCTTACAAGATTACCTCACACCTGTTTTGATGAACTTAGTCTGATTTTCTGCAATACTGGTAAGTTGTTAAGGGATCACTGTTGCCTTTAGAGTATTCAGTCGTTTAAACGTGTTATGAGGGTTCAGGTGTCTGGCTTTTTGTGAGGTAATGTTTGATGCATGGTAACCAGATACTTGGCACTTCGTAACAATATATGTATATATATATATATATATATATATATATATATATATATATATATATATTCATTATATTTTAAGTTTTGACACTTTTTCTCGAATGACTTCTTATACGACCTTCTACCAGCCACACAGCATCACTACATAATTATAACTAACACTTTATATATGGCTACTTCGACTACAAGCTTCAGTCATCTGACTTAAAAGTTCATTAATGTTTAAAGATATTCGTATTTCACCATACTGACTTGTAACTGTCATTTCTTATCGTATGATAATATTTGTATATTAATTTACTTATATTTTTGCAGTGCCATCTCTTGGTGTTAATCTCTCTCTAACACATCTTTATCATACAATGTACATTGGTATATAAAATTCAAGCCCAAGGCCAAGAACTGGAACTTATGAGGTCATTCAGTGCTGAAATTAATTTATAATGTTGCAACAATTGTTAGGAGAGGGTGGAATATAAGATGGAAGAGAATATGAACGGAGTTATAGTAAAAGGAATGAAAGGGGTTGCAGCTAGGGGCCACAGGGACACTGTAACGAACTTTAAGTAATGCCTACAGTGCACTGTGTGAGGTGCACTGATGGCACTAATCCCCTAATAGGTAGATTGTATATTGGTCATAAACTTATTTTTAGGTAAGTTTTCCTTGGCTGGCTATTCTATCCTAATTTTTGCATAGCAAGCTCTCCTAATTTTGCAAAAACCACTACAACACAACCCCTGTGTGAAATACTTATTTAATCAAAATTTATATCATCATACTGCCAACAACTTCGTTCAATCATACCAAAGGAGAATCATTCATTCATAAATCGTCACTTTGTCTACTACTATCCTCTGCTCATTCATCAAAGCAGACATCACACTGATACCTTTCCACCTTTCTGTATCAAAATATGTTTCTGTTTTCATTTTCAAAATGTGTAAGTTTATTTGCACTAAACTCTACGTGTGCAAAATTCCTTACCAACTGTGAACCAATACTAAACTTTGTGTCTATTTCCCCTTTAATATTTACTGAATCAAATCCTGATACCTACTGAAGTAAGCAGGTTTTTGTATTCACTTCTAAATATGCATTTTTTTACATAATCTCTACTTGATCAACTTAAATACATAATCCTGAACTTACACTAATGTTTGTGGATATTCTCTCTTTAATAAAAACAAGCCCCCAATTCTTAAATTTTATATACACCATGAATAAACACACGAAAAAAACATTTGCCTATATGGTGGCGTGTTCTATTTCTGTCAACTGTCTTTGAGTTGACAGAAATAGAACAGTCTTTGTCATCGTTTTAATGAAGACCAAAAACATTCAATTTTAATTGGTAATAAAACAGGAAATTATGCACTTTGATTTTATGTCGTTGCTGTTTTTTTTTTCTTTAAAGAAAATACCAGTCTGAAACTTTATAGCTTTGATACCCCAAGAACAACTCTTGGTTTTAGTGTCCTTGCTGATCAGTGAAAGTTAAATTTTTTCTTGTCCTATATTCATGGTGATTATAAGGCTAACATCCCAGAAGTTTATTTGAGCTTTTTTTCTTAAAATCTCTGTGTAAGGTTACTTAGGACTTCATTCAAAATCAATATTGATCTCTACTTTGAAATGACGGTTCTGGGACCTTGGGATGATTTCAGTTTCTTGCTAAAAATTCCGAATACATTTTATATTTCATTTCAAATGAAACTAGTTCAAGAGAATAGTGTTCGCTATCTCTTGCACATAAAAATAGAGGACAGATTTACTTTCATTTACTCACAGTGAAGAAAATTTCTTGACTAACTGACTTATTAGTTGTGTTAAAGTATTATGAAGTTAAGAATGGTTCTCACATCTGCTCGTATTCACTCTTAAATTCTACCTCCTCGAGGAAATAGGGTTTATTTCTTCCTTATAAGAAGACACAAAATTAAAAACCAAAGCAAATCAATTATTGTAAGAGTACAGAAGTAAATGAAACGTACGTGGATAACAAATTAAACCAAATACATTCAACAGACTTTCTTCAAAGATTAAAATGAATGTAAACAAAAGTACGAATTGTCGGATGCAAATATATAACAAGTAACAGTATTGCCACAATTCAACAAGTTTTCAGATTGCAAAAAATTTATGAACCAAGTGACTTACTTTTTTTGTCAGAGGATACATGGCATTTTTCAGAGAGAGAGAGAGAGAGAGAGAGAGAGAGAGAGAGAGAGAGAGAGAGAGAGAGAGAGTAAATGGAAATGATTACTGTATATGAATTGAAAGGACAACACTGATTAACAAGCACAGAATCAAAAAGATTTTGCTGAGAGAGAGAGAGAGAGAGAGATAGAGAGAGAGAGAGAGAGAGAGAGAGAGAGAGAGAGAGAGAGAGAGAGAGAGAGAGAGATTGTGTAAACACAATTACCTTCAATCACTCACGATTCAGTGATCATGACGAAGGAAAAGAGGAGGAAGAAGGCTTTTCCCCAGCTGTGCTTATCACGAGGAAATCAAGACAGCCTTATACGGGAATGGTATCCTAATCTCTTTAAAGCTGTTTGACATCTGGCTCTAAAAATGATTTTTTTTTTTCATTTTTTTGCAGCTGGTAAAAGAATCTGTCAGTAACTTACTCTCATTATTCTTTTACTGTATCATCAATAACTTCCATAAGGAGGTCGTATAGTAGTTGGTTGACATTGCTTTCCTAGATTAATTTGAGCATGAAATGATTCTCAATCACTACTGACTCTTAGCAGAAGTGTTATATTTAACTTGTTTTGAAGACCCAACATGAACTGGTTCTTTAACAGTATTATAAACAAAGAAACACAAAAAAACCAACGAATAATACAGGCTAACTTTGTTCTACTTTGAAAGGTGTATTTAATTGTAAAATGACCAGTCACAATTTCAACCTTTAAATTGACTTAAGGAACAATGCATCCCTTTAAACCAGTACAAACAATGTTAAATCTTTTATAACAAATAGAAGAAGCACTTTGATGATGATCATTACTTTTTTTCTCTTATCCTTACCTATCCTGACCACACTAACCTAACCTTTTGTTCTATATTGATTAAAGAATGGAACTCATTTCATTCTCTAAGTACTTAGGTGAATATAGTAAATATTATTATAGTTGTCTACAACTTCATTCAATAATAGCTTTATAGTCATATTATACACAATAGCTTCAGAGCGGTAAAAGCTTTCTTAACTCATATTGAAAAGTACCATACCCCAGCTTAACTTGTTTGGCCCTATCTTGGCAAAATCAAGAGGCATGCGTGCAGAAACTAAATTCAATAAGCAAAATCAACACATAACTTTCCAAATCCCTTAACCTCAGTTCTTCCTGGGAAAATCTAACTTAATGTCTCTTAACCTAACACCACACTAACGTCTCTTACCTTGACTGGACTTTAACTTTGGAAGAATTTTATAACTTGACAGGATCTGACACTTTCTTGAGGACTCTTAAACTAACCTAACTTGATGTTGGGAAAGTTTATACAGGGTTTTATTATTAATTATATTGAACATTGTCATTACTAAGAAGATAATGAATTTCCAGTTGTAGTCATCAGCAAGGTGACCAAGTTATTGTAGAAACTTTAAGATTGACAATGCTGTCTTGTTAAAAAATAAATGTTATCACTCACTACTTTAATGGAATCCCTTTGGTTCTGAAGAGGCCAAGTTTTATATATATATATGTATATATATATATATATATATATATATATATATATATATATATATATATAGTATATAATATTAGTTTTAAAATGATAGCAATCTTCTAACTGACTGAGACCACTAGATAATTATGGAGGGCAGAACAAAAGTTCTACTTAAAGGAACAAGCACATGCTCCAAACTTTACACATTTTTTATTGAATGTTGAAACAAACTTACTCTAAAACAGGGTCCAGATCAAATCAGGGCAGCAGAAATAAGTTTACTCAAATATAAACATACTGTAATATGTCACTCAGGATGCATTAGCCCTACATGGTGTATAAACAGAAATCAGCTAAAATAGCCTTACAAAAAGTGGATTACCTGACACCGAATGAAAACTGCCCGCAAGCGTTTAACTCCCGATAGCAAACAATTTAAACCAAAACACCATTCAAGAAAGCTCCAAAGACACTGATATTTTTTCTAAGGATGTTGGAAAATGTCAAATCCACAAGTTCATTCTATGGTTTCCCACCAATCAGATGCATGAAAAACACAGTAAAACTATAAGACTTGGGATATGGGTAAAGTCCCTAAATCAGATTAAGTATGCCCAAAAATTTAGGGTTTTTTTATATATAGTTCCACCAGATATCCACATGTATACTGTTCACACATTATAATGCCACTGTTTACTATAATACATGCAAGATAATGAAGCTAGGAGCTTAAGCTAAGATTTACAAACTTCTACACAAAAACCAAGTGTGCAATAATGGAAAAAAGTATTAAATATACCATTCTTACCTCAAAGAATTAGAGGTTTCATCCTAGCAGGTAGACGGATGCTCCAAGTAGATTCTGTATCAAAGATGACGTTAGGTGTAGACAAGTACCTAAATTCTCAGGAGTGTCTTACCCATCGATTCTCACCATGTTTTTTCTGTAAACAGAATAAAGCTTTAATGTAACTAATAGCATTTTAATAACTGGGCTATTTTACCTTCTTTAAATGAAACACTAGTGAAGGAAAATTCCTCTTCTCAAAAAAAAAAAAAAAAAAAATAAATAAAAAAAAAATAGAAAAAATAAAAAAGAGATATGGGCTGCTACTCCTTAGCCAATTAGCCTAGATCTCAGGGTGCTATGGGGTGAATTTCGGTATAACTATACAAGAGCTCTGCATCAGGTATTACTTTGGAAATTTATTTTTCCTATATTATTTTGGTTGCTTATTAAGAAATTACCATTACTTTTTGGTTGGTAGACTGTTATCAACCTGTAATTAACCTGTATACTGGCCATCCTGGGATGCTATCGCGCATGCAGTGTTATAGGGGAGCTTTTGTTAAAAAGTGGAGTTTCCTTCACAGCCTGCTAGGTTAGGTTAGGTTAAGTTAGGGTACATTGTTTTTAATACTTCATGATGAAATTAAATTGTACGATTTGTTTTCTCCCCAATAAAAACCTAAGTTCATATCTTCCTTGAGGTTAAAAATATATATCCCAAAAACGATTGGTTTGTATCAATAAGGATTACTACAAAGGTCTAGGCTAAGGGCCAGAAAGACATAACACACCTGATAGTGAATCAGGGATAAAATGCATATTAGGCTATTGTAAATAAAAATAGTGAGAAATTAAAGTACAAATAATGCTTACCGGCCACTTTCACCAACAGATGTCTAAACTTCATGGATGTATCGTCTCTCCAATAACTATTAACTACACGAAAAGCCACGCATGAACTGTCACATAGAAATCACAAGATCTGCGAGTTCAGTAACAGACCACTTAAGACGTTGCCTATACAACGGCTCCTCTGTAATTAGTGACGTTTGTCGGTTTCGTTTCAGCTCTTTGATTTTACTTCCCACTCATAACTTCTTTATTCATTAATCATTCTCTCTCTCTCTCTCTCTCTCTCTCTCTCTCTCTCTCTCTCTCTCTCTCTCTCTCTCTCTCTCTCCTACACTAATGAAAATTACGATACTTAGGAAAGTAACATTTTCAAATGAACTTATTCGCTAGCATACTTATTCTCTATTGCGCATGCTTTCAGTGTGCATATTTAAAATTAATATCTTTTTCTAGTGTGCGTGGTCTTTTGAGTGCATTCACTCTGAAATAAACGCATTGTTATCCAGGTATACTTCAGTATGAATGTGTGCTTGCATGCTTCTGAGAAAGTATGCTTTTGAGTACGTGCTCTCGAAAGTAAGTGCTTGTGTTTTTGTCAGTTGTTTTCAGTGTGTATTCCGAGTTACGTGTATAGTGTGAGCCCTAGTTCGGGCAGGCAGTGAGTAAGCATATCACTGAGTATGTGTTCATTTGCGCGCTTGCTGACTCCATTTAGAGCCAGATTTAGAGTGATCGTCCGTATGACTCGCACGACTGAGAGCGTGCATGCTTTTGAGTTGTCTCTCTTTGGCATCCACCTGCCTATGTGCCCGAGTTGGAAAGCGTGTTGCGTGCACGCCGAGTGATACAGAGCATTTGCGTGCAGTACCAAGAATGCGTGCTTTTGCGTGTGTCTGAGCCCGAGGGTGCGTGCGGGAAGGAATGATAAGGAATCTCCAAAACGGGGTATGCACTGTGGCACGTGGGAGTGAGGTGCCCACGTACCCCCAACCAGACCGGGGGCTATTCAGGGGCAGAGCGCCCACGTCACTGCATTAACCTTGGCGAATACTAACCTCCCGGTTGCTCAGTTCTTCAGGATGAATATTCACAATGAAACAGAATGTCCCTGAGACTAAGTCAGTTGATTTCGAATAACAATAATCGACAACTGCAAGTCGAAGGCAGGTTCGGGGAGGTGGGGGTCTCCCCTGGTGGGGTTGAGAGTAGAGGGAGATGGGGGAGGGGGCGTCACTGTGGTGAGTTGAGAGAGAGAGAGAGAGAGGAGAGGGGCAGCGTTGAAATCTCCCACACACACTACACACGCGCGCAGGTGGCTCAGAATGGTGGTGACTTCTATCGAGTGAGGACCCTCTTGTGCGCAGGCTCCTGACCAGACCTATATATACATATAATAATACTTTTTGGGGACTTCTTCGGCGGCCCCGACAGGAAAAAAACAACAACAAAAAACTCTTCCTTAATCCCCCCTTGAGGGAAAAAAGGACTTTTTAAAATTTTGTTGAAAATCTCGTTTTTTAAAAAAAAGTCTCGAGGAAAAAGAAACCGGTGCCCAGTTGATGTAGAAATGATTGAAAATTAAGTGGTGTTTTGTTAAAAAGGGAGCGAAGGAGAGAAGAGGAAAATAGAGAAGGATATATATATATATCGCAAATATATTAAGTGTTTCGGTGACTGGATATTATATATAATCCGTTCAAAGGATAATCCCTGTCGCTGGCTAATCATAGGACGGTGGAGTCGGCTGAAACCGAAATGAAAATCAATGGATTCTAGCTGTCTCAGTAGTGTCTCAAGTTCGAGTGTCGCCTTATAAGGTCATCCTTGCAGCCGCCGCCACCACCGTCTCCACCTCCTACTCCTACTCCTCCAACTGTTCCCAAGGTAAGGCCGATACGTCATCTGTTATTTCCGATACTCGGCCGTTGCGAGTCAATGCCTCGTATCGCAAAGATAAGCAAAGTGAGATGTCATTCGGTGTCATGGGTCAAAGAATCTGAACATTTGCGTGGGCGACACTCATTTCTGTGTGTGTGCGTGTGTGTGGCGTTGTCTCTCCTCTGCTGGCTGTTTTGTGAGCGCGCGTGTGTGTGTGTGGGTAGCGATGGATTGTGGCTTGTGTGTGTGTGGATGTATGTGTGTGTGTGTATGTGTGTGGGTACAATCTCGTTGCAACATCTGTGGTCGAGCAGGTTTTATATGTGCAGGATTCAAGAGGGCGTCTGAGGTATCTCTCTCTCTCTCTCTCTCTCTCTCTCTCTCTCTCTGGCAATCGAATTGTCGATCAGCTTCTTGCATTCTGCTAAAACTGCATTTTCACCTATTACGATTCTTTTATACTCTAGCTGCATTCCTCCCTGCTGATTATCCTGTGGCATTGTGCAGCAGTTGCATCTTACCTGTCTATTGCATTCTCCTCTGCTTCATTCGTATTTGCAGATTATCCTAGTGCGTTTTAATGCTGAATCGCCAGCTGTTGCATTTTACGTTATGCATTCTCACCTGTCGAACTTCTAATTGCAGTCTAATGTTGCACCTTCACCTAGCTGTCGTTCTCTTTCATTCTGCAATGACATTCCTCACGGTAGACCATCCTACCGAGTTAATACATCAGTATTTAACACCTGTCGACCCATCCTACAGAATCCTAAAGCTTTAAATCTCAAACTGGTCAGGAAATCCGCTGCATTGGATTTTTATCTCCTTCAAAAGTTTGGTTTTCAACCCGGCGAGAATTATACTTCACTGAATTACTTTATTATTATTATTATTATTATTTTATTATTATTATTATTATTATTATTATTATTATTATTATTATTATTATTATTATTTCGAAGAAATCCCTGTTACATCAGTTATTCATTTACTATGAATTTATTTTCATGCTGATCTTTCATTACTTTACCTATACGTATTAACATGCATTGTAGAATAACCAGTGGCAATTG
>NC_061095.1:2218664-2246760 GCF_015104395.2 Macrobrachium nipponense
TCTCTCTCTCTCTCTCTCTCTCTCTCTCTCTCTCTCTCTCTCTCTCTCTCTCTCTCTCTCTCTCTCTCTCTTTCCAACCTTTCACAAATAAAACTAACGTTGAAAATTTATAAACTAACAATGAATTATAATCGTGAATTTCCCTCATTTGTGTGTGTGTGTGTGAGAGAGAGAGAGAGAGAGAGAGAGAGAGAGAGAGAGAGAGGGGGGGGGGGGTATATAACCTATATACACATTCATTTTGATAAGAGCAGCGGTTCGGAAGAAATCACTTAAACTTTGGGGAAAATGAGAGGTACAAAATCGTCGCCTCAGGTGGGGAAACCTCACACGCCTCGGGCGAGAGAGAGAGAGAGAGAGAGAGAGAGAGGAGAAGAGAGGAGAGAAAAGAGAGAATAGGCAAGGGGTCGGTCTGTTCGTCTTCCTGCTTGGTTGCGTGTCTTCTTTTCGCCAATACTTGTTTTATTTTAGAGGTTTCCTGGTAATTTTGGAGTAGTGGAAATATGAAATCCATCTTATCAATGTGGGATGGAGCTTGTGGTATTATTATTATTATTATTATTATTATTATATTATTATTATTATTATTATTATTATTATTAAGGCAGGAAAGATAAGCTAACAGGTTACCCCATACATGACTATCTGAAGGGGGTATATTAATATAGCAAAATATATTAAAATAATCGTAAAATAAAGGTAACAAAATATTAACATAAATATTTACATATAAATTTATATATATATATATACAGTATATACATACACATATCTGTATATATTATTATATTATATATATATATATATATATATATATATATATAAATACTATATATAATATATTATAAACAAAATTACAATACGGTCCAGCCATCGTCCCATATACCCAAAACTTCCGGCAAGAAGTGACGTCAAGGCGGCCGGCGCACCCATTTACCTGTCAAGGAAAGGCAATAATCATTTGACATCACAAATTAAAGTTGGGGGAAAAAATATACCCGGTCATATGCCCCTGGGCGCTGACATGCTGTAAATGGGCAGCTTCGAGAAATGTGGGGTATAGTTATGAGAGGAACCTTTGGCACGATTTGTAAGTTCTTTTGGTTTGTTTTCTCTCCCTTCTCTTTTCTTAACAACAAAAACAACAACAACAATAATAATAACAATAATGAAAAAAAAATAATAATAATAGTTTTCAAATGAGGAATGCTTACACAGTATATAAGTAAGACGTTACACAGCTAATTAAACCAGTTGCAAAGGTGTATAATAATATAATAATAATAATAATAATTATAATCATAATAAATATAATAGGATAATATAATAATGAATAATAATAACAATAATAATGATAATAATAATAATAATAATAATAATAAACAATAATAATTGTAAATGGAGAATGCATATACAATTTATAGTACAAAATACAACCGTTAGGTTAAACTAGTTGCAAATGTGTAGCAATAATAATAATAATAATAATAATAATAATAATAATAATAATAATAATAATAATAATAATAAGTTCTGTTATAGAATGGCTGCATATTTCAATTAATTTCATATTGAGTTTTCTCTATTTTCGTTATATTTCAGACAATAGCTGGTCACACAAACAGAGAGAGAGAGAGAGAGAGAGAGAGAGAGAGAGAGAGAGAGAGAGAGAGAGAGAGATGATAAGTACACGTTGACAGATATACGAGCTTCCAAAAATCAAGGATTTACAATAAAATCGCCAGTAAAAGAGAGAGAGAGAGAGAGAGAGAGAGAGAGAGAGAGAGAGAGAGAGAGAGAGCCTATTATTTTTATCAGGTCACAACAGGCGAGAGAAGCAAACCAGACAAAAAACAATTGAGCATCGCATTGCGTGCAGCAGCCCAAAAACGGAGAGGAAAAAAACATCCAATATTCGTAATGACAGCAAAACAAAGCAACGGGTGGCTTGTCTGTCCGTCCGTCTGTCTGTCTGTCTGTCTGAGGTGGCAATGCTTGTCATGCTGATGGTATGAATCGTAGTAATGGATTACCAAGAGCTCATGACGATTCGGGGGAAGGTATGGCCAAGGAGAAAGTACACCGAATATGTATTTTGGCTACTTTCATTTTTTTTGCGTGCTGTATGTATTATTGTGGTCTTTCCGGAGAGAGAGAGAGAGAGAGAGAGAGAGAGAGAGAGAGAGAGAGAGAGAGAGAGAGAGTGAGTATATTGATCAAACTAGCGTATGAGAAACAAGATTCATTCCTGGGGAATTACGTAAAATATTTAAGATATATTTAAATACCGTTTTCCATCCTTTACAAATCAGCTTATGTAATTTCATCATTACTATAACATGAAGGGCAAAACAAAATTGCATTATAAGTACACTTGAACTTTCGTAATGAGTTTCTCTCTCTCTCTCTCTCTCTCTCTCTCTCTCTCTCTCTCTCTCTCTCTACGAATTTATTGATATACTGCTGTCCTTAATATAAGTATTATAACACGAAAGCGAAGAAAAATTTACATTTACGTACAGCTGAACTCTAATGATAACCTCTCTCTCTCTCTCTCTCTCTCTCTCTCTCTCTCTCTCTCTCTCTCTCTCTCTCTCTCTCTCTCTCTCTCTCTCTCTCCGTACTGAGAAATGCAAATAAAACACGGTGTTGAATCCTTTCGTCCTTTCTCCATTCTCTGTTTTCCTTTTATACATCGCAGTTGTTTAATTTTTATAATTCACTGACAGGAATCCTTGACTGTGATGGATAGACCAACACAGGCCTGAATAGAATTCCAGTCTGCATTCGTTTGGTTGTGTAATTTGTTTATTCCCTGTTTTATTTGCTTGCGCTTGGACTTGCTTCCTCGTTCGGTGAACTCTTGAAGTGTGTTTAGTTTCGGTGTGTGCACAGTTTGAGTGGTAATAATAATAATAATAATAATAATAATAATAATAATAATAATAATAATAATAATAATAATATGCCTGAGGGAACTTTGTTACTTGTCAGAATGTTTTAGACACTTGCTTTCTCAATAATAATAATTAATAATAATAATAATAATAATAATAATAATAATAATAATAATAATAATAGTTTTGTCTTTATTGTCTTACAAATCTTTCTGTTGATTTTTTCTTATTTCTTTTTTCTCTTTTGTTTTCAGCTACTTCTCTACTTCTATACCTTCTTCGGTTCCTTCTTTATTGTTCCCCCTCTTCTTCTGTATCTTCTCTCCCATCTATTAATTATCACCCACTATATCATCTTTCCCTCAGATTGGCCACTTTGATTGCAATACATCTATGATTCAAAACTAAAGAGACTTTCTCTTCCTGTGTTTCCGCTCTCTCTCTCTCTCTTCTCTCTCTCTCTCTCTCTCTCTCTCTCTCTGAGTCATACCTATTCCTGTGATAGCCGGTGATTACGCCTTTTTTTTTTTCCACGCTATCACCGCTTTTATAATCACCTCTGCGTGCTTTCCTTTCGCGCGCAAGCGCGCTAGAATCGTTTGCTACGCAGGAACAGGGGCGGATATGTGCAATAAATAAATATTATAAGTGATATTTGTCATAGGAAATGAAATTATAGCAAGAATGAATGGTCACATACGTACGGAAGAATTCTGGCAGACGAGAATCCGACAGATACAAAATCTGACATAAAGGGTACCAGATGTATCGATAAATTAGTTTGGATAAGATCTGCGCCACACAAAATGGCAATTTGGGTTTATATGTCAAAGGAAAGGATATTTTAGCAAAGGCGATTGGTCACATACGTAAGAATTTTGTCAAATGCGGGAATTTGACAGATTTTGTTTACTGATTAGTATCACTGCCTGATTATCGATCTACTACATACCTGCTCTCTTTTCTCATTAGCTGCTACACCTGTCCAAAGATACCCGTCCAAAGGCATCTGTAATTAGCGGCATTCTTTGAACGTCTCTCTCTCTCTTTCTCTCTTCTCTCTCTCTCTCTCGTGGTTAAATGACCTCCAAACTGCGCTATATACTTGTACCAATGCGTCTCGATGCCACGATACCACTTAACAATCAGAGAGAGAGAGAGAGAGAGAGAGAGAGAGAGAGAGAGAGAGAGAGAGAGAGATTAAAAGCACGACCTTGATAAAAAAAAAAACTGCGGTCTCCACAAGCACACTAATGCACCATTAGGAGATTTTTTTTTCCACCATTAGCGTCCATATCAGTTCGCGCCCTCTAAGGAGGTAATTCGAGAGGTCTGATGTAACGTCACTGATGTGGGATTAGTGTCACGTGATGGTAATGATGTGATTTTTCCGATCTGATTGACTTCGACGGGTCGTCAGCCCCGGTGGTAATAAGGGGAAATACTATTTGTGTAGATAGAAATGGTAATGGGGATTTTAACTGTTAATGTGGTTAACTGAGATGAATTTGCCGAGTAGTACCGTTAATGAGGAATGTCAGAATTAAGCGTTGATGACGAGAGCTGATGACTGCGAGTTATTTCAATGAACGGTACAGAAGAATAGCACGTTCTCATGAAAATATCATGAAATATTATTCTTTTCTAGACTTGCAAAAAATATAACCTGTGTGATTCATTAATCATAAAGAACAAGTCAAAACCTATTCCATTGCCTTCAAAATATGACCTTACTATTAATCTTTTCCGCTGAATTCGTAAAATTTTACTTCAAGGAATATGATCATATTTGGTGATGATTAAGTGGTTGGGGTGGAGGTACAGAGAGGGAATAACTGAAATAACTTCATAGGGGGCTACCAATGGACCCACACAGGACTTCCATTTGAGAAACTGAGGTTCGATCCAGATGTGAGTCAGGAATTTGTATATATGTATATATGCGTATGTATATAAAATATATATATATAATATATTCAACAATAGGGTAAAACAGCTTAATGTATATATAAGCGTTTATATACACATCATCCACGCAAAAAAAAAAACAACAAACCATCCTTCTAAAATATTATCACCACCACCACAACAGCCGTCGAATAACCCATTGTTTCAACTTCGACGGAAAAAAAAAAAACTTTTTGTCAAGACGGAGAAAGTTCCACCAAGTCCTTTAACAATCTCTGCATGACTTATAATGGTACCGAGAGCGTTTCGAATACGCGCGTGCGCGCCGCATTCAAAGCGGAGAAAGACAGGAAGCGCGCGAGAATAGGTCTCTACTTCCTGAAGGAATCTGGGTGGTGGAGTTTTGAGTACTTTGATGTGCCTTGTACAAAGCTTTCTCTGTTTCTGGTGCTTTGGCGTTGCCTTGATAATAATAATAATAATAATAATAATAATAATAATAATAATAATAATAATAATAATAATAATAATAATAATAATAATAATCGAGAATTAAAAGCCACAGTAATGTTAAAAATATTTATGCAAAAAGTTAAAAATGATTTGGAGAAACTCATATTTATAGCCTCGTTATGTGGGTTCCTTGGTTCAAATAATAATAATAATAATTAATAAAATAATAATAATAATAATAATAATAATAATAATCATAAATTCTATTTTACCTCAAAACCACAGAAATGTATCAAATAAAATGGAGATGAAGATACAGTATCAAGCCAATAATAATAATAATAATAATAATAATAATAATAATAATAATAATAATAATAATAACTTACAATTCCGCACAGCCTCTAGAGCTCGTTTTTGACCACATCTTTCCACGGGCAATAAATCACAACAACACGGAAACCCACACGCACGGTTTTAAGACTTTTGAAAAAAAAAAAAATCTTTGAAGACTTGGGGGAGGAAATAAAAGATACGGAAAAAAAAATGAAAAGTCACGTCTGCGTTACTACGGCAGGTGGAGAAAGGGTAGGTAGGTAGGTATAACTCATCCGTTCTTCGTGGTGACGTCACGAGGTACGGTGGGTTGGGGTGTAGGGGCCGCACTCATTCTTCATACGCAAATTTGCGAAATATTTTTCGCCGTCGGTTGTCTGAAATTTATTTGTTTATTTTGTTTGGCATTTGAGTTTAGTTGAATGTATTTTTTTTTTTCATTAGATTAAGCATACTACAATGCATTCTTTTTTGGTTTGGTTTTGTATTAAACGTTTTATTATCAGTTTTTTTTTAGCTGTATAGTAACACCTGTGCGTTTGATGCATGCTTAGCACCACTGATTAAAAATTGTTGGTATTTATGTCAAATAAGGATATGCTATATTACCGTCCAGTAGAGAGTATAGATTATACGTATACATAATATGTATTGGCGTGCTGGTATGTAGTGTGTATGCATGTATGTATGTATGTATGGTATATATATATATATATATATATATATATATATATATATATATATCTATATATATATATATATATATATATATATATTTCATGATTCCTTACCTCAGGACACAAGTACCAGATTCTGGTATCACTCGTTTCTCATCTCTCTCTCTCTCTCTCTCTCTCTCTCTCTCTCTCTCTCTCTCTCTCTCTCTCTCTCCTGTTTCACTGCTTCATATCTTGACAGGTGAAGGCCATCATCTATCAAGAGGAGTTCCCAGGGTTTTTGCTTGATCTCCCTCTGGTTCTCTCCCTCTCTCTCTCCGTAGACTCTTCCTGATTCCACAGGTACCGATCTAGTTTTCTCTCTCTCTCTCTCTCTCTCTCTCTCTCTCTCTCTCTCTCTCTCTCTCTCTCTCTTCCTGATTACACAGGCATCAATCAGTTCAGATCTCAGGAATATGTTCACAGCTTCCTCATGTGAAATCTTTGATATCTCTCTCTCTCTCTCTCTCTCTCTCTCTCTCTCTCTCTCTCTCTCTCTCTCTCTTTCTCTTCCTGATTACACAGGCACCAGTTCAGATCTCAGGAATATGTTCGCATCCTCCTCATGTGGAATCTTTTATATATACTCTCTCTCTCTCTCTCTCTCTCTCTCCTCTCTCTCTCTCTCTCTCTCTCTCTGTGACCATATCAAATCCAGATTCGGGTCTGATAACATTACTCTTATTCGACAGCCATCATCGAAGAGCTTTTTTGTAACTTTTGTGATTCAACGTTTGGAATGTACCTTTATTCTTTGAAATGTTTATTCCTTCTGGACTCGTGGTGACGAAGTTAGTTGGGTAAAAAGACCTTGATATCGTATGGAAGTTCTTATGAATATTTCATAATGATATGACAGCTCTCTAATAAAAAGTATCGAGAGAGTAATTTGAGACGAAATCAGCTCTTTTGACGTATGGTATACGAATTTCGTATAAAAATGCAATGTCCTATATTGTGCAAACTTGAATTCCAAATTTTGTCGTTTCAATATGGTCATGTGAATTTAGACGAATTATTCTTTGCGCCTGTGATTTTCTATATTTTATTGCTAAATGTAAACCTCTGTTAATTACGATGGTGAAATATGATTAATAGTAGTATTAGTAGCAGGAGTAGTGGGAGGAGTAATAATAGCATAATTAGGGAAAATAAACATCAAAATCAGGACCGCGCCATTTCTAAAATACAAAATACAGAAGAAAATAAATAAGTAAATAAATAAATAACTATATAAATAACGAAAACAAATAAACAAAATGAGAGAACAGCACGGTGGTGGTGCTTGAGGGTCCAACTAAAAAAAGAATAATAAAAAAAAAATAAATGAATAAAAAAAAAAATGTATCCACATGCACATTTCCCCCTCCTACCGAACCTACGGTCAGCGTTGCGGTCGGCGGAATAAATGTCTTGCGGTCGCCGGCGGTTAGAGACGAGGAAGAAACAGAGAGAGAGAGAGAGAGAGAGAGAGGCAGTCGGTCAGTAGGGATTGTACTTTCGGCTCGGGGCTATGAAAGTGAACGTTAGAATACATACGGTAGATTATTATTATTATTATTATTATTATTATTATTATTATTATTATTATTATTATTATTATTATTATTATTATCATTATTATTATTATTATTATTATTATTATTATAATTATTAAATAAGGTAACGTTTAATGCAAGACGTTTTCGTTTTCCTTAAAGAAATGCTTTAGCGAGACTGCTTTCATTCAAATCACAATGCTACACTGCAAAGCAGAGCTGTAGTATTACCGAACAACGTTCTAACCAGATGCCACCGCCTCATTTAGGAGATTTCAACGCGTTTTAGAAAATGATCCTTTATCAATTAATCCGTTTTTTTACCCTGAAAATTATTTACTGGAACGATCTATTGGAATAGATCGCTCTATTACACGTCTCTCTCTCTCTCTCTCTCTCTCTCTCTCTCTCTCTCTCTCTCTCTCTCTCTCTATTTATTGTATAATATCATCACCCACGCCCCCCCCCCCCCCCGCCCCCCCAAAAAAATATAATATAGCGACTGACGAGAAGCTCCCTATATATAACGGAATTCCAAATTGATTTTAGGAATACGGAGTGAATAGAATTCTGGAGTTTGTGAATATCTCAAGTTTTTACCCATTTTTATATATTTATTTGTGTTCACTTTGATGTCCAAATGACTGTGTAACGCTACGAATTGATTGTTATTAAATGGTGATAATGTTCACGACTGATAATAGGTATGTTATTATTATTATTAATTATTATTATTATTATTATTATTATTATTATTATTATTATTATTATCATGTCATCGATAACAGAGGCGAAAAAACCACTCGTCACTAAAGTCTCCAACAACAACGCAGGAGAACCGCAACTGTTTTCCTCCAGCTACTTATGCAAGTGAACGCAAATGAACGTAGCCATTTTAAAGAGATTGAAAGTAATCAGGAAGTCTGTTTGTGTGTGTGGAGAGAGAGAGAGAGAGAGAGAGAGAGAGAGAGAGAGAGAGAGAGAGAGAGAGAGAGAGAGAGAGAGAGAGGTGAAAGTGACGTATTTCCGCGCTGCGTTTGTTAACTGATATGGCGAATAGGTGTTTGTGTGTGTATGTGTGCAAAGATTTACCAGCATAAGGTGTAAACAGGTGTGGGACGCTATACCTCAGGTGCGCGTAGAGTATTTGCGTCTGTGGCCTTGAGGGCGTAAAGGTTTGGGCGTTGGAGCATGCGCAAGGGTGCAAAATCCATGATGGGGTTAAGTAATGGACTACCATTCGCGTATATGCGTATTTGAACCCACCTATGTAGTACTTATACTGCTGAAATAGAATTTTCCAGTTGTGACCTGATTGTATGTACGTATGTATGTATATGTTTGTGACCTATATATGTATATGTTTGTATGTATATGTTATCTCTGTTATCAGTAGATAAAAACAAACGTCTGTTACACCATTGTTTTATTTCTGTCTGGAAGATAAACCAACCAAAGAATTTCCATCTCGAAGACAAACCTTGAACCATTATCATTATGTTTGCCCAGCGAAGCATTTTGGAAAAGATATATATAGTGTATAGATAATATTATATATATATATATATATATAATATATTATATATATATCTATATATATATAATTATATTATATATATATACATATATATATTATTATATTTATGTTCTTATTTATTGTTTTCTTATCAGAAATCTCTTTCTCTCTCTCTCTGTTTTGTTTCTTTATTTTACGTTTTATTTCTCTCACTTGGCCTTTCTTGAGTTCTGACAAATCTTTTGATTTACTTACCATCTCTCTCTCTCTCTCTCCTCCTCCTCCTCCTCCTCCAAGGTCTCATCAGTCACCGTATTTCCTGTTATATTCCTTTCAAATATTTTATCAGAGTATCTTATTTCTCTCTCCAATAGAAAATTCTCTCTCTCTCTCTCTCTCTCTCTCTCTCTCTCTCTCTCTCTCTCTCTCTCTCTCTCTCTCTCTCTTCTTAACACCAGCCACTTCCTCACACATCCAAGACGTTCGTAATTCTTGGAAACAATTTAGCGATCATCACTTAACCAATTAGAGTCAAATTTTGAAGGCTGGCAATGAACTTGAGGTTTTTAAAGCCCTCATTATGACGCTTCTTCCACAATTATCGAATTATTCTTTCACATTTTTGTCATTATTTCTCTGACTGTTTGTCTGATTCGTCTGTTATCACGGTCTGCTTTCGCTCCTTCTTATTTCCAATTTGCTTTCTTCGATTTCTTAATTTTCTCTGCCAACTTTTAAATTTTTTTTTCTTTTGTATTTTGCTGTTCCTTTCTTTCTATCAGAAGCAAACAGGAATAATGATGCTTATGAATAAAGATGGAGAAATCGCATATTTATTCTCTCTCTCTCTCTCTCTCTCTCTCTCTCTCTCTCTCTCTCTTTCTCTCGCTTTTTATAGATACTGCACATGCATATGTAAACGGTATATACTTTGTGTCCTCTTGTTTTGCAATTTCAAATCTCTCTTCTCTCTCTCTCCTTCTCTCAGTCCTCCAGTCTCTCTTCCTCTCGTCTCGTCTCATATAGTTTATATTATAATACTATTATATATATTATATTATATATATATATGATTATATATAATATATATACACCCTTTATCTGTCTCTCGCTTTCTTCTGTATCTTTTCACCTCTCTCTCTCTACCTCTCTCTCTCACTCTCTCTCATCTCTCTCATCTTCTACTCGTTCTCTCTCTCTCTCTCTATATATATAGATATATATTATATATTCATATATATCTATATATATAGTATAACCCTTTATCCTGTCTCTCGCTTTCTGTCACTTTTCACCTCCTCTCTCCTCTCCTCTCTCTCTCTTCTCTCTCTCTCCGTTATTAAGTCCTCAGCGGAACCAACCGTTTCCCCTAAAAATATTTTTGGCGTTATCTGAGCTCAACATTGAACCGCCCCCACAGCAACGCCCACGATCCACACGGATCGACGCCCATAAGATCGAAAATCCCATTGACATAGTCTGGATGATCGCTCTTATCGACAGGAAAAAACCCACTTTGGTTGACGTTTATACTCTGGACCCAGATGGTATGGTCGATTTTGCCAAAAGAATGATTTCATTCAAGGTTGAGTTAACATTGTGTTTAACATTGTGTTGAACATTGGGTGTTAGATTTAACTTTCAGTCACATTTGGGATTGATTGATTGTTATTTTTGTAATGAATTAAGTTCGGGAAATTGAAAATAACACTTTATTTCACAATGGTAATGTTAAATGTTTCCAATAGTAAAGTTTCAGTTAACATCAATGTTATTTTTACCATAGGTCTCAGTTTGACACTTGGTAATTTATCATAATTAACATTTTTATTTAACAATGGTAATTTTAAATGATTTTATGTTTCAAATAGTAATGCTTAAGTTAGCATCAATGTTATCTTTACTAGAAGTCTGAGTTTGATACTTGGCAATTTATCATAACGAGCATTTTTCTAACAATAGTAATGTTAAATGCTGTTTCAAACAGTGATGCTTAAGTTAACATCAAGGTTATTTTCATCGTAAATCTGACTTTAATACTTGGTAATTTATCATAACTAAAGTTTTTTTTAATAATTGTAATGTTAAATGTAACATTCTAAAAAATTATGCTAAATGAACATCAACATTATTTTGACCATATCCATAATGAATGGCAATTGATAAACTAATAATACAATAATATCATGCGATATTACTCAACATTGAATCATAACACAAAAGTAAAACTCCCTTTACCATTATATTAATTCTGATGCTTAAAGGCTCACGCAAGCAGACTTCTTTCTTGACAACCGATTAAACCTTATTAAGCTTGGATTTCCTGAGGGCGCATCACACTTCCTCTTGTGGTGCAATGTTGGAGATTTCTGTGTTCGACTGTGTATGTATGTATGTATGTTGGTTCGATATCAGATAGAAAAGAAGCTCTTGCGTATGAATGCTTCTGCCTGTATTGATTGGAACATACACACACATATGTTATATATATTTTACTTTGTAATCCCCACGTCATTTATACGAGCTTTCTTTGCAAACTTATTTTTATATTTCTGCAGTCTGCTAAGTAAAGGACAAGAAGTCGAAAGGCCTTGCAGAACTCCATCGTATCTCTTTCCTTCGTGGAATTTGTCTTTATTTATATATATATATATATATATATATATATATATATTATATATATATATATATAGTATATATGTATGTATATAGTAGATACACATAACTGGAACATATTTTAAAAAGACGTACATAATAATATGTGAACATAAGTTTGTGTAGTGCATATGTACAATACTTTGTGTACAACTTAATCACACTTTAAAAATATGTATAAAAACCATAATTACACTTCACACAACTGCAAAAGGGAAGCATAAACATACGTTACAAAGACACCGACGCAAACACACACAACATATGTCGGTGCGTAGGTATGAGGAGAGGCAATTACTGTACACCTACATAATAGACATAATAAATTTTCCATCACACATAATATGCATAATAAACCCACCACTCATTATAAAACAAATCTATAACCGTTTTATTTTCTCACCACAATTTCTCCAACTAGTTGCTGACCTCGACTATTGCAACGGCAGATGTTGAACGAAGACAAAATCATTCCATCTGTAGAGCAAATGGCAAGGGGATCTATTTCCTTATTGGGGTCAGAGGTTAGGTGGGGTCAATGGTGTAGCTTTTTTTTTTTTTTTTTTTCTTTTGCGCGCGCACTAGAGTGCTTGGAAGGTTATACTGGGCGCGTGATATGCATATAACCCCACCGTGGCTTGGGGGCGTGACGACAATTCGCGCGGGGCAGCTGTTTGCAAATTTGGGAGTAGCTGTTACTAATGTTCATAATAATGATAATGTTTTTGAGGGAATAATAATAATAATAATAAATAATAATAATAATAATAATAATTAATAATAATAATAATAATAATATTTGGGCCAAAAAACTAATTATGGATTAATCGCTCGGCTCTTGTGTTACAGTATTTTTCCAATAATAATAATAATAATAATAATAATAATTTAATTAATTAATTAATTAATTAATTTCCAATATATTATCAATAATAATAATAACAATAAATTATTTGGGCCAAAAAACTGATTATGGATTAATCGCTCGTGTTACTAGTATTTTTCATATAATGATGTATTAGTAATAGTAATACTACTTCTGTTGATGTATTACCAAGAATTACAATGAGGAAAATGATAGCAATGATATTATGGTACTACTATTATTACATTACAATAATAATAATAATAATAATAATAATAATAATAATAATAATAATAATAATAATAATAATAATAATAATAATAACATCCAAATCTACAACTGGCGTCCCTCCCCCAGGTACAACAACAGTACAACACCTTTTCCTGAGAGTTATGAAAAGACAGCTACTATAACTCCACCTGCTGCTTTTAGACTGCTTTCAATTCTGCTACTTTCCGCTGCTACTGGTACCAAAACATGAGATGAAAATCTCAGATAGGGGAACAACAATCCCCTACCCTCCCAACCCCTCTCCTCTCAAAAAAAAAAATCAACATTAGCCAGGTTAAACTTAATTGAAATCGCACCTGGAATTCCGGAATTCCATTTCCCAGGCAGGATGGTATTCGAATAAGAGAGAGAGAGAGAGAGAGAGAGAGAGAGAGAGAGAGAGGCAACAACATTCCTAGGAACTGAAAGGACGCCAGGAATGGGGAATTTCTGCCAATTACTTCATACCCCCCTTTTTATACCACCACACCCTTTCCCCCATCTCTCCTCCAACCCCATAGGCATAGCCCCAGCCATAAAATATGTAGATATGTAGTGAGAGGGAAAGTAGTGGAGAGAGAGAGAGAGAGAGAGAGAGAGAGAGAGAGAGAGAGAGAGAGAGAGAGAGAGAGAGAGATAATTCTTAGTTATCTGGAGTACCCTGGTTTGTCTCCTGAGAGAGGACGTGTGACTGAGAAAATTAGGTTAAAATCTATTGTACCCAGTTCACCTATAGGTACTGGTTTATGTGCCCGGTGGTCAGACGACTGTGGTGGAACAACCAAGACTTAAAAATTGGTCCCGCTAACATTCTCATCCCAAAGGAAAGCTAGTTCTGGCGATCACCTTTCCAAGGTAGAAAAAAAAAAATGTTTTGAACGAGGCGACACCTACTCCCCTTGACAGACGCCGGCACGAAACAGATGTGTCAGCCAGCCACCCAGCAGGCCGACTATCGCTCCTACTTTGTGAGTCGTCTCCCAAAGGAAGGAAATGTCTGCCTGTCTGTTTTTGGAGTGAAATCCCCGAACTAGTCTCGAACTCTCATGGTGGTGATGATGATGACGAAGCCAATTCAAGGTGAACATTTTCCAAATTTCCTCCCTCCCCCCTCTCTCTCTCTCTCTAGAGGGTAATGTTAATGGGTTTGTGTCTACTCTCACTTACCCTGGCCTTTGTTATTCATTATACGTCCTCTCTCTCTCTCTCTCTCTCTCTCTCATACACACACACACACACACACACACACACACACACTTCCTTCGTGTTGCAGAATGAATAACAGAAGAGTTTGAAGCCGTTTGTGTCTGGATATTGTATGCCTTCGTACGTGTGTTGATGTGTGTTTCCACAACTGTGTTGTGGATATACTATGTGCAATATCTGTTCATTTGTTTTCTGGGTATAACGTACCCACGCGTATTATGTTTTCTTGAGAGCACTGTAAGCATGTTTATAAACAGATTATGTTTTCTTGTGGGCATCGTACGTTTGTTTATAAGGAGATATTTACCCTGTTTATATACATTCATCAATTATTATTTTCTCTGACAGATATAACCACACGCTTACGCATTTTCCTTTCGTTGGGACGAAGCTTATATACAGATTGAGGGAAACGAACTTCTTTTTCTATTAAATCAACAGACAGACGAACAAACTGCTTGCTGTCACTCGAAACACGAGATTAATCTACAATGTCAACATTTGTGACAAGATTTCTACTCCTGATTGTGTCTTCTAGTTTTGCGTGTTTGAGACAGGTATCATGATAATACTGTTTACATTGTTTTACACACATACACACACACGTACACCTATGTTTGAATTACGTACAATTGCACGTGCATATATATCTATATATATACACGTGCAATTGTACGTAATTCAAACATAGTTGTACGCATGTGTGTGTGTGTGTGTGTGTGTGTGTGTAAAATCATGTAAACAGTATTATCACAGGGCCCACCACGTAAATGCAATACTACATGATACTGTCAAGAGTAGAATTCTTGTCACATTATGTGGATATTGTAGTATGTATGTATATGTATATGTATATGTCTATGTATATGTATATATGTATATGCATATGTATATGTATATATATATATATATATATATATATATATATATATGTACACACACACAAACACATACACAATGTCTCTGTGTATGTCTGTGAGTATGAATGCTTCTATACACGACAAAACGACAAAGCCCTAAGAATACTCGACGCATCTTTTAAAACATCACAAGAAACAATACAGACACCGCATTGTTAAACATAGAAATTAACAGCTGTGTCAGTCTGTCTCTGTCTCTCTCTCTCTCCTTACTGACATTGTAGGTCAAGGCTACGGGAAAATTGTCTCAGGCAGTTGGAACTCGCTCGTTTCTTCCTCTTCTTCTTCTTCCTGGCAGTCGAACCTCAAATCATCATTAGATCGAAGTATTTTAATTCTTACCTCTGCTCAATTTTTTTTCTCTGTTTTCTAAATTGGATTTTTAATCTCTACGTCGTCGGCTAAAGGTCGCTGTCGGCTCATCAAGGATTGTCGAGAAGTTCTCGGGTGTAATGGTAGAAAGAAAACGTGTTTTTTTGTTTTTGTTTTTTAAGAGAATTTTTGGTCTGACTCAATTTATTTTTAACAGGAATTAAAAGACGAATTATATATTTCATTACGTATGAATAATTCTGATTTATATTATGCAAAAAATGTTTTAAAAAGTATTTCTCCCGATTGCTAAAAAATCGTTTTTTTTTTAGAGAAATTTTTGGTCTGACTTAGATTTTTTTTATAATAATTAAAAGGTGAATGATATATTTCATTACGTGTGATTCACGCAATGAAAAAATGGTAAAAAACTGTATTTCTCCTGATTGTAAAAAAATTATGATTTTGTACAGAAATTTTTGGTTTGACTCCCTTTTTTTTTGCAAGAATTAAAAGGAGAACGAGATAATTCATTACTTACAAATAACCCTGATTTATATCATGTAAAAAATAATACAAAAAGAATATTTCTTCTGAGTGTTAAAAAAAATCGTGATATTGTAAAAAAAAAAGAACAAAAAAAAAAAAATTCTTTTGAGGCAAAATCTTGACATGTATAAAAAATTTAATGAAAGACAAAGACTTCATACGTCTAAATAATAATTCAAAAATAAAAAATAAAATAAATTTTTTTAACTGGACGCAAAATTTTGACATGTACAAAATTGAATGAGATATTTCACATATAAAAATAATACTAGGTAAATTTTAAGAGTAACTTTTGAAGGGTATTTCCTCTCAAGTGTTAAAATAGCCGTGATTTTTATAAAAGAAAAACTTGATTGAGATATTCCACAGTCATAAATGATATTAATTCATATATTTTAATAGGAAATGATATCTGAAGGATATTTTCCCTTCACGTGTTAGAAAAATCCTGATATTATAAACCAATTTCTAATTTTTGATAGCTACTCAAAACTGACTGATTATTTCATACGTGTAAATGATAACTATTCATAAATTTCTAGGAGAAAATGAGAAATGAAAGGTGTTTTCCTCTCACGTGTTCAACAGATGCCCGACGCTGGCACAGAGGACGTGAGACCGTCACAGACGACTGGGTAGGGGTATTTGGCATAATAACGTGTGACCTTTACCTCACGGATTGTTGACCGGTGCCAGGTGTACCAAAGTGACATTTATAAGAGCTTTTAGGAGACTCTCTCTCTCTCTCTCTCTCTCTCTCTCTCTCTCTCTCTCTCTCTCTCTCTCTCCTTCCCTTTCAAAAGCCAATGATTTAAAATGATTCTGCCTCTAGTTAGCAAGAACATCAACCCTTGGAATTAACCGACGAAGTATCAACCTCTCTCTCTCTCTCTCTCTCTCTCTCTCTCTCTCTCTCTCTCTCTCTCTCTGCCATGCCCGTGATGTCACGAAGAATCCCAGAAATGCCCAAGCGAAAGGGAAAGTATGATGGTTGGAACAGCCAGACCAGATACAACTATAACTTTTTTTATAGTTTTTCTTTTTTTTTTAGTGCTTGATGGTGAAAAAATACTTTCCTGCTATTTTATTTTAATTTTTACCTTTTCATTTGAAAAAATGGGACACTCTAGGAAATAAGTATGATTAAATGACGCGTAAATCACAATGGGTATTGTAGGTAATGACGGATTTGACGATACTTAGAATATAAGTACGGGCGTTTGGTCATCATTATATCTAATGCAAGCGATCCTGTACTGATGAACCTTGATTGTGCAGTGAAAGATTCTCTCTCTCTCTCTCTCTCCTCTCTCTCTCTCTCTCTCTCTCAGGGCAAGACTTTATTTCCTCTTTCAACTCTGAAATCAATCTGACAAATCAACTGTCCATCTGCGCGCCAACGACGAATAGCGGACAAACATCAGCTGGCAATCGATACCCTTAAACAAAATGGGTGACGAGTTGGCACCTGGGCATGGGTAGGGTGGTGTGAGAGGGGAAGGGGAAGGGGGGGGGGTATAGGATTGAGCCAAGAAGTTCTCAGGTCTTGAGACCAGGCTCTTGTGGTACGGCCTTGGTTCCGGAGCGGCGAGGTCGCTTCCACCAACTCTACCTCTTTGCGTCAGGAGACCTAGCGTCACACCTGTTGCGATTTTGCGTCGTTACGCCGTGCGACGTACACCTGCGTCGATCAGGCGTGGCGACAGGTGTCGTGTCAAGCGTCAAGAAGCCGCACGTCCGTCGTTGACGACGTCGGAAGCGACAGAAAACGTCTACCGTAAGGTTCAAGACGCCAAGTGGTTCTCATATGTTTTTTTTCTCTTCTTTCCGCAGGTATGATGTCGTTGTGTTCCCGGGGCATTATAAGAGCGGGCATATGCCCCCTCCCCCCCTGTCCCCCAACGCAGCCTTCCTATTGGTGAGTTTTATATATGGTGGTGGCCTTTGGGGATGACTTGCACGCTCTGGGCCTCCCTGGCCTAAATAATATACGTCGCAGATGCTATGACCGAGGAACTGAATCAAGCCACAAAAAAAAAGAGGAAAAAATGATGTGTTGAGATAACCAGAACAAGATGAGAGGAAGAGGCTGTTTAACCACGACACTTTCACTTTCACGATGTCACTCTTGATTAGGGGATGGTGCCCACGGAGAGAGAGAGAGAGAGAGAGAGAGAGAGAGACAGTGACAGAGAGAGAGATGGACCAGTGCCATTAACAGTTGTTAAGGCAGACCTGCTCTCAGATTCACTTTCATTCGAAATAGTTATGCTACATATTTCCATTTTTGTCTTATTAAGCAACCTTGCATCAATTATACGTCGGAATAGATCATGTTGAATGTTCGTCCTCTCTCTCTCTCTCTCTCTCTCTCTCTCTCTCTCTCTCTCTCTCTCTCTCTCTCTCTCTCTCTCTCTCTCTCTCTCTCTCACACACACACATACACACTTCGTGAAGCTAGATATCTATAGGCATTATATTGTTCAGATTTTATTACTTTTATTCTCTCTCTCTCTCTCTCTCTCTCTCTCTCTCTCTCTCTCTCTCTCTCTCTCGTCTCTCTCTCCTCTCTCTGATATAGCACTTTCCCTTTCGTACTGAACTTCTCGAGCCGACAAAAAACGCGAAATGTTAAGAAACTTGACTGCCATGAGAATACTAGATCCAAACAGTACTGAATCGACTGTAGCAGCTTCTAAAGATAACATACAATAGTTACAGTTGCATTTAGCAGTTACAGATACAGTCGCACTTTGGTGAATATTAGTGGTTAGGAAGCTCGCCTCACTACCGAAAGAACCAAGATTCAGTTAGGTTCTGTTGAGAACCTGGGCTATGAATAGATAAATAGTTAGATAGCTTATAAGTGTGGGTTTGAATGGACATATTATGTTGCGACCTTTTCATGTTTAACAGTTATACGTAACAATGGGAAGGCCTAGATACGTGAGTCTTACACCACCTAGAATCCTGTCTCTCTCTCTCTGTCTGTCTGTCTGTCTGTCTCTCTCTCTCTCTCTCTCTCTCTCTCTCTCTGTTGCAACACTTTTCCTCCCACATCTTGTGCTGCCTGTCTTGTTGAATGTCCTTTCACCTAAGACAGCTCTCTTCATCATCCTTCTCTCTCTCTCTCTCTCTCTCTCTCTCTCTCTCTCTCTCTCTCTCTCTCTCTCTCACACACACACATATTCAGTGAAGCTAGATAACTATAGCCATTAAAGTGTTCAGATTTTATTCTCTCTCTCTCTCTCTCTCTCTCTCTCTCTCTCTCTCTCTCTCTCTCTCTCTCTCTCTCTCTCTCACACACACACACACAAACTTCGTGAAGCTCGATATCTATAGGCATTAAATTGTTCAGATTTTATTATTATTTATTCTCTCTCTCTCTCTCTCTCTCTCTCTCTCTCCTCGCTCTCTCTCTCTCACACACACACACACACACACATACACGCATACTCAGTGAAGCTCGATATCTATAGGCAATAAATTGTTCAGATTTTATTACTATTATTCCCCTCTGTCTCTCTCTCTCTCTCCAGCTTGGCATCAAGTTTCAGAGCAACCCAAGCGAAATGATGAAGTTTTCCTCTATGAAAAGATTCAGTCGTAACTCAAGGTTGCAGGATAAGCGTGATTTCAATTGACAGGTTCATTCCGGGTAGGCCTTGAGGTGCACTCGTTAGAGAGAGAGAGAGAGAGAGAGAGAGAGAGAGAGAGAGAGAGAGATTCTGTTTTCCGATCATCATTAGCATTCATACCATATCATATACCACTGACAGTTTAATGATTGCTATAAATACGCAGTCTCTCTCTCTCTCTCTCTCTCTCTCTCAGACACACGTACACACCTTGTGATGCTAGACATCTAAATGCATTACATATCATACCATCTGATTACTATTATTCTCTCTCTCTCTCTCTCTCTCTCTCTCTCTCTCTCTCTCTCTCTCTCTCTCATATTTTGTCTGTTGATTGATATGTAAACTTAAAGAACGCAAAGGTGCTAGAATGAAATCCTGCTGATAATATACTTTCACCATCAAGAATATATATATGTATATTTATGCACCTACAACATATATGCAAATTTGTACATTCTCTTTCTGTTTATTATGTCAACGGCTACGGGTAAATTCTAAAAAGGAATGTTGGACCTATACATCGAATAACAACATGACATATCACTCATGTTTGACATGTCAGGTAAATCATGACAAAAATAAAATATGTGTTGCAATGAGTATAAGAGAGATGATGCCACGTACTATATATATCTTTTTAATAGTATGAATCTCTCTATCTCTTCCTCACATACACACACAAACAAAAAAATTAATATCTAATTCAGTCTACCTCGGAATTAATATATTTTCATATATGCTTAATCTTCGGTTAAGCATATATGAAAATACATTAATTCCGAGGTAGAGCGAATTAGATATTAAAGGACATTGTAGCTCGATGTATATATTATACACACACACACACACACACACACACACACACACACACACACACATATATATATATATATATATATATATATATATCTATATATATATATATGATTGATTGTATGTCATACAGCTTACTTACTAAATCAACTTTCTCAAACTATCAATAAATGTTAGTGAAATCTCGATAAATTCAATATTATGCCTTGCAGTACCAGATAAATTAAAAGATATTTATAGAAAATAAAAACAAAACTTAAAAAGTGAAAAAAATATAGCAGCTTTTGACTTCAGTAGTCTGGAGAAACGCCATGACATTCTCTCTCTCTCTCTCTCTCTCTCTCTCTCTCTCTCTCTCTCTCTCCTAGAAAGCAGAACCGGACTTGATGGCAAAAGAGAAGGATTTGGACGGAAAATGAGAGAACGAAAATGACACTTCAAGAACTGTGTCACTTTGGGGGTTGGGTGGGAAGGGGGTGAAGAGTCTCTCCAGGGTGTCATTTCGTGTCGTTTTGTGTGATTTTAGTGGTTAAATGACCCAGCCCTAAGGAGAAGTACGGACTCTTTTTAAAGTTTGTAAAATGTATACGTATATACCAAATATATTTATAAGTATTTTTTTTTTTACAATAACCATCACAGACTAAAAGACATTTTTATACGGTAATAAATAAATTCTCTTGGATTTTGGTGATGATCCGTATACGGATAAAACCCTTATCCGGATTTATCATATCAAACACGGTTCTTTAAGAAATCACCGAGCCGGGTTTGCCGAAGCAGTTATCAAAACACGACTGGAATATATGTTTATCTTTTCATGAAGACTAGCAAAATGACGTATATAAACACGCCACCGTCTGCTGAGCATTTCTATGCATGGGAAAGTTCACAGTGGACTGAATTTCTAGATCTGAAATCCATAAGACAAACATGCCATCGCCTGCGAAGCGATTAAATGCACAGCATGTCTGCGTTTTCGTACGAGAAGTCTTGGATTCAAATGCAGTGCATAAACAGGCCATTCACTAAAAAAGCAATCGAATGCTTGGCCTGTTTTCCAAGTTTGCACGAGAAGTCTTGGAATAAAATTCAAAGCATAAACATGTCAATCACGTGCAAAGAAATAGAATGCAAAGCATGTTTGCAACAGATCCATGATTAAAAAGCACAAAGCAAACATATCATAAACAGTCTATTCACTTGCAATGCACCTGAAAACACAATATGTTTGCAACAAAATGTGGGTTAAAATGCAACACACAAACACTCCCATTCACTGCAATGCAACAGAATGCAGAGCATTTGTGCACCGAAATCCAAGATGAAAATGGCATAAACATACCATCACCCACACAACAATCGAATCAATGGAATCTGTAGCATGTTTGCAACAAAACCATGGTTAAAATTGCAACACACAAACACGCCCGTTGACTGCAATGCAGCAGCTGAATGCACAGCGTGTTTATGGTGCCCGTCACTAGCAAAAGGTCAATTCGTCTCGATCGAAAGCGCTTTTCTCAGTCTCTCACCAAATCGCACTTAAGTTCCCCAACGCGTGAAGGATGGAGAGTGTGATCAGAGAGGCCCCAAACTCCCACCTGAATTATTTATGATATTTATAATTTCTAGATGTTGTTGTTGGTCCTGTATCTGCTGTGTTTGTTGCTGTTGTTGTTGTGCTTTTTATAACTAGTGTTGTGATGCCAGCGGAATTGCAATCAGGGGACCTTTTCTTGCTATAATAAAGCTGTGTTTGAACACCTGCCAGATTTATAATTGCCTCTTTTCCTTTCCCGGCAAAAAGGATTATTTCTATATTACCTTCCACCAGGAGTCCTTTTCTATCTTTCCTTGTCGAGGACTTGTTCATCCCATGCCTACCCCGTCCCGAAACATTTGTTCGCCTCCCACTCAAAATAAAGGACTATTCCCTCCAACCGCCAAAACAGGCTTACCTTTCCCATACCTATTCCTGTTCCTCCACCAGGGAATCCTCTACCTTCTTCCAGCAGGACTCTTTCCCATCCTGTTCCAGCAGGACTCCTTTGCCTTCATTCCAACAGGACTCCAGTACCTCCATTCCAGCAGGATTCCTGTACCTCCCTTCCAACACAATTCCAGTACTTGCCTTCCAAGAAGACTCCAGGACCTCCCTTCCAACAGGATTCCAGTACCTCTCTTCCAGCAAGATTCTAGTATCTCCCTTCCAGCAGGACTCCTGTACCTCTCTTCCATCAGGATTCCAGTGCCTCCCTTCCAACAGGATTCCAGTGCCTCCCTTCCAACAGGATTCCAGTGCCTCCCTTCCAGCAGGACTCCTTTCCCCTCCCTTCTCCTCTCCTCCAAACAGGAGCAAATCCGGTTCCTGCTCAAGAGGAAGGGGAAAAGGCGTGAGGTCTTTATGCCAAGTTAGTGATAGATTGCCACCTCGCTGCTGTTGCATTTCAACGTTTGGTAATAGTCAAAAGGATTACCACAGGTAGGGCGGAGGTGTGGTAATTATGATTGGTTTCATTTACTGAACCAAAGTAGGTGTGACCTTCTTCTCTCTCTCTCTCTCTCTCTCTCTCTCTCTCTCTCTCTCTCTCTCTCTCTCTCTCTCTCTGCTGTCAGTTATTTTTCAAAATTCATTCTTCATCCCAAGGCCAAAGTTACCACATGCGTTTATGTTCATGTGGAAGGATTCTTATCTGCGTCTCAATCGAATATAGCATCCTCTCTCTCTCTCTCTCTCTCTCTCTCTCTCTCTCTCTCTCTCTCTCTCTCACACACACACACACACACACACACACACACACAGTTCATCACAGTGATACTTTTAAAAAAGATATTTGCTGTGGTAAAATGCAATTAAAGAAAAAAAAATTTTGCCTAAAAGATATGTATAGCCTGTATACAAGATACAGGGGAATGGTGTAGCTTGTTTTGGAGGGCTAGACAAGCAGATGAATTGCTGTGATGATAATAATAATAATAATAATAATAATAATAATAATAATAATAATAATAATAATAATAATAATAATTCTCGTAGCAGTCGACCCAAAGCTGACGTAACAACTACAACATACGTAAACATGCACCTTTCTCCCGAGCTATATAAGGACAGACAGACGGACGGAGATAATTTAAGACTTCGGGGAGAGAGAGAGAGAGAGAGAGAGAGAGAGAGAGAGAGAGAGAGAGAGAGAGAGAAGTTGGTAATCATAACGACGGTTGATTCCAAGGTTCGATGCGATATGTTTACTAAATTTCACGTCAATGGTTTTGAAAGGAGAGAGAGAGAGAGAGAGAGAGAGAGAGAGAGAGAGAGAGAGAGAGAGAGGTGCTAAGAGGGCGCCTCAGCAGTTAAGTGAAAGGGGTATATATACCCACCCCTCGCATCCGATACCTTTGGGCATACTTTAGTCTTGGGTGGACCCTGATACCTTCTAATACGTCTATCGCCACCGGGAGAGAGAGAGGGAGAGGAGAGAGAGAGAGAGAGAGAGAGAGAGAGAGATCGAGAGACGAGGCCCCTCGGTGACCCGAGCGGAGCTCACACCCTTAGCGTAGGTCATTAGGCATTTTGTATGACCTCTTTTTATCGTAAGACCGGGCATGGTTTTTGTTTTTTTTTTTGTGAATGAAGACTTGTATTTATTGCCTTCTCTCTCTCTCTCTCGTAGTAGCCATCTTGCTTGGTGAGACGTACCCGAGTGAAGTCAGATTAATCAACAGATATCACAAGTTTAACATACGACGAGAAGTTTGAGAAATATCTAGAAGTGTTCGTGACTATCGGTGATAAGATTAGTGTGAAAATAGTAGGATAAAGCGTCTTCTAAGTTAGTTTATTCAAGTGTAATACTATAAATCAGAACAAGATGGCAGTAAGTTCCAACTGCGGGAAAGAGGTGGGCGTAATTTGGCGTGTTTTAGCAGATTCGCAATACGATGAGGTAGCAGGAAGGGAACTGGCATTTCTCATCTATGAAATCAGCAAACAGTTCCTAACAGAAAGATACAAAAGCATTCATAGCATATTAGAAGATATAATCCTTTCAAAATGGAACAAATCTAATGGAAAAACATCTTGAAAATAATTGAAGAAGTTCCAAATAAAATCCAAGTGGTCAGAGACTCATAAGAAAATATACATAAACCACCATATTCCGCAAAGAAAATGATAAGGTGAATCTTTTGTGAATATCCTAATTGATGCATTAGGAAAAAAAGAATGCCAAAGCATGCAACTGTGTAAGGTGTTTATAGCATAGTCAATCACAAAACCTAATCAGAAAATGTGCTGCATGCAACATTCCGACCCATCCACATGTGCTGAGGTAATACAAGATTTGAGAAAGATACAGAATTTTTTGTTCAACATCTATCATGGATAGACAATGTTATTAAATCAAGATGAATGTACAAATAGTTGAGGGATGAAGAAAAGAAAGGAGAGAAGAAGAAGAGAAAAAAGAAAAATAAGAAAAAGGAAACGGGAAAAGAGAAGTAAACAAAAATGAAATGACAGAAAAAAATAAGGAAAACAAAGAACAAGATAAAAGTATTGATGCAGATATACTCATTGATACTACATATGAGGCAATAAAAGCGCATACCTACGAAGAAATAAATTTACGATATGACAACAGAAAAGCAATCCCGAAGAGGCTCTACCCAGATCTACACAATGACGGGAAGAGGAAAAAATAGACAAGAAAGACAAAATCTGCAACCTTTTGAAAAGAAGGGAATTGCAGATTTGGAGAAAGATGTTACTAAAAACAAACCTCCTAAGATATGTCAAAACTATGAAATATATGGTAAATGTGCATACTTGATGGATATGGGGAGGATTGCAGAGAATCTGCATCCAAAAATATGTAAAAACCTAAAAGAAGGAAAAGGATGTAAGTTGACAAAAAATGCAAATATGCACCCTGTAGCCATGAATCTAATTCAAATAAATAAATAACCAACCAAGTAATAAAATCCAAAATAAAAAAAAGGAAAGAAACAAATAAAGAGAGAAATCAGAATATCAGGTAAAAGGAGCAAAGCAAACCACCAATGAGATATGCAGAGAATGTCAGCAAAAAATTTCAAAGCATCAGCTCCGAAATTCTACTCAAGAGATAATATAAACTGTATTATTATGCAAGAGATATTGCAGCCAAACGGAGAAAATTGCAGATTCAAGACACAAAATGAATAATTATGATGAAGGAAGATCAAATATTATGGAAAAGTTGGATTTTTTAATGTCAGAATTCTGGAATGAAAAAAGAACCAACATACCAGAACAGGAAAGAGACATTGGGAAAAATCCCTTATTACTACCATTATTAAATGAAGGGAGAAAACACGCAAACCATCATAGTGATGAATGCGCAGGGTTTAGTTACGAGTAACTCAAAAAAGAAAAATAGAGTACTTAAGAAGAACTAACCCAAAATGAAAAGAAAATAGATATAATGAAATATAAGTGAAACCTGGTATTCCCAAGAGACTGGAATGATGATCAAATTAAAAGGGTTCCAAAACTTATAGATCAGATAGAAAAAATAGAAATCAAGGGGGAACCGCAATATATGGGAAAAAGACAAAAAACAAGGAAAAATATATGAGAAATATAGTAACTCACAATGTGAACTAATAGCGGTAGAATTTGAATCTGAAAAAATTGATGAACTATAATATATAAGACCTCCTAATACTAAAGAGTTTGACTTAATAATTGAAAAATTGGGATGATATATGTAGAAATCACAAGGACTGGACTATTCTCCTATCTGGTGATTCAACTTTCCTTTCGTCGAATGGAAGAACGAATAGGAGATTGTGGTTGTACTTATACATATAAAAAAGAGAGTAATAGTAGTGCAGAAGATAAGAGGCATTTGAAAAGCTATTATATGCTACTAGAATACAACATTCAAAAACAAATAAATCACCTGCCAACAAGAAAGGAAAATACTTTAGACCTAGTATTTGTGAACGAGATGAATTATGTTAAAGAAATAATAGTTTATAATGCGAGTATTTCAGACCATAATGTCATAGAATTAACAGTTCATTCCAAAGCAAGTGAAAATAGAGATAAGCAAGAAATGAAAAAGTGGGAAGGATATGGAAAATACAACTTCTACAGTAAAATATAAAATGGTCAGAAATTAATGAAGAATTAAACAAAGATTGGGATAACATTTTCGTAAGTGATGACATAAGGGTAAATACGGAGATATTATACTAAAATATTGGAGAAAATAGTGGAAAAATATATACCGAAGAAGAAAAGTAAATATCATTCATGCATACCAAGAGACAGAAGGATCTTGTTCCAGAAAGAAAATCAGAAAGTGGAAAAAAGGTCTTGCAAAAGAAAAAAATCATGGAAAGTTATAGAACTAAAAAAGTAAGATAGAAAATGCAGAACAAAAGATTATACAATCAAAAGAAAATGAAAAACGGGACTTGGAAGAAAAAACCCTATTAAATAAAATCAAGCAAACCCCAAACTATTATACTCATATGCGAAGAAGATGAATAAAAGAAGAATAGAAATAGGCCCGCTCTGAGAATTGAAGGGAGATTAACGAATGAAAAAAGGCGGAAATTTGCAACATACTGGCAGAACGATATAAGAGAGAATTCACCCCTAGAATAGATAATGAAGATAATGATATAGAAGTAAGGGAAGAAAATAGTGAATATTTAGCTGACATAGAAATTTAATGAAGCTGATATTGTGCAGGCAATTAATGAAATTAAAAATGGAGCTGCTGCGGGCCGGATGGAGTCCCTGCTATTTTGTTAAAGAAAGTAGTTCATTCTATCGCAAAGCCACTTGCAATATTATTAAGACAAAGTGTAGATACAGGCAAGATTTATGATGAGCACAAAATTAGCATATATCACCCCTACTTTCAAAAGTGGATCAAGACTAGAGGCAAGTAATTATAGGCCCTGTGAGTCTAACATCACATATTATGAAAGTGTATGAAAGGGTAATGAAGAAAAATATTATGAAACATTTAATAAAAATAAAAAATTAATTTGTTTAATATAGGACAACACGGTTTCGTACCCGAAAAGATACAACAAACCCAACTGTTAGTCCACCGTGAGAACATATTCAAAAATATGAAAAGCGGAAATGAGACAGATGTGGTTTATCTAGACTTTGCAAAGCTTTGACAAAGTAGACCATAATATATTAGCAAAGAAAATTAGAAAACACAATATCGTAGATAAAGTAGGAAGATGGTTAAAAGAATTTTTACACAACAGAAAACAGATAGTTATTGCAAACGATGAGAAAATCGGATGAAACCAAGGTAATATCCGGTGTGCCACAAGGTACGGTGCTAGCTGCAATATTGTTTGTTATTATGATGAAGACATAGACAGTAATGTTAAGGATTCGGTAGTGAGTAGTTTCGCTGATGACACAAGAATAAGTAGAGAAATTACTTGTGATGAAGATAGGAACGCTCTACAAAGAGACCTT